>NC_134854.1:140554723-140855723 GCF_049852395.1 Peromyscus maniculatus bairdii | reverse complement strand
GGCTGGCAGGGGATGGAGACATCACTCACAGGAAGATACAGTTGCTTCCTGTCATCATTTGATCCCACCCTTATCTCAGGACCCGTGCCTTCACAAGGTGAAGGTTTAAAGGTTGAAAATTGCCATTGAGCCTGCAGAAAAGGGACCTGGGAGTGGAAACCTATAGGGATGAAGGTATTTAGCTGTTCATAAGGAAGTAAAAGGTCCAAGGTCCGAGTACCTATGATGGCTTTCAAGGGATTGGTAGTTTGTGTGTACTTAAGAAAGACATGACCTATTTAGGAAAAATTAATTAGATTTTTATAGTTTTTAACATTTTAATATCTAGAAAATGTATTTCCAACAACATTAGCTTGTACTTATGTGTACTTAAAATAATTTTCAAACCCTTTAAATATTTCGTAGGGTTCCCTATACTGCTTTATGGAACCTGGAAGCTATAGGGTCCTAGGTCTTACTACATAACCCTCCCCGGCCTTCAGCACTTCATGTAATCAGACTGGCCTTCAACTTGTGGCAGTCTGACCCTCTTTGTGATTGTAGGCATGTGCCATCAGTCCTGGCCCGAGGGGTCTTAATCAGGTCATTTTCAGACTGAGTACAAAGCTGCCATCTTTGACAGGGTTTGTCCCATGTGTTAGGTCAGCAGTTTCTCTTCAGTTTTGCAGACAAAAGTGATGTCAGACATCCACGAGGTAACTGCTTGTTCCTAGATTTCTTTTAAGACCTCGGCTTAGGATGTTTGTTGGCTATTGTCCTAAGGTCTTCCAATACACCTGATCCTGCTGATTCCTGGCCTACATCAGATGAAGATGACTACAATTTTGATAACAAGGTAAAATGAAGTTTCGTGAAAATAATGGTTTTATTTTGTTGGTGTTTGCTCTTAGATTTAGTCGTGATCTATCACTGTTTTATGTGGAGTATTGATCAGAGAAAACTACTTTGTAGAACAGTGACTAATCAAATTTTTTTATTTTGATGAATATCAAAGACTGATTGTTCCTTGGGGTGGTAGAAACTACAAAAAGAAATGAACCAGAAAATCCACAGTGACAGGAAAATTCCATCAAGGAAAACTTCTTACAATACAGAAAATATGAGATTGAACCAAAAATTACTTCAATAAATATACCTTATTAACACTTGTAAATTATATGGATATGACTTTTATAATATACCCAAATTAATATCTGATGGGCCTAGTTAGTATAGTAAATCATGGACTCTCCATGGTGCCTTTATGTTCAAAGTTATAAATACACAGCATACAGTTTCTGTCTCTCTTTTGACTTAGACACCTCTTAGTATGATATAGTTTTTGTTTTGTTTTTTGTTTGTTTTTTTTGTTTGTTTGTTTTTCAGGACAGGATTTCTCTGTATAACACTAGCTGTCCTGGAACTCACTCTGTAGACCAGGCTGTCCTGGAACTTACAGAGATCCACCTTCCTCTGCCTCCCAAGTGCTAGGATTAAAGGCATACACCAACATTGCCTAGCTGTATGATATAGTTTTTAGGTGAGCTTTTTCTATTATTTCTATCCTTAGTCTGCATATAAATTACCATAATGCCAGAAATTGTAAAAATGCTCCAACTTAAGTCTGTTTATTACAGTCTATATTGAGAGGGTTTTCCCACATCATTCCCTCCAGTTTTAACTATATGCTTGAAGAGTAAATGTTCTACCCCAAATAAAGTCTTACGAATTTCAAGAACTATGGCTTACCTTTATATTCCTTTTTAATGTAAACTCAGGTGCATTGTGTCGAGGAAATATCATGTATAAAAAACATAAAGTCTATTGAATTTCTAAAAACATGCTTGCTTTTTATTTCCTTTTGAGGTTTGGATGTAAACTCATGTGAGCTACACTGAGCAAATGTCATATAAAAACAAAACAAAACAAAAGCAGATTAGAAAATGATCATGAAAAGGAAGAAGGCACCAGTAGATGTCTACTGTCCTGAAACTGTGAATTTTTAATTATCAATGAGATGATTAAAATATCTTAAACTTATCTTGAGACCCTCCCCATATTGGATTAAATAATCTATATTTTTGAAGCTTTATATATTACTCATAGAATTTTGATTAACAAATCTTCTCCAGGTAGGACATTAATGAAACATTATTTTTGCAATGTTTCCTTCATCTGATAATGATGTTATATCTCTCAGGTGATGGTAGATAACCATGATTAACTAATAAAGCATTATTTTATAGTACAGAATTAAACTTTTCATTTTAGTAATATCTACAAATTATAACCACAAATCATTACTACGGATGTACTGTGAATCAAGGCTCTCATACTTCTGTACAAATCTTAGGCTTCAATGTTGTACTGGATTGTTTTATGTCAACTTGATACAAGCCAGAGTTATCTGAAAGGGAAAAACCTCAATTGAGGAAATGCCTCCATAAGATCGGAGTATAAGGCATTTTCTCAATTAGTGATCAATGGGGCTAGGGCCCAGCCCATTGTAGGTAAAGCCATCCCTGGGCTGCTGGCCCTGGGTTCTATAAGAAAGCAGTCTGAGCAAGCCATGGGGAGCCAGCCAGTAAGCAGCACCCCTCCATGGTTTCTGCATCAGCTCCTGCTTCCAGGTTCCTGGCCTGTTTGAGTTCCTGTCCTGACTTCCTCTGATGATGAACAGCAATGCTGACGTGTAAGACAAATAAACTCGCTCCTCCCTAACTTGCTTTGGTCCTGGTGTTCATCGCAGCAGTAGTAACCCTAGCCAGGACAGGTCTTCTCCTTTCTTCTTCACTTAAACTCATTCAGTATTTTCCTCCCTCCTTCACTCTTTCTGTCCCGCCCTTGCCATTTGCATGTCCACACTTTCCCTCCAGGATACATGTCCCATGTCTTCAGTGCCTAGTGTCGGTGTTTTTCTCTTCACGGTTGGCATATTTAGTCACATCCTCTCTTTAGTTGTGTGTGGCTTTGCCAGTCTTTGCCCCACAGTAAAAAATACTTATTCTTTTTTCCCTTCTCTCCTAGAAAGAGCTACATATATATAATAGTTTATTTTTTGCTTTTTGGCACACAAGGTAGAATAACTTACACTGTTTTCCCACAGCTGTAGACAAATCAGCCCTCATAGTTTCTCCTCTAAACGTAATTTATGCAAATGTAAGTCACGGTAGTGCGTTCAAAGTAGTTTAAATTTCTTAAATGTTGATGTTTTCAGAAGTACTCTAAACTGTGAATTAATTGTTGTTGTAGGTTATTTTCCTTTAAGTAATACACTAAAGGATATCACAAAATTGTGTAATAATTAGGTATAAGGAAAGTAAAATTTTGGCGATATTCGTATCCCATGATCTACGCAGTGGAGGTTTGTGGTTAGTGAATGGCAGGATTAATATTTGAATCTATCTGAAGGATTCAGAAACATTCTTTGTGTTAGATCAAATAATAAGAGTGAATATTAGAATTGTTTTATTTTTATTATATGTTAATTTTGAAATTATTCTTGTTTTTCTAGACTGTCCCCAAAATTAACTTAACAGAGCTGTGGACAGCTGCTCAGCAGTCCAAGAAAAACCGTAAGTCACTTGCACAGGCCTCTTCTTCTGCTGTCCATTGGTCTCAAAGCAAATGTCCTCATGTGGTCTTTCTGTTGTGTTTTGTTCTGTAATAGAAACAAAATGTGGCTTTGAGAACCTAGGAAGTAGAATCCTGCTTGACAATAGTAATTCCAATAGTGAAGATGAAGATGGAGTTGAAATCGGGCCTGGACCACCAGCCAGAGTCCAGACCTTTTCTCCATCCTGCCAGTCACCTGATCCAATGGTTTGTAAATTATTTTATCTTTAAAGCTCAGGAATCGCTTTCGATTAGATGGGGTTTTGCGGGGAGAGGGGTCCTTTCTCCTTTCATGTAAATATTGAGTCATGTTCTTTTTTTAAAAGATTTATTTATATGAGTATTTTGCTGCATGTATGTATACTTGTAGGCCAGAAGCATCAGGTGCCCTGGAACTGGGCTTACATACGGTTCTGAGCTCCCATGTGGGTGCTGAGAATTACAGTCATGTCCTCTGAAACACGGCAAGTCTCGTAACTGCTGAGCTCTTTCCAGCCCCATACACTGCTCTTAAAGCATTCCTCAGGTCTGCCTTCTAGGTCCTCTATACCCCGTTTGGTACATCGCAGGCTGAAGGCACTGACCTTTATCTCACAGTGACCTGCTGTCACCCGTTTTCACTGAACAGTAAATGGCCCCCTGTAAATTGCACTGAAATACACTGAAGTTGGATGTTTTCCCCACAGGAAGGACCAACTAAGCCTGCCATTGGAAGAGAAGAAAATGTTGCTGATGCTGTTGAAAGGGTTTCACAAGAAAACGGTGCTGATGTTGTTGAAAGGACTTCACAAGAAAACGGTGCTGATGCTGTTGAAAGGGCTTCACAAGAGCAACCACACCATGACAATTTAACCTGTGGCGACGGTTGGCACAAAAGTAATAAAAGTGGTGAGTTAGTGAATACTTGAAATAATTTTCGTGCTTTAATACTGTTATAAAAAGCTGAAGTCTAGATCCAGAAACACTATCTGTTTCTTATAAATATTTTTCTCTTGCCCTTTTTTCTGATACTAGTTTTTCCTGAAACTGCTTCAACCCAGTGAAATTCCTTTTTGCCATTATCTTTACTGTAATTTTGTGAATGTAGATAAACATGCATGTGTTTAAAATTCAATGATAAACGTTCTCATTAATGCATGTGTGACCACGTTTTACAGAAATGATGTCTGCCTTAGGATTAGGAGAAGACGAAGATGAAGAATCTCCTTGGGATTCTGAGGTACTGACAAATACCGTAAAGTGGAGGTGCTTACTTTACTTTCCACCTACGTAGGCCTGTGAGGGACTGTGTCCTCACATTTCCAGCCTATAGATAATAGTTCTCTACCAAGTGCTGCTAAGTTGTGTGATTCATTTAATGAGGTAGAAATCAGAAGGAACCACTTTGGATTAAGTAAAAATTAAAAAAAAATTTTCAACCTATGACCTGAAAGATCCTGTGATGAATATGGGTGTGTGCGGGTCCTATGGGATCAGAGGGAAATCAGGATCTATAGTTTCTCCTCGGAAACCTGAAAAGATAGCAAATGAGCCTTGAGAGTGTCGTTCTGCCTGGATTGTAAAGTATAAATCTGTGAGGAAACGTCAGGAGAAAGAAAAGAGTGAATGTAACCTTGTGGGGTTACAGCAATCTTGTTTAAATTTGTCTTCATTTAATTTCTTCTTTAATAGATTTTAATTCCTTTAATCAGAAGTGAAGTATGTTGACTACCTGTGTAGGATCCTTTGTAGGATCCGTGCTTGAAGTAACATCAATATCAATAATGATGACCAGTTGTAATGACACCACCGTAGAAAGAGAAGGGGACAGCTTGGAAGTGTAGTCACTGTGCATAGTGAAACCCCCACAGCCAGAAGACATGTCCATACTTAGTTCTGGCATTTAATATTCATAGAATTTGGGGGGAAATGAACCTATCTGAACATCAGTGACTTTGTTATGCCATAAAGACAAGTGATGCACAAGTGTGACGAGGAGATAAAAACATTTTGTGAGGATAACATGTCTGCAAATATGTGGCGGCAGCAAGATCCTCCTGCTCTTCAGAATGAAATGAACACTGAGGACCAGTTTCACACTTGAGGGCAGTAGAAAAGTAGTGCCACGAAAAGAATAGGAAGGTAGACGTGGCAAACACATTTCCAGTTTGGAAGTGGTGAGTCTCAAGAAACCATTGATTAAATAACCTAGAAGAATATAGTGATTCAGTGTATAAGGTCTTTCTAGTGAGATCTTAAATGCTTTGCCCCTGAGTAAATTTCTGTGACTGAGTTACCATTATGTGTGAGGCAGTGAGATGCTGAATATTCAAATGAGGGCTGAAGGTTAGGGTAATCATAGCACAGAAGACCAAACAACTTGTTGTAAGTCAGTCTAACTGCTTTATATAAAGAAAGTGGAGGAGGCGTTAGCGTGCTCTCTGAGAATGACATGTAAACTCCCAACTAGAGGATGAAAGCAGCAGCCAGCTCCATGAGAGTCAAGAACGTTCCAATGAATCACATTTGTTCATTTTGATGTAAATGTCCCGAGATGATTCAGAAGCACCAAGTTGAATATTCATTCATAGATGTATAATATGCTGTGTACAAAATAATTCCATAGCACATTTTAAACACTGAAATACATTTATGTCCTTTCTTATCAAAGCTTACTGCATATTTTGGAATTTCTTTTTTGATTGGGAAGGGGTCACATTCTACATTTGATTTTTGTGCGCTTTTATTTATAAAAACAGAAAAGGTTCCTTACTATACTTGCCAGGTTTCTTACTCTGACTTTAAATTTCTGTCATTGGACATATTTTAAATGTTTCGTGCTATATTTAAGTAAGTGAACTTACAAGAATTTCTTAAGATGTCTGTTTTCTTAATTGTCCTCTTACATTGCATGATGAAATAATGTTACGTGTTCTTAGCTTAGCAGCTTGCTGAAACATGAGAATCAGTTAATCTTTTAAGGAATATGTTCTTCTGATCTTCCCTGCTCTCTGTCACAGTTGGTAACCAGAGCAGAGCTAAGATAGGTTTGATCGAGAGCACATATAGGTTCCTTTATTGACATGTTTCTTTTCAGTGCATGCTTGTCCTATTTTTCTAACAGTGTTTAAACAGGAAATTGAAATATCTTAGAAAATGATTAAGAAATCCGTATGTAACTCATTTTGATGTCTGTTTCAACAGAGTATCTCTGCCAGTGTTTCACTAAAGGGTGTAGGTGTTTTATCTGGGACTGCGGATCGGACAGGAGAGACTAGAGTGCATGGACACATAGAAGGTAAGAACTGTTTTATGTTTAAAAAGTCGTTTGACAGATGTCTATTTAGAATATAATGAGTTGTCAGCTGAGTTTGTAGAAGTAAGCAGTGGTAAGTTGTGTATGAATTCCCAGGGTTCAGCAACAGAGTAGGCGGAGTGTTATTAGCAGCTGCACTGCACTGCTTGTTCATGGGAAGCTGTTCAGAAGCTGGAGGGAAAGGGCACTAAAGATAAGGACGACAGAGAGCACGGGGACAGATGATGGCGAGAAGCGGGTGCGTCTCGTGATGGGTGGGAAAGTGCACCGCATTAGAGATAGGGGAGATGTGAAGGAAGCTTCATTCCCAAGTGCGGGAGGAGTAGAGTCAGCTCCACTCCTGCTCTCTGGCTGTGAGAAGCCCTGGGGTCAGAGTGCCTGACCATGCAGAGCTATTGCTGTTTCCTGTACACACATGCACCTGGGTATCACCCGCTCTGCTTGTCACCTGACCAAAGGACTGGCATGAAACCGCTTAGGGTGGTTGGGTTTACAGCTTACCAAGGGGTCCAGTCTTCCATCAGGGTGGCATGGTGGGAGAGTGCAGCTAGCTGGTCACCTAGTGTCTGAGGTTAGGAAGGAGAGAACGGGCAGGAAGCGGGAGGCTAGGCATTAAAACCCACTCAGGACCCACTCGGGACCCTCTCTCTGCCTCTAGCAAAGCTCCACCTTTAGGAATAGCACCACCAGCTGGGGACCAAGTGCGACACAGGAGCTTGTGAGGACCGTCTCACACTCTCGCCCATGTACATGTATAATTTGTTGTCCTCTAAAATGTTGCTACTTCACAGAAAAATTTTCTAAACACCGAAACAATAGAAAGAATAAAATAGTGAAATTGGTTTTGAAGAGCTCAGGAAAGCCATGTCCTGACAAAAGTCCCCGAGAAGATCGAACTCTGCCCTCTCTGGGGAATGATAGGAACTTGAGGTTCATTTCCCGAACTACATAGAATGATAGGATTTGGAATTAGACTCATCACAGAGCAGCAGTTTCTCTGACTTTAATGAATCAATTGCTGGTGTTGACATAAAAATATAGCCCTCACTTCTAGAGAAATAGGAAATTGTTCTGGAGCCAAACAGGGTTGTTGATAACTTATTCATGTGTAGTGCGAATTCTGATTGGTCTTAATAGTAAAAACCCGGAGTCAGATATCAGGGTGAATGCTGAAAGATCAAAGAAGTAAAGCCAAGCACTAGAGAGACTTCTTACCTGTACGGAATCCTCAGCCCGAAGAGGGGCTGAGCTCCTGTCTCCGCCCAGACATAACACTTCCTGTCCGTTGTCTATACAGACCTCCAGACCTCTATGGTTAGCTAATGGCTAGCTCCACCTTCTGTTCTTCATGCAAGCTTTATTTGTTAGAGGACAAACAAAACATCACCACATTTATGTTCCAATGTGACAACAGTTGCATGGAATTTTAATACCAATAGAACAAAACATAATCATAAGTCAACATGCTGTAAAAATACATGAGGGATGTTGGCTCTGTTTCTGTGTTTGCTGTGCAAATTTGAGCACCTGCATTTAATTCCCCACAACACACATGAATACCCCCCCCCCCAAAAAAAAAAAACTCAAAACAGGCAGCATGGGCTTGTAATTCAGGACTGGGAAGGCAAAGACAGCCTTGTCACCAGGGTTTGCTGACTAGCCAGCCTAGCCTGCTCAGCAGGTACCAAGCCAATGAGAGAGTCTGTCTCAAAAACACCAAGAACCACCGCCAAAAAACCCAAAACAAAACACTCCAGGCAGTAAACAGGGCCTGGACAGCCATGGCCTCTACGTGTGCCTGCAGGCACATGTACCCAGTCCTCTCTTCCTTCCCTCTACACCACCCACCCACCCACACCCCTCCACATACACATACACATACACACACACACACACACACACACACACACACACACACACACACACACACACACACACACATCCACCCGCCGTAATAAATGGTAGAGACATTAGGAGAATGGGTTACAGAAAGTCTCTGCTCTGGGCATCAGATGATATCTGATAATGTTCTCAGCCTTTTGAGTTGGTGGAATCTACAGAGTCTGTAGATTCCCAAAAGGATTATCCTCGTTAGTCACAAGGATGATGGGCCAAATACAGAGATGGACAATAAACAGCTGGCTGTTTGTGGCTAAAGGTAGCTCAGAATGACTTGGCTCTGGCCCCGCATCATTCTAATTCTCTATAATTATTGACATTTTAGTCAGCCTTGTGGAATGTTTAACACAGGCGTAGCTTTTTTTTTTTCAGTAACTTCAATTCATACTCTCCTATGCTGACCAAAGACTCAGGTCACATCCCGAGGTGAGATTTGAATGGCGAGTAAGAGTGCTAAAGATAACATGATTTTGGACCTGAGATAACATGATTTTGGACCTGTGATATTCTGAAGGTAACCTGAGATAGTGTGGTTCTGGATCTGTGATGTTCTGAAGGTAACCTGAGATAGTGTGGTTCTGGACCTGTGATGTTCTGAAGGTAACCTGAGATAACATGGTTCTGGACCTGTGTGATGTTCTGAAGGTAATTGGAGATAGTGTGGTTCTGGACCTGTGTGATGTTCTGAAGGTAATTGGAGATAGTGTGGTTCTGGACCTGTGTGATGTTCTGAAGGTAATTGGAGATAGTGTGGTTCTGGACCTGTGATGTTCTGAAGGTAATTGGAAATCGTGTGGTTCTGGACCTGTGATGTTCTGAAGCTAATTGGAGATAGTGTGGTTCTGGACCTGTGATGTTCTAATACTCCGTGCTCACAGAAGCTGTGACTGTCAGCCTCTGGAGTCTTGAACACAAATGTGGCATTTTTTCCCCCTCAGAACATTAGTTAACAGTTCTCCCAGTTGGCCAAGCATCTCATTTTCTGCATGTAAAAGTCAATTATGCTTTGATGTCCTGTGGTCCTGGAAAAACTCCCTTCTAGAATCTGATAAAGACTAGGATGAGCAGCAGAATAGCATCTCCAGGAGAAGAGTGAGTGGAGCTGTAGAAGATGATATCCTGAATCATATCAGGACTAAGCCATTATGATCTGAGTTCTAGTTATTCATTTTTCCTTCTATATCTTACAAAATACGCCCATGTGACCTATGAGTATAGTAGGGATATTATCCCTGAAGTTTAAATAAATAAATAAATAAATAAATAAATAAATAAATAAATAAATAAATAAATAAATAAAAATGTACTATGGCCTAAAAAAGTAAATCCGGAGGTAAAGGACACAGGCCTTCTTAACTGATAAAGAAATCACCCTCTGACCAGCTTCACTGTATCTCCCTCTTGTGCCCATAGTCATTTGTACTCTGTAAACTGTTTTGTTTGAAGTGCATAGTATTTGAACGACTTATTATTCTGTCTTTTCTTCTGGCCAGTTTGAATCCAGAGACCTAACCTCATGTCGATTGGCTAGTTCTGATTTTAGAAAAGATTGGTCTAAATCTGATTACTATAATTCTTTCTTTAAAGATTTATTTAACTTCTGTGTGTATGTTTGCCTGTGAGAATTTATGTGCACTGCATTGGAGTTCGCATGGAGGCCAGAGAGGGCATTGGATCCCCTGGACCTGTAGTACCAGGTGGTTATGAGCTGCCATGTGGGTGTTGAAAACCAAAACAGGGTCCTTTGGAAGAGGAGTAAATGCTCTTAACTGCTAAGTCATCTCTCCTGCCTCATACAGTTATTTGGGGATAATTATTTCATCTTTCTGATTATCATGGTATTATACTACATTTTAGTTTGAGTAATCAAGTGGAAAGGTACATTACAAAGAAAGCAAATAACAGTATAGTTTGACTTTTAATTTCCTTCAAACAGAATTGTCTAATTAGTGTGACAGTTAGAAGAATTCATACATCAGGATCTCATAGGTTTTATAGGTATAGCCAAATCTTACTTCATATTTTATAAGTAGGAAGAGAAATAAATGCTACATTAGCAGGAGTCACTTTGTAATGTCCACTTTCCTCGTTGGTGGAATAGGAATAGTATTTAATTTAAAAACTATAAATTATAGTAAATAATGCAAGAGTTCTTGTTAGAAGATAGTTTACATGTTTACAGATGTAAGACTAAGTAATTTAGGGTGTCTGAGTAAGTAGACAGTCATAACAACCATGCTTGATGGAAGGACACAATGTCTTCATTGGTGGCTTTACTAAAGCCGAAATTAGCATTTTTGTCATTTAGGAATATATCAATGAAAAGATTAATACCTAAATATTAAATTATTTAAGAAACATATAAAGTGAGAGAATTTTTGCAACAAGAGTTTTGAGTCCAGTTACTTGAGGTAGATGTAGCCAGTGTAGTTGAAGGTGAGTGTCACCCTCTTTCCTGCCTTTCTCAGTCGATGTAGTCGCTTCATTTTAGCTCTTGTTCTACCAATTTTTTCTCCCCTGGAAACTCACTTTGGAAAGATGCTAATCAATTCTGGGGTTTTAATTACCATGTGTAAAAGTCTCTTATAATTGTGTCTATCTCTTTCATTTTTATTTTTAAATACTTTTTAATTCTTGGAGAATTTCTTCTTGTATGCATATGGTATCTCCTAGTGTAATTTAAGAATGTTTATCTTTTTTATTGGCTGAAATTTTTTTCATATACTATATTTTTTGGTCATATCCTTTCCTTCCTTTTCTACCCACTCAACTTCATGTTCTTAAAAAAAAAAGAAAGAAAAACAAAATTAAACAAAAGCCAACCAACAAGCAGAAAGACCAAAAAGTAACAAAGCAAAAGTACAGAAATCATGGAGTCTGTTTTGTGTTGGCCAACTACTCCTGAGCAGGGACCTGTCCTGGAGTGTGGTTGATCTCCCTGGTGTCACTCCATTGGAGAAAACTGGCCTGGCTTCCCTTCCCCAGCAGGTGTCAGTTGCGAACAGCTTGTTGGTTAGGGGTGGGACTTTGTGTCCACTTCCCCGTCTTTGTTCTGGGACTTTGTCTGACTTGCACATGTGCATGTCCTATGCCTGTTTTCAAAGTCTGTGAGTTCCTGTGTCTGTCGGCCCTTTGTGTCTGGAAGACGCTATTTCCTTGGAGTCATCTACCACCTCTAGCCTCCTCTTCTGCATGGATCTCTGAGTCTTGAGAATAAGGATTTGACAGACATTCCATTTAGGGCCGAGTGCTCCAAAGCCCCTTGGTCTCTGCTAATTCCCATCTTCTGCACAGAGATGCTTCTCTGGTGAGGGTTCAGCAATGCACCCATCCTCTCTCAGATTTCTTGGTGGCAGCCATTCTGACTGGGGTCAAGTGGAATCTCAGAGTAGTTCTAATTTGCATTTCCCTGATGACTAGGGATATTCAAGACTTTAAAAATACTTATTGGCCTTTTGTGTTTCTTTTGAAAGCTGTCCATTTCATTAGCCCATTTGTTGGTTGGTAGTTTTCTTTTTTTGGTATTTAATGTGCAGTTCTTTGTAAATTCTCACAATTATCAGTCCTCTGTTTGAAATATAGTTGGTAAAGTAGCCTTCATATATACCAGCAGTATACTCTCTGAGAAAGAAATTAAGAAAAGTATCCCATTTATAATAGCTTAGAAGAATTAAGTATACATGGAACATACCTAACCAAAGATGTGATAGACCTTTCCAGTGAGAATGTCAAGACTTTGAAAAAAGAAATCCAAGAAGATGCTAGATGATGGAAATCCATGCTCCTGGATTGGCAGTATTAATATTGTGAAAATGGCACTATGGCCAAAATTAACCTTCAGATTTAATGCAGTACTCATCAAAATCCCCATGTCATATTTCACTAACATAGAAAAAAAGTCTAAGAATTCTCAAGAAATCATAAAAGACCACACATAGCCAAAACCACCCTAAGGAATTAGAATGCAGCTGGAGGTATCACAATATCTGACCTCAAATTATACTATAGAGCTAGGATGCTCAAGGCAGACCTTCTGGAATAAAAACAAACCAGTGACCAGGGCGCAGAAGAGAAGACCCAGAAATAGACCAGCCCCAAAGACTGTGGCCACCTAATGTTTGACAAAGGCTAAAACATGCAGTGGAAAGAAAGCTGTTTAACAAATGGTGTTGACAAAACTACTGACTGTGTACCTGTGGAAGAGTGAAATTAGATCCATGCCTCTCCTTGAGCAAAAGTCAGTTTGAAATGAGTATCAAAGACCTTACAATAAACCGTGAAGTGAGAGAAGGAAATGCAAAGGAAGCCAGACATGGTGGCCAGTACCTTTAGTCTCAGTGCTCAGAGGCAGAGGCAGGCAGATCTCTGAGAGTTCAAGGCCAGCCTGGTCTACATGGTGAGTTCCAGAACAGGGCTACACAGTGAGACCCTCTTGAAAAACCAGAAACAGCCGGGCGGTGGTGGCGCACGCCTTTAATCCCAGCACTCGGGAGGCAGAGACAGGCGGATCTCTGTGAGTTCGAGGCCAGCCTGGGCTACCAAGTGAGTTCCAGGAAAAGGCGCAAAGCTACACAGAGAAACCCTGTCTCGAAAAACCAAAAAAAAAAAAGAAAAACCAGAAACAAAACCTATCCAAGCAAAGAAACAAAGCACGGGGAATACTTTTCAAGACATCGAGTAACAAGTTTCTGAGTAGGGCTTCAATAGCACAGGGAAAAGCCCCAAATACCAACAGAGGGGCTGCATGAAGTCGTTCCTGCACAGCAGAAGAATCTATTCACAGAGCAAGCAGGTAGCCCATAGAATGGGGGCTAATTCTTAATAGAAATTTTACTACTTTTATGTTGGTCACTGTCCAGCATCTGAAGGCTTTATCCAGTGAGAAAACATCTAGATTTAGCATTTGGATCAAATTGAATCTCTGAGCCCTAAATGACTCAGTCAGTAAATGTAGGCCAGTTTTCTATAAATGTTACTAAGAATAGATAATTATTTTAAGAATAACATATTGTTAATATCAACATACTGAAGTTTGACCTTAGGAATATTTTATGTGCACTGGTATTTTGCCTGCACGTATGTGTATGTAAGAGTGTTGGATCTCTGGAACTGGAGGAGCAGAATCTAGGCTCTTTTGGAGTTGATGAAGAAGGGATGTTAGGGAATTCGCTCTGTAGACCAGGCTGGCCTTGAACTACAGAGCCCTGCTTGCTTCTGCCTCCTGAATGCTGGGATTAAAGGTGTGTGCCACCACCACCTGGCTATACGTGGTGATATATTATATACTCTAATAAGCTTATCTGGGGATCAGCAGACAAAGCTAGCCACTAAATTAGACATAGAGGTCAGACAGTGGAGGCACACATCCTTAATCCTATCACCTGGGAGGCAGATCTGGATCTCTGTGAGTTCAAGGCCACACTGGAAACAGCTAGGCGTGGTGGTACACGCCTTTAATCCCAGCACTAGGAAGGAAGACAGCATGGCACAGAAAGGGATATAAGGCATGAGTAAACGGGAACACTCATTCTTGAAGCTGAGGATTTCGCAGAAGTAAGAATGTGGCTGGCTTGTTCTGTTTCTCTGATCTTTCAGCTTTCACCCTAATATCTAGCTCCTGGTTTCCACTATTAATAAGACCTTTTAAGATTCATGTTACAGATATGTGGTTCATTTCTTAATTGTTATTTTAAATATTAAACCAATTTTGAAATAAAGGTTTATTAATATTCATGATTCTAGTATCTGACAACTCAATTTTCCTTTTTCCTTTTGATAATCATTTAATATTGAAAACATGCACATTATTTCTCAGATGTGACTTATATACCATCTTGCATGAGTGGATCAAGAAACTCTAAGGTGACTAAACTAGAGGAGTCAAGAAATGTAGGCATCCCAGTAGCCCACAAGGGTATGGAAAACCTGGTGTTCTCATTAACTGTTATTCTACAAGTGTGTGTCCATCCTAGTCATTAACAAAGCTTCTCTGGTGAGAAGTGAATTGTCCATTCACCTGAACTCTTCATCCTTCTTTGTACTTTCTAAATTATAGGACATATTGAAGACCATGATAAATGCTTGTAGAATAATGTGATAAACCATTCTGATGTGCTGCATTAAAGACATGCTTTTATCATCGTCTCTAAAATTTACCTTCACAGTCGTAACTTGTTCCTCTAACTAACAGTCACGTTTCTGTCTGTTCATCAGCATGTTTACATTGGCAAATACACGCTTCTATTTTAGTTACAGTCATTGGAAACACCTCACTTTGAGTCCTAACTGCATGTTTTGTCAAACTTAACCTCTTGTTCTTTATCAAACATATTTCTGATATGTTGCTGGCCTAACCAGAGGAGGGTAGCAGAGCTGATCATTTTCAAATGTAGCATGAGGTTCATTTCCATGGTAACTGCATAAATAGATGGTTGGTTTGCCATATTTTTAATTACATACAATTTGTCTTTTGCTTTTCAGAGGCCCTCAGGAAATATCCAGTCATGGAGGTATAGTAATATTTTTATCATGAATTTTAACTACATATTATAAAATAGACATTAGTTAAATGTATATTTAACAATTTAACAAATTATTTTTAACAATTTAACTGTTTCCAAACCCATCCAGCCTACTATCAAAAAGACAGATACTCTTCTCAACAAAACAGTAGGAATGAAGGATGTACAGACATTCAAATCAGGTAAATTGTGTAATGCTCTAGGGGAAGGTACATTAAATATTGGACTTGCTCAGTCTTCTGATTCCTAAACATTGTTTACTCCCAGTTGTGCTGAAAGATTGGAAATAAAGAATGGGACAGTATTATTGGTATCCATCAGTGGTGAGGGAACAGGAACAGTTCTACACTGTCACCCTTGGAGGCCAGAGGAGTTCCCATAATCGCTTAGAGACTTCAACTCAGTCAAATTCTGTTTGTGACTTTGACACACAAAAAAAGCATTTCAGCACCAGCCATGATAAAGCAGGATTGAGGTTTTTACCAAAAGTAGAGAGAAAGACCTTCAGGAATGGATAAAGCACACCTAAGCATGGGTATGCATGTAAAGACCTTTTTAACGAAGTTCCTAAGCAGAGGAGATAAAAGAGAGGCAGACACTCAAGGAGAGATGACATTCACAAATGTGGGTGTGGGCTTCTCAGAGGACCGTGGTGTCTAATTGTTAGCCATATGGTGGCTCTCATGTTACATCGCAAAGGGTTGTTTAGAAACCTTTTTGTCTTCCGTTTGTCTCTCGTTTTAATGAGATTATAAGGTGTCTCCAGAGGTCCCTTGAATGGGATTATAATCTGGTTAAACCATGGGTGTGCAAGGGGGTTCTATCTTTTAGTGTAAATGGGTTTCTGGTGAGATCCCTAGAAAACTGTAGGTTTACTGCTGAGAAAAGAGAAGTCTCTATTACAGTGGTCCTCAACCTCCCTAATGCTTTAATATAGTTCCTCATGCTGTGGTGGCCCTTAACCATAGAATTATTTCGATGCTACTGTTAAGAATCTTAATGAAAATATCTGATAATGCAAGATATCTAATATGCGGCCTCCAAACCAAGGTCGCAGCCGGCAGCTTGAGAACCACTGCTCTGAAGCAGGTAGTAATTGCACTTGACTCCTTGCTTCTCAGCTGACATGCGGCAGAACCAGATGCTGCAGTGGTGGCTCCTTCCTTTTCTCATGTCCCCATAATTGTCACTGTCTAGTTTTTAAGTGTACTTACAAGAATAAATACAAGCTTCAACTCAGATGTCCCCACTGCAATGTTTCAGAAACTTGTTTACAGTTCCGAATCCTGATACTTTCTAGGGATTCATAAAGGTTAATCATGAGATTGTAAGATTTTTTTCTTTTTTAGCCTCCCCAACTTTGAAAATGCCTGTTGGAGAGTTGGACAGTGCTGCATACCTGTGGGCCTAGCCACTTAGGAAGCTGTGGCGAGGTTCACTTGAACTCTGGAGGTTGGGACTCCCTCCACAGCCTAGCAAGTTCCTGTCTTCTGAATAATATGCTTACTAGAATGCTGGTACTTGCTGAGAATAAAGCTTTGTTTATTAGCATCAATAATGTTTGCCCTTTAAATCATCAGTATTAGTATTCTGATGACCTTAAACCAGTCAGATGTTTGGATTAACAAATTGTGGAACTAGCTCGTTAGAAGCAGCAGTACCTAGGGTTAGTTGAGAGAAAGAACAACACTCAGAGCTTTGCAGAGTGGACTCGAGTCCTGAAATAAAAGAAGTCCACCAGAATAGTGGGTGGAAACATTGCACATGTAGTAGTGTTCAGTGACAGAGGTGTAAGATGTAACTAACAGTAATTTTAGAAGTCAAAGTCACTATTAGGAGATGGAGTTGTGTGTGCTGTGCATTTGTTTCTCTGCTATTTTTAGTACCCCTCCCCAGCATGGATTATGTTGAATTTGTGCATGAATCCTTAAGATTTTTATATGTCATGAATTTAGTTCTAGATAGTGTTTCTGAATGATTTGTTGAAGTTTTGGATAATTGAAAGTATTTCCTAAGGCTGTAAATATTTAGCTTTGTAGTTAATGATTAAACTTAACCTAAACTCTTAGATGAAAAAACAAATTATTATTTTTCTGTGTTCATAAAGCTAACTTTATTCTAACTGACTGTGTGCATTTGTCTGCAGAGCCAGACTTAGAAGTGGTATCGGGAGAAGAGCGGAAACGTCTCATCAGCAGTGAAGACAGCCAGCGGAAGGTACGTGAAAGCTTGGTCCCCGTCTGACGTGCTGCCCACTCCAGTAATGTAGCATGTTGGATGAGTATTGTTCAGACTGGCCTTTAGGACCAGTATATTATAGTTTAAGATTTAATTTTTAAAAAGTTTTTTTTTATTATTATGTATATGGGGGGGGGGGGAGTGCATCTGTGTGCAGGTGCCTGCAGATGGTGGAAGAGGTACGGGATCCCTTGGAGCTGGTTACACGCAGATACTAGCTCAGTAGTGTCCTGAGAACCAAACTCAGGTCTTCTGTAAGAGAATGTACTCTTAACCACTGAACCATCTCTCCAGCCTCTAATACTTCATTTTGGAAACATTTTAACTAGTTCTAGAATTTAAAATAGGACTGTAGATGTAACAGTCTTATTAAATAAGAAACACAGAGCCAAATGCAGAGATAAGACACCCAAGAAGTCAGAGCAGTAGCTAAGAGCTGATACTAAAAACCTTTCTTACCCTTCGCTGCTGCTGTCATCCTTCCCTTCAAAAAGAGACCTACTTCCTGTGTATCTGTCTTTTTATTGACTTTCTGTTCTGCCTTCTCATTGGTTGTAAACCCAACCACATGACCTCCTCATCACTGCCTGTCTATACAAACCTCCAGGTCTTCTATGGTTGGTATTAAGATTAAAGGCGTGTGTCTCCATGCTGGCTGTATCCTTGAACACACAGAGATCTGCCTGTCATGTGATCGGGATTAAAGGCATGCGCCACCACTGCCTGGCTTCTGCTATGGCTTGCTATTAGCTCTGACCCCTGGGCAACTTTAGTTATTAACATACAAATAAAATCACATTTCAGTACAAATAAAATATCACCATATAGGACTAGGGAGATTCCTCCTTGGGTAAGAGTGCTTCCTGTATAAGAATCTATAGACCTGAGTTCAGATCCCAATAGTCATGTAAAAACAGCCTAACGTGGACATGTGTGTCGGTAACCCCAGCACTGGGGCAGAGACAGCTGATTCTGGGGGCTCCATAGCCAGCACCGAAATAAAGAGTTTCAGCTTCAGTGAAAGACGTGTGTCAGTGGAATGAGGCCGAGTGTTGGAGAAGACACCAGCATTCTCCTCTGGCCTCTGGACCCACACACACATACACACTCATGTAAACACAGGTGCATTCGTGTACATGCATCATTCACTCACCCTCAGTCCACTCAAAATAACTTTAAGCCATTCTCTGAGCCAGCACATAAAATAAGCTCAATTGCCTGTTAAGAGAATCATCGCTCTGGAGTGAGGCCTGTAGTATTGGGGTAAATGCAGTAACTTTCTAACTTTATTTCCCTGTCAGAATCTGGTAGCTACTCTACATGGTTTCAGCCACGGTGTTGAACGAGTAGAGGCGGTAGTACCTGGACTTAATGGAGATGAACACACCACCAGAGTTTATAGTTGGAATTGATGTTGCTCTTCTTTCTAATTGGTATTTATTGACTTTGGCACTTAACAGTGTGCCTCCTCTCCACTCAGTGATCTTTAGAAAAAGGGCCAGTGTATCTTTAATGTATGATGAGGTAACCTTGTAATACTAAAACAAAAACCCTAACTTGTTTTCAGTAAGTGTAGCACATAATTAAGTATAGTGCAGACAGACAATAGACACATTCAGTCTACTCGTTCATAATATCCTATTTTAGAACGAGATGAATTAGTTTTTACTTCTTAATTACAGTCTAGTGATTTAGAAATATCTAAAACATTATTTTTACTGGTGAAAATTTAAATTGTTTTCTAATTTTTCTTTGTGTATACTCTTAGTATTTAAAAATAAACTTTTTTAAAAAAAAATCTGCAGCCTTAAAGAAGTACTCCTGGGAATAAAATTCTGCATATCATTCCTCTTTCTCAGTATACAAAACTCAGGACTCACATGTTAAAGCTAAGTCATGGTTAAACTGTCAAGTGGTGAAAACTAAGGACTTTTAAAAAGAAGAGTTCCTTTTCCATTGAATAATGGCTTTTATTTTCTTAAGGTGTATTTTTATTTTATGTGTGGGTATGTCTGGCCTGCATGTATACATGTGCACTACATGCATGCTTGGTGCAGGCAGAGGTCAGAAGAGTACATTGAATCCCCGGGAGCAAGAGTTACAGATGGGTGTGAGCAGCCATGTGAGTGCTGGGAACCAAGTCAGTGCTCTTAGCCATGGAGACATTTCTTCAGCACCCCCCCCCCAAAAAAAAAACAAGTTATCTATACTGTCAACTTTTCATTAAAGGTTGAAGAAACAAGAAAGTATAAAAATAATGAAGTAAAAGTATCAGGAAGTCCATACAGTGGTGCTGCTGACACTGTTGATGATGGAGCAAGTCAACAGAGTGCAAACACTGATAACCAACAGTTTCCTATGAAGGGGCATGAGGAGCATGATGGGTAAGATTATGGCAGTATTTAGCCGTGTAGGTATAGTTGTTCCTGTCCTATAAAACCAATACTAATTTGGGCTACTATTCATTATTAAATAAATATTATGCATATATTAGATATATTCAGCCTTACATGATTGTCAGAAAAACATAAAAGGACATATTTTTCCAATAACACTAATTAATATTTTGTTAAAAAAAAATAACTAGGGTTGGCAAAAGTAAAGGCATCATGCACTGTTAACAAGTGAAAATGGTGAATACTTTTTGCAGTTAGCTTAGTAGCGTGTGTCATAATTTGAAATGCACTCTTTCTGTGGCCTGCAGCTTCATTCCTAGGGGCAGGTCCTCTGGACTAGGAGAACATGTGACTGTGTTTTAGAGCTAGTAGACTGTCTGGGCACACCTGGTTGGTACACATATGTTTAGAATTGTACTACCCTCTTAGCGGACTGTTCTTTAGTGAATATGAAGTGTCCCTCTTTAACTCTGCTGACTAGTTTTGGTCCATCTTGTCAGACATTAAAATAACTATGATGTTTGTTTCTTAGTTCCATTTACTTGGAATACCTTTTTCTATCCTTGTTCCTTAAGACAGTGTTTGTCATTGATGGTGGGTCTCGAAGTTAGTAAAAAGATGGGTCTGCTCGTCTGTTCCTTTTATCAGGGACTTGAGACTAAATTAAGAGTTACTACTGGAAGACATCGTGTTAGTCAGTGTTCTTTAAAGGAGCAGAACTGAGCGAATGAGCGCATGTGTTAAGGGAGTTTGTTAGACTGGCTAACGGGCCGTGGTCTGGCCAGTCCAGCAATGTCTGTCTCATGAGGAAAAGGTTGGGACTCTGGTATTGTTCTGTCCCTGAGACTGGATGTCTCTGCAGTCCCAATTTGGCACTAGAGTCCGGGAGGATTCCTGGAGAGCTGATGGTCAGTCTGTGTTGGACTCCTGAGGAAGTTGGATTTAATACTGACTGCAGCAACAGGACAGACAGATTGGCCAGTGAGAGTGGGGACAAGCAGGAAAATCCGTTTCCTTCTTCCATGCCCTTTCTTGTAGGCTGCCACGGAAGGTGTGGTTCAGATGGAGGGTGGGTCTTCTTGCTCCAGATAATGGCTTTAAGAAAATTTCTCACAGAAGTGCCTAGGCAGCTCAGGTCCCAGTTAATTCCAGATGTGGTCAAGTTGACAGTCAAGATTAGCATCACACTTGTGTGATAACTCTTGTCATATTGTTGGTTTGTGCTGCTTTCTTAGCCTTGTTTTGATGAACTGTCCTGGCGTTATGTACTGTGGTCCCTTGGGTGTGTTGTCTTTCACTTTAGGCAGAATTACTCCCTCTAGTATCCTCTGTAGAGCTGGTTTAGTGGTCAGATATTAATTTCTTTTTATCATGCAAAGGTTTTATTTTATTTTTATTTTTTGCTAGATATAGTTGTCTGGTTGGTAGTTTGGTCTTCCAGAACTTAGAATATATCTTTCTAGTCCCTTCTGGATTTACAAGTGTTCTATCAATAATCAGGTAGTTCTGATGGGCCAGTCTTGTATGTGACTTGACCTTTCTCACAGCTTTCTTTATTGTGTGTTTAACGTTTTGACTGTAGTGTGTCGTGGGGAGTTCCTTTTCTAATCCTGTCTGTTTCAAGTTCTGTAAGTTTCTTGTGTTTGGATGGACATCTCTGTCTCTAGATTTGGGGAGTTTTCTTCTACACCTTCACTGTGGTATGATTTTCTTTCTTCTGAGATGCACTTATTTTGAAGGTTAGTTTTTTTCATTGTGTCCCGAAGTGTACTCATGTTCTATTCTTTTTTTTCTCTCACTGACTTTTACTGAGTGATCCAGTTCCTTTCCTTCGTCTCCCAGTCCTGACTGCCTTCCACAGGACCCTTCTGTCAGAGTCTTTCCGCTGAGGATTTTACTTGGCTTCCAGAGTTTTTCATTTCCAGCACCACCTCAGTCTGGCTTTTCCCCAGCAAGTCTGTCTCCTTATTAATTCCATTTTCATATCTTCAATTACCATCTGTGTTTCCTTCAGGTCTTTGCTTTTGTTTTCTTGGGGTGCATTCATCTCCTCTGAGTTGTTCCAGCACAGTTATATCATTCTTGTGAATTTTTTTGTCTACGTGATCTTCTGGGTTGTTCTCCGTGGTGTTCATTGCTGTGGAACTAGTAATTTGGGGGGCATTGTCTGGGAGGGTTTTGTTGGTTTCTGTCCTGGAATTTGCACACCTGAGGTCATTTGTGTCTTTCCTTCCTTCTGTTCACCTCACCTTTCTTCCTTCAGTGTGAGCATGGGCGAGGTTCAGGAGAGAACTAAGTTGTAAGAGAGCTAGCTGAGACTTGGCTCTTTCGTGGAACTTGTATTGATGGTTTGCAGGTTTGAGGGTAGGCTACCATTTCCATGACCAGACTTTTTCCAACATCACCCCTTGCTAGTTTTCTTCTGTTGCCTTCTAGTGGGTCTCATCAAGTGTGGTTGCTCTCCTTGGAGTAAACTCTGGGCAGTGAGCAGTTGGGGGAGAAGATCTTGGGGAGCTGGGTGTGTAGTCAGGTGGCCTATGGAGTTGGGAGGGGCAGGGCCTATCTGGGAACACTTACAGGGTGGGCACAGGCTTAGTTCGACCTCTTCTGAAAAGCTTTCCTTGTACTCAGACAAAACATCTCATATATCAACTCTGATACATCACACGTGTCGTTGTATGTTTATGCATTTGCTGAGCATATGTTTAGCTAGTGGTTTTGTTTGTTTTGTTTTGTTTTTAGTACATTAAGGTGGAAAAGAGTCAGAATTTCACCAAAATTACTTTTCTTTAATTTCTGTCAGTAGAATTATTTTTAAAACACCGGCTGTTTTCATGGATAGTTTTAGAGGTCCTGTCTTCCTTAGGAAGGAAGCAAAGAAAAAGAAGAATGAAAAGTGGGTGTCCAGAGAATCTGTCCCGATGCCAACGATGGAGAAAGCTGGCTTACGACCTGGGGGTTCCCTGCAAATGCAGGACGGTTCCAGCCTCAGCGACACGGACCAGAGTGAGACGAGGTAAAATACGAGTTCCTTTCTCCCTGTGAAGGAATGGTAGCCGTGACTACTTACTTGTGGAAATACAACAGGATGTTCCAGGCAAGAACTAACCTGTATCAGTGTTGCTGGAAGGGGAAGACAGGGCAAGGGACTTCAGTAAATGCAGTTTCAATAAAGGGTCACCGTGGAAGTCCGACTGCATTACAGAAGTGTAGACAACTCCTCGGGTTTATATGCTGGGAATGAGAATAGAAAAGTGGGCAGTAACTGGAGAAAATGTGCGATTTTAAGAATCTTCTCTAAAAGAGGTGTTTAGAATATGTTTGCATGATGTCAGGATCCAGCGGAGAAGTGTGTGCTTGCTCGGTGTGTTTTGGTGTGTGTGTGTGAGGTATTAAACTTGACATTTCCCTGAAGATTATTACTTACTTGTCCTCAGAATGTCTATTAAAAAATTTTTTTAAGATTCATTTTTTTGCATATATCTTTAATCCCAGGACTCAGGAGGCAGAGGCAGGCGGATCTTTGTGAGGCCAGCCTGAGGGAGTTCCAGGACAGTCAGGGCTACACAGAGAAACCCCGTCTCAAAAAAAATTATTTAAAAAGTTTTATATGTGTGGGTATTTGCCTTCACGTATATCTTTGTACCATGGGCATGCAGTGTCCACAGAGACCAGAAGAAGGTATTGGGTCCCCTGGAACTGGAATTATAGATGCTTGTGAGCAGCCATCTTGGTTCTGGGAGCTGAACCTGAGTCCTCTGCAAGAGCAACTCTCTCAGCCCATCTATTTAAATGTTTCTGGTGTTAAGATCTCTCACTGTTCATTCTTTTTTTTTTTTTTTAAAGTAAATAGCTTGAGAAATGGAATATACTAATATGAATTAAACATGAAAATGATGTCCTAAAAGTTAAACTATCATAGACATTTTAAATTCAGTAAAAAAAAAGTATGAAAACAATTCCTTGTAGCAAGTGTCATTATGTGTATCATGTGCTCAGTATTTCCTGAATGTAATGCTGAACAGTTGAATAGATTAATGATGCCTGATTCTTCAGAATAGATTAGTTCATACAAAGCAATTTCCCCAAATTATTGAGGGATACGTCTTTATTTAGAAAATATTTGATTCATACATAAGATCCAGGAATTATTAATAATTACAACTAAAAGTAGAATAATAATACAGATTCATTTACTGCTGTATCACTGAAAAACACTTGAAGAAATGTAGCATTAGTTTTCAGACTGTATAGTATGCTCCTGGGTTGTGCTGGGTCTGCCGCTGATCAACTGTGTGTTCTAGGACACTTTGGCTGTCTTTTCTTTGCCTCATTTCTTTGTAAAATGCCTGCTACATCTTAACCTGTCTTGCAGAATTGTGGACTACAGTGAGGTGAGCACATGAACAGTGCTTATAGTAATGCCTAGTGATTATAGGTCCAGAAAAAGTAAGACCTGTCATCATTTTGAAAAGAATGTTTCCAGTCCATACTTGGTAGTTTATGCTTGTAATTCAACACTTGGAAAGCTGAGGCAAGAAGTCCACCATGAGTTCAAGGCCAGCCTGGACCACATACTGAATTCCACACTTACCTAGGCTGCAGAGTTAGATCTCATCTTAAAAACAAAACAGAACAAAAAAAGATTTCCTTATATAAGGACTTCAGAAGCACTTCCCAGATAGTTTGTAGTGCTAACAAAACTTTATTTTTATTGCAAATGACAGTAATAACAACAAATGGGAGCCAGTAATATAGCTTAGAAGATGAAAGCATTTGCCACCAAGCCCGAGGACCTGAATTTGATAACCCAGAACACACATGGCCAAAGGAGAGAACCAGCTTATACACGCTATTCTCTGACCTCTTCACTTGCACTATAATACACACACATACACACGCGCGCACGCGCGAGCGTGGACACATACACATACACTAAAAAGAAATGTAAAAAACTTTTCTTGGGTGGCGGTGGCGCATGCCTTTAATCCCAACACTCAGGAGGCAGAGCCAGGTGGATCTCTGTGAGTTCGAAGCCAGCCTGGTGTACAGAGCAAAATCCAGGATAGGCATCAAAACTACACAGAGAAACCCTGTCTCGGGGGAAAAACAACAATAACAAAAAAAACAAAAAACAAAAAACAAAAAACTTTTCTTAATGGTACATTGCTGTGGGATGTCTTTCTGTATGCTATGAATATGTGTTGCTCTGATTGGTTGATAAATAAAGCTGTTTGGCCAATGGTGAGGCAGGATAAGGTTAGGTGGTACATTCCAACTGGAAAGAGAGAGAGGAAGAAGAAAGGCAGAGGGAGGGGAGATGCCAACCACTGCCAAAGGGACAACATGCCAGCAGACTGGTAAGCCACAGAACATGTGGCAAGACATAGATTAATAGAAATGGGTTAATTTAAGATATAAGAGCTAGCTAGCAAGAAGCCTGCCATAGACCAAACAGTTTGTAAATAATAATAAGCCTCTGAGTGATTATTTTTTAAGTAGTTATGGTACCCCCGGGGGCCAGGCGGAACCGGAGAAGCCTTCCAACTACTATATATTTCTTTCTGTCAAATAAAGCAAGTAGCATGTTTTTCCTTTTTCTTTGAACATCAGAACATTGATCTAAGTTTAATTCTTTCTGTCCTGGGGATGTGGCTCAGTTGGCAGAGTGCTTGCCTAGAATACACAAATCCCTATATTTGATTGCTGGGAGTCCACTGTGGGCATTTGTGGCACACACTTAAATCCCCAGCACTGGTGGCCCAGGGAGGAGGCTCAAGGTCATCCTCAGCTGAATAAAAAATATATATGTATATGTTTTAATTCCTTCTTTTGATATTAATAATTATTTTATCTTTTTTCTGTGTTTATAATCAAATCCTCTTATAGAAAAATATTTTATTTTAAATAGCCTGTAAATGTTATTAGTAAGAGAAATAAATATCAAATGTAGAGGTTTTGTATAAAAGTCAATAATCTTAGATATTCTTTGTATTTCATATAATATTAGTCTTAAAGGATTTTTATTGGTTTGTTTTTCATTTTAGGCCCACAAAGAAAACATCTAATAAAAATAACAAGGTAATGTAAAAATAATAAAAAAAATGGTATTTGTTTTAAAATACATTATAAAAGTAAAGATGTATAAGTTAAAAGATAAGAAAGATAAAGTGAACAAACAGAAGACCTTGTTATGGGAAGACATTTACCCTAAAAAAGAAAGAAGTAGTAGCTGTTAATTAAAGCATACTTCTGCCAATGGTCAGCTCTTTTAAGAAGTGTCTGTTTCTGCTTATATAAAACATTATTTCAAGCATCATGTAAATATTAGAGAAACAGTTTTAAATAGTGTTTATTTTATAGACCAGAAAACAAGTATCTGCTGTGGACGACCCTGATGCCTGGAGTGAGTCGTCTGAAACAGCCTCTGAGGACTGCGAGCTCCAGTGCCCCAATTATGAGAGCGTTTTGTGTGAAATTGAGCATCTGAGAACGGAGTGTAGAGGTATGATCACTGTAGAAATGGACAGCTTTCCTGTGTGTGGTAACATGTGCACACTTGCTTAGCATTGACCCTAGAACACCAGTGTGCGGCCGTGCTGGCCTTGTCAGAAATGTACTTTATGTTACAGTAGTATGCGAGCTGTTTAGTAGTCATTCTCACTGGACTTTTCTGCGTGGGACTGACACATTCAGGCTTTTTATTGATCTTGCTTTTCTTCTGTGCCTTACTGTCACTGGGTGTGGTTACCTGGTGTGCCAGCTAGTTATATGTCCACTGGACACAAGCTAGAGTCATCGGAGAGGAGGGAGCCTCAGTTGAGAAAATGCCTCCATAAGATTCACCTCTAGGACATTGTCTTAGTTAGTGATTGATGGCAGAGGGCACAAAGCCACCCTGGACCGGTGGTCCTGTGCTGAGCAAGTCATGAGGAGCAAGCCAGTAAGCAGCACCCCTCCATGGACTCTGCATCAGTTCTTTCCTCCAGGTTTTTACTCTATTTGTGTTCCTGTCCTGATGCCTTTGATGAAGAACAATGATGTGGAAGCATAAGCCAAATAAACCCTTTCTTCCCCAAGTTGCTTTGGTCATGGTGTTTCATCACAGCAATAGTGACCCTGAGACACCTGGTCTCTATCTAGAATACTATAAACTAGAGAACTGTTTCCCCTGCTACCCACTTCCTGCAAACGCGGTCTCTCTTTTAACTGTAATTGTGTAGTTGCAAAGATTCGGATCTGATCATATTAACCCTTTGCTATGAGGTTAAATTCTCAATCCTTTAGTTTTTTTCTCCTGACTTTTCTGTGTCCCACTTGTTGTCTTAGAAGTTTGCTCTTGCAGTATTTTGTTTTACAGCTTCAGCAAGGCATACTGATATATAAACGTTATTTGGTTAGTTTCAACATATGTATTAAACATATTTAACCACCATAATCAAGATAGTTAACAAACCCATCCCAAAAGCCTCCCCATTTCTCCCATGCTCCTTATTAAGAAGCTGAAAGGTGGTTTCCTAGCATGTCCCTGTTCTGTTTTCCAGCCCACAGGACAAGAGAGATCCAGTGGCTCTGTCTTCACAAGCACTGTTTGTCAGTATTTTAAATCTTAGCTATTCTTGTAGGTGTATTCTATGTATCTCATTGTGGTCTTAATGTGCCTTATACTAATAATAAATATTAAACATTTTGCATGTATTTCTTTTCCTTTGCTATGATGAACTCCTTTCTGATCTGTATCTATCATCTGGTAAATTGTGTTTGTCCAGCCTCACTAAGCAGAATAGATATTCTTCTTGGTCCTGTGAGCACATTGGGTGAAATCTCATCTAATCTTTTCAGATGTTTTATCCTTGTTCCTGTAGTTTCTTCCTATACATCCATTATTCAGTGCTTGGCTAAGTACTCCAGGGGCCTCTGTAGACCTGCAGGCTCTTCTTTCTCCATGATGCTCTCTCCTCTCTGGTCTGTTGTGATGTCAAGCTGTCTTGGTTTATCAGACTCTGAACTTAATCACCTCAACTCAGCAAGTCTAGGGAGCTCTACTTGAGTTCCTTTTCCTGTGACTCGAGAGACCTGGGACATTCGTGGAGTTCATTTACTCCATCTGTTAGGATCATTGTCTTGAGAATTATTTGAGAGGTTTTAACTGTGTTCATTTGAGTTGTTTTCAGTGGGAACATGGCTCCATAGCTGTTACCCCATTTTGGGTAAAAGCAGACTGAAAGAGAGGCTCACTAAATGCTTTGTGTTTTCTGTTTGAAATCTAACATGGACTATTTGACTGAGTTTAGCTCAATTTGCTTAACATGAAGACCTCCAGGTCTACCCAGTTTCATTCAAAAACCCAGGTGTGTGATTCCATATTTTCTTTTAAGCTGAAAAAGACCAAGGGTCTTGCCTGCGTTATTTGCAGAGCTTAGTGTAATGTGTTCCACATTGTAAACACTTACTGTATATTTCTTCGGTGTATAAGTGAATGAATATAAAAATGCAGTATTTTAATATGCTCACTCATTTTATTTGTCTCTTATTTTCCCCCTGATTCAGATATTGTTAGTCTTTTGAAAATCCGGGATGCAGTTTATTCATATCAAAGATTATTAGAATTTAAAAAAAGCCACTGTGAACTACTTACAGGAAAACTTAAAAGAATGGAAAATAAACTTAAGGAATTACAGAAGGAAGTATCGGAAACAAAAGAAGTAAAGTCACAGTTAGAGCATGAAAAGGTAGAATGGGAACAAGAACTCTCCAATTTGAGGTATGCTGTCTTGGTTTTATTTATTTATCAATTTTTATGTCCTCTGACATTTACTTACAGGTGAGTGTGCTCATGGACGTGCGTGGAAGTCGTGTGCTGACTCGGGAGTCAGTCTCCTGTCGTGGGTCCCTGAGATCCGGCTCAGTGTCGGGCTTAGCAGGCTCCTTTCCCCACCAAGCCGTCCCCAGCTGTGATAGCCCAGCTTTAAAGGAACATTTTCACTGTCTAGGATACAGAGATGTACTTGAACTTTGGCCTGTTTTGACATGTCATAGAGTTGGCAAGACAGAACATTTCTTAGTCTTCTCAAATGTGAAATTCTTGCAAATAATATAGTGAACTTAACTATGAATTATTCTAGGAATTAAACAAGTATTCTACTGTAGATTCCTAAATCTTAGTTTTAGTGGCTGTATAAAAGCAGCCATTAAAAAAAATAAAATAAAAATTAAAAAAAAAAAAAACCCTAGCCGGGCGTTGGTAGCGCACACCTTTAGTCCCAGCACACGGGAGGCAGAGCTAGGTGGATCTTTGTGAGTTCAAGGCCAGCCTGGTCTACAGAGCGAGATCCAGGATAGGCTCCAAAGCTACACAGAGAAACCCTGTCTCGAAAAACCAAAAAAAAAAAAACCTCAGTATTTATTGATCAAATAACCTTTTTTTTTTTTTTTTTTTTTTTTCAAGACAGGGTTTCTCTGTATTGCCCTGTCTGTCCTAGAACTAGCTCTCTAGCCCAGGCTGTTCTTAACCACTGCCCAGCTGATCAAATAACTTTAAAATTTTGTTTTATGTTAGAATACTGATGTAAGTTGTTTTCTGTGTAATTGTTTACTTTTTAAAAAATCTTCAGTATATAATATGAACACTTTAGCTCATCACACAACCTCATGATTTCTATGTAATATTTACATAGAAATTACAGAGAGAGGGAGGGAGAGAGGGTAATGTGTTGTTAAATGTCATGAAGATTGTATTCAATCTGTTAAATTAATTCTGGCAGTCCATGACCTTGGGAGGTCTATCTACTTTCTAGCATCTCCTTCAGTGTTGTAAAGTTTTCACTGTGGATGTCTTTCACCTTTTGACTACGTCTATTCCTAAGTTGTGTCATGCTGTTTTATTTTGTTTTGAAGCTATTGTGAATGAGATTTCCCCCAATTTCTTTGTCAGGAAGTCCATTACTGACATATAGACAGCTTGCTAGTTTTTATCTGCTGATTGTTGTATATAGCTACTTTGCTGACAGTGTGTATCAGGATAAGGGATGAGCTTCTCCCTCAGCTACCCCAAGCCCTGCTGCCTTCCCAGGAACACCACATGTGCTGCCTTCAGAGCCCACCTTCTTCTCCCATAACTACCCCATAACTCTCCCTGGAATCCCCCGACCCTGCTACACAAATTCCTAGTAAGGGCCTTCCCTCGTCTAAAAGCCACTCCAAGCCCCCACCACCTTCCCAGGTCTCCCCACTGCCACACAAGGTGCCCGCATTAGCTCATTATCCTCTTCCCTCAGCCACCCCAGACTCCCAGCCTTCCCAGAACCCCCTCCATATATGTTTCTAGAAAGGACCTTCCTTCATATTCTCAGGGTACCCCAACCCCCTGCCTCCCCAGGACCCATTACCATTAGAGAGATTCCTTTTATCATTCCTTGGCCACCTCAAACTCCTGCCCTCTTCCAGGACTCCCTCCATACATGCTGCTAGTAAGGGCCACCTCCCTCCCTCCCCTAAACCGCCCCCCACTCCGGACCTGTGCCTGACCCTACCTTGTAAGGCCCACTCACCTCTCTGGGCACCCCAGCCCCACCTCCCCGGACTCCAGTCACCCACTGCAGACGGAGTCCTAATCTACTTTCCAGCTTTCACCCCCTCCTTACTTTACACTAGAAACCCACCATTCTTGGGCTCCTGCCACTTGCTTTGCAGGACTTCACCTCTTACTTGGTAGGTTGATCCCCAGCCGCCCATCCTGGGCATTCCACCTCCATCATCTGAAGATCTACATATACTTCTGCTTGCTCTGCAGAGAGATTGCCCGCTGTGCCCTCTGGCACTCAGAACTGGCCATCCCAGGATCCCTTTGCGGCTCTTGCTTGCAAATAGATTCCCGGCTTCTCCTGCTCTTCAGCACCCATCTCTGCCATCTGAGTGCTTGCTTTCTCCAGATTGTCTCGTGTTCTAATCTTACCACCCAAAGACCTGCCAGGAGCATCTGTTCATGCCACACAAGATGTTTCCCCATTGTCTTGCTTAAGGTCCCTAATAACTCGCTTAAGCCTGTCATATCATGGCATGTGTTAATCATCACCCCTCACCCCGATATGAGAGGCCACAGCTCGACCTATTGGAATCAAACCACCACGTATTAGGACCCTCCCAGCTCCCACAGTCCAAGGCCACATCTTGGCTACACCAGCCATCATAACTCTGCTGTCTCGCTCAGCACCTCCCTGAAACACCCTCCTGCTAGACAAGAGCCCACAACTATATGGGCCTTTAAGCCCCAGTTCTCCTGAAGCCTCAGTCCACTACAGAATGCCCACTTACTCCCCAGATAAGAGGACACATGCTCCGTGTTTTCTACTCTGTCTAATTCAGGTGCCAGGTATAGATGCATGGTGAGGTTCCTGGCTGATTTGGAATTGAGTTTTGTGTAGGGTGAGAGAGAAGGATCTAGGTTTTTCTGCATGTAGGTATCCAGTTTGACCAGCAGCATTTGTGGATGATGCTGTTATTTCTGCATTGTGTATTTGTGACATCTTTGTAAACAGTCAGGTAGCTGTAGGAATGTGGGCTTGTTCTGGTCCTCATTTCTACTCCATTGTTCACTGTGTGCTCTGTAGAGTACCTTGAAAGCGAGAACAGTGCAAGTGTTGAGGGTTGTTTGGCTCTCCAGGGTCTTCCTTGTTTCCATGTGGATGTTAAGATTTTTTTTTTTCATTTTCTGTGAATTGCATTGGAATTTTGAGAGGCTGCATTGAGTCTTTAGATTGCCTTTGGTAGGATGGTCCTTTTCCAACATTGGTCCTACTGATTCAAGTTCAGGGGTGTCAGTCTTTCCATTGTCTGCCACTTGTTGAATTTCTCTCTTCGGGGTCTTCAATTGCTCATTGTACAGATCTTTCACTTCTGTTGTGAGGTTTAGTCTGTTTGTGTAGGCTGTTGTGAATGGGGCTGTTCCCCTGACTTCTTTCTTGGTATGTTTGTCACTGTATGAGAAGGGGACTGGTGTTTTGTCTGTTGATTTTGTATCTTGCTACTTTGATGAGCATCTTTATAAGCTGGAGGAGTTTCCTGGTGCAGTCTTTCATGTCGAGAATATTATCTGTCAATTCTTCCTTGGCCATTCGTATCCTATTACCCTCCTTCAGTTAGTTGTTCTGACTTCCAGCACTACAGTGAATCTGTATGGAGAGAGAGGATATCTTTGTCTTCTTCCTGATTTTAGTGGAAAAGCTTCAGGTTTCTCTCTGTTTGCATGTTAATTGTGGGCTTGATGTGTATTACCTTTCTGTGTTAAGATATAGCCTCTGTATTCCTAGATTCTCCAGGACTTTTATCATGAAAGGATGTTAGAGCCTTTTCAGAGACCTGTTCTACAGGTCATGAGATGAGATTACATTGAAGTTGAACCATCCCTAAATCTCTGGGATGAAGGGTCAACATTACACTGAGGTTGAACCATCCCTAAATCTCTGGGATGAAGGGTCAACATTACACTGAGGTTGAACCATCCCTAAATCTCTGGGATGAAGCCAGCTTAATCATAGTGGATGAGCTCTTTGATGTGTTTTTGAATTTGATTTGCATACCTTAATAAGAAGTTTTGCATCTATGTTCATCAGGTAGATTGATGATTACATTTCCTTTTCCTTTTTTGTTTCTTTATCTGATTTAGGTATCAACGTAGTGCTAGCTTCATAAGGAGAATTTGGAAGGAAATTTCTTTTCCTGTTATGGAATCGGTCGAGGAACATCAGTTTTAGTTCTTTAAAGTTCTGGGGGAATTTTGCAGTGGATTCATCTGGACCTGGATTTTATTGTTGTTTGGTTTCATTGCTTGTGGTAGATCTTTTTATGTTTTAAAATCTCTTTTTGGTTTAACTTGAGTATGTCATATACATTATGGAATTCATCCATTTCTTTTAGCTTTCCCAATCGGTGGTTAAAGATTTTGAAAACATATCCTTACAACCCTCTGAATTTCATTTGTGTCTGTTTTTATCTCTAGTTTCATTAATTCAGGTCTTCTTTTGGCTAATTTGGCTAAAGCTTTCTCAATCTTGTTAAGTATTTCAGAGACCCAGCTTTTTGTCTCATTGGTTCTTTGTATTAGGATTTTGTTTCTATTTCATTCATTTCTGCCCTGATCTTGACTATTTCTCTCCATCTAGTGTTCTGGGATGCTTTTGTCTTTATTTTTCCAAGCTGCTAAGGCACATCATTGTGTATTATTTGTCTTCCGTTGTTTTATTGTTTGTTATGTAATCACTTAGCACCATAAGCTACCCTCTCAGGACTACCTTCACTGTGTCCTGTAGATGTTGATATGCTGTGGTTTTGTTTCATTTAATTCTAGGGAAGTTTTAATTACTTAAAGGGATTTTTAATTTGTTTTATCTTAATACAAAACAAAAAACAAACAACAACAACAAAAACCCAAGATTCCTCAAAAGTGTTCCAGAAAAACCATTCCTCCAAGGTTGCTGCAGCGATCGTTTCCTCCGCCTGCACTGGCTGTGATGGTGTCAGTGTGTGCTGTGGGCAACGTCGGAAGGCGCTTTCTAAGCTGCAAGTACTTAGGGAGGCCGGAAATGTTTCATAAAGATAAAATTCTACTTCCGGTACATGGTGTGAATTTAAAATGGTGCATCTTTTAAACAATTAGCTAACTTTAAGTAGTCTATTTTGATTAGAGAGTAATTATAACTGTGTAAAAAAGATACATTCCATTTTTTTAAATTTTAATTAATTTTCATGTGTGTGGTAGTTTTGTCCACATGTATCATGTATGTCCATATGTATGCAGACATACATGTGTGCAATGCCTGCTGAGGCCAGAGAAGGGTATCAGGTCCCCTAGAACTGTTGCTATAGATGGTTGGAGACACCATGTGGATGCTGGGAACTGAGCCTGGTCCTCTGGAAGAGCAGCCAGTGCTCTAACTACTGAGCCATCTTTCTATCCCTACAGAAGACAGTTTTCAACTTGTAACTTTACTGAATAAATTCAAAATTGCTTTCCAATAATATTTACCAGACTTTTAGAAATTCAACAAAGTTTTTATTCATCCTTGTTATCATCAAGAACATATGGGCTTTAGAAAAGACTGAAGTGAGAAATTAAACTCATGAGTTATAAAAAGGAACAATTCTTTAACAACCGTCTTGAGGTCCAGGTCACAAAGTGAACTTCATTTTGTATAGTCGGGTTGATTTTAAAATAAACACGTTTAATTTCAGATTTTCACTGAAACAAGAGGAAGAGAAGCGGAGAAGCGCGGATCAGCTTTCTGAGAGAACGATGGAGCAGCTTAGGAGAAAAGATGAGCAGTATCAGAACGAGCTTGAAGGAAAGCAGCAGCTTGAAGTTTCTCTCAGAACATTGGATATGGAGTTGAAGACAGTGAAAAATCATTTGAACCAAGTAAGTTAATCTTTTATAAAAATTTCTTTTGGGGGACATTTTTGGTTGGTTGGTTTGGGGTGGGGGGTGGCATGAGGGGGTTAGTTTTTTCGAGACAGGGTTTCTCTGCATAACCTTGGCTGTCTGTGTAGACCAGGCTGTCCTCTGCCTCTCAAGTGCTGGATTAAAGGCGTTTCTGGCTGATGCAAATTTCTTATTCCTACATTTATTTGTTGTACTTTTAAAGTCACTTTAATTACATATTATATTTCTACACACACATCACATATATATCTCCATGTACCACTTAATGAAAATATCTGTTGGTTTCGTTATTGTGCAAATGTCGTGAGCATGTCAGACATCAACCTCATCACCAGTTCATATAATTGTGTCGGGCAGCCAGGAATATGCAGTCCATTGTTGACCAATGGTGCCTCATGCTAAGAGTCAATTTTAACATAGATAGCTGACACTATTTATTATGACTCTTGGAAACTGCTAGGTACTGCAAACATCTTTTCTAAGTGAGATAATAAAAGGTAAGTTAAGTTTACTCTGGAAAATTAAGTGCTAGTCTAGCCCTCTTAAAATGCAGACTTTGAAATTATGTTAAAACTAGTTAAACGTTTGTAACAAGCTAGTTTACAATACTCTTTCTGCATGTAAGAGCTGTTTTTGCTTTGTAAGAAATTTAACTATAATATGCAGTACAAATTTGAGTGTTTCGTGTGGGATAGAGTTCCTCATGTTTTCATAGGCTGCTTCCAGTTTGTTTTTAATGTTCTACTCTTAAATAAGCTTTTAGATATTCTGTCCACAGCAGTCATACTATCACAATCGTATGAGACTGAAAACTTCATGAAATGTATCTCTAGATTTCAGAGGAACGAAATGAAATTCAGAGACAACTTTCCCAAGAACAGAATGCCAGAGCGCTACAGGATGGGATTCTTGCAAATCACCTGTGTAAACAAAAGGAGATAGAAATGGCACAGAAGAAAATGACCTGTGAGGTATTTTCTTCAGTTTTCTAAATATGTGTGCATTTATATGTTTACATACTTTCAGAACCACCTTATGCACCATGGAAAGTCTAGAGGATTTTGAACCGTGTGTGTATGCATAAGACACATTTGGGGAGAAGAAGGCAGAAGCTTTCTCCCACTGTCTGACGTAAAGGAGTTAGTGCTTTGGTGAAGGAGCACTGGCAGTGGAGGAGGGGGGGAGACAAACACGGATGGACGGATGGACGGACAGATGGACCTGGGTTTCTGCAGCTTGTTGCATTTTTAATCTCCTTTTCAGAGTTGTGGTGACTAGTTCACTCGTGTCCAAGCATACTTATTTGTATGGTGCTTATTTAAGCATTTATTAATAAATGTAGTTCCTACAACAGACTAAAAAAAGTGTTAGAGAAACTTTCTGAAAAAGGGAAATTAAAAGAACTTTGGGAAATTTCTTCTGTCCAAATGAAAGAACTAAGGCTCTTACTTTGGACTGGTTTGTATATGTTAGATATTAAAATGTAAACCTAATTTTTTTTTCTTGCGTGTGTGTGTGTGTGTGTGTGTGTGTGTGTGTGTGTGTGTGTGTGTGTGTATGTTTGAATGTGTGTGTAGTGTGACTCTGTTTCATATCTGTTTGGGAGTACACATATGTGCATGCATGTAGAGGCCAGAGGTTGATGTTAAGTGTCTTTCTGACCACTCTACATGTCACGTATCGATGCAGATACTCTCTCTGGACCTACGTGACTACATCTAGCCAGCTTGCCCCGGGATCTCCCATCTCTGCATCTCGTGTGCTGGGGCTGCAGGCAGACTACACATGCCCTGGCGTTGACATGGGTGCTAGGAGCCGTATTCTGGTCCACTCACTGGCATTAAGCCATCTCCTAATGTGAAGTGTGAACCAACTGACTAATCTTTGCTTTGCGCCTTAAGCCTGTTGTGATCCAGAGAAAGGCTGTCTCAGTGCTGAGTTTCTAAAAAGAATCATTTCTCTCTAAATTTCATAAAGTCATTGTCTTCAATTACATTTATGGACTTTTGGCAATTTGTATTTCTGTAAGCTCAGAAATTAGATTTTTTTTAGTTGCATATATGTATTTCAGTTCTTAGATTGCAAAATTTCATATGTTGTTCTTAAATTCCATAAGAAATTGTGCTAGCTAAATGTTTTTTCCTTACTTAGGTTTCTGTTAGTCATAAAAAAGAAAAAGATCTATTGCATAAAAACCAAATGTTGCAGGATGAAATTGCCATGTTAAGACTGGAGCTGGATACAGTAAAAACCCACAGCCAGGAAAAGGAGAAGAAGTACCTGGAGGATATTAAGACTGCACATGAACAGAGTGATAAGCTTCAAAGGATGATAAAGCTGAATGAAGAAACATTTACAAAAACAGTATTCCAGTATAATGCACAGATTAATAGTCTTACAACTGAGAACACAATGCTGACTTCTAAGCTGGAGAATGAAAAACAAAATAAAGAAAGACTGGAAACAGAGGTCGAATCATTCCGATCTAGACTGGCTTCTGCTGTGCATGACCATGCTGAAATTCAGACATCAAAAAGAGACCTAGAAATTGCTTTCCAGAAAGCAAGAGATGAGTGGGTTCGTTTGCAAGACAAGATGAATTTTGATATGTCTAACCTAAGAGATAACAATGAGATTCTTTCCCAACAGCTTTCGAAAACTGAAAGAAAATTGAACAACCTAGAAATTGAGTTTCATCATACAAAAGATGCACTTAGAGAAAAGACTTTGTCTTTGAAATGTGTACAAAGAGACCTCAACCAGACGCAGTGCCAGATGAAGGAAGTTGAGCATATGTATCAAGATGAGCAAGGGAAGGTGAATAAATACATGGGCAAGCAAGAGTCCATAGAGGAGAGGCTGTCTCAGCTCCAGAGTGAGAACATGCTGCTCCGGCAGCAGTTAGACGATGCTTCCAACAAAGCTGATTGCAAAGACAAGACAATAGTGAATATCCAGGACCAGTTTCATGATATGCTAAGCAGACTCCAAGCTGAGAGCCAGAAGCACAGGCTGATGCTGGAAGACAGAAACAAGGAATTAGTGAGTGAGTGCAGTCACTTAAAAGAGAGAATGTGTCAGTATGAAAACGAGAAAGCAGAAAGAGAAGTGAGTACCAAAAGAGAAGTAGATTTTAACCTTTCATTTCTATCTTATGTGTGTGGGTGTATGCCTGCGTGTGTGTCTGTGCTCCATCTGCATGCCTAGTGCGCACACAGGCCAGGTAAGGGCATCAGATCCCCTGGAATGGGAGTCATAGATAGTTGTGGGCTGCCATGTGGGTGCTACAAGTTCTGAGTTCTCTGGAAGAGCTCTTAACTGCTGAGCCATCTCTCCAAACCAAAGAAAGATAAATATTTTAAAAACATCCCACAGGGAAATTCAAAATACTGTTCATTAATACTAAGTGTTGAATCTAGGTGAATATAAAAATCTATTGATTATATTTGTTATTACCTTAAAAACATAACCTGTGTCAGCAAGTATGACTTAGCTCTTATTTCCCAAAGATGATCTTCATTTGCTGGGCAGTGGTGGCGCACGCCTTTAATCCCAGCACTCGGGAGGCAGAGCCAGGCGGATCTCTGTGAGTTCGAGGCCAGTCTGGGCTACCAAGTGAGTTCCAGGACAGGCGCAAAGCTACACAGAGAAACCCTGTCTCGAAAAACCAAAAAAAAAAAAAAAAAAAAAAAAGATGATCTTCATTTGATGTGGTGTGTTGGTTACTCTCAGAATTGACTATTACACATTGTATACATGCTTTGAGATCACACTCTACCTAACACCACCATTATGTTTAAATTTTTGAAAGAGTCATAATTACATACATAGCACTGAATTTGAAATCCAAAAAGAAGGGACAATTCTTTTTTTTTTTAAATTAGACCTGACAGATGTGTTACTTTGAGTAAACACCTTTAGAGTTGTAGGAGATTAAGTTACAAGTTTTGCTGGCTATATACTGATATTAATAATACGGTTTTATGCTGTTGAAATAATAATTGGGAGGATGTGACCTTTTAAATTGTGATTTTTGTTGCTGGAAACTAAACCTTAGGCCTTAAGCATGCTAAGCATACACTGTACCACTGACCTACACACCCCAGCCCTGAAATAACTTCATTGTTTTTATGTTGGCAAGTTTTAGAACCATGATGAAGCAGGTAAGTGGAAACTTTCATGACTAAATGAGTAGTTGGCAGTTATGATTCCATAAAGTAGGCAGTTGATTGTTCATTCTGGGTTTCATCAAGGAACTGAAATATAGATACTGTATTTTGTAGTGTTTTTTCCCGTTCAGTAGCTTTGTGTATATTCTTGTTGGTATAATTTTGTCCTATGTTACTTGTATTTAAATCAGATAATACTTGTCCCAAATTATATATTCTTTGCACCATAACTCTAAAAGCATCTGCTTTCTTTTGAGTCCTAAGTTGGGACAGATGTGTGAACTTTAACAAAGTTAAAAATATGTTAGTACTTCATATCAGCACTTGTAGTTTTTCACATTTTAATAAATAGCATGATCCTGTTTCCATTTTAGGGCTCAATCATGATTGTAAAGGATGCAGCTTTGTTCAGTACAGAAATAATCATAGTTACCTGTACGTTGTTAATTTGACATTGAATCTGCATTTCCAAACTAATGAAAAACCAAGAGTGTAAAGGTTCATGTGTAGTAGAGATGCAGTGAGCAGGAGAGAGAGAGCTGTGGATGCTGGTATCAGCTTACCTAGGGCCTTGCCTTCATTCTGAAGTAGGAATCTATCAGAAGGATTTGAGAAGGAGATTGAATTATGAGAAAGTTGGAGATCTTGAGTCTCTGTGTGCATGTACATGATGATGCAAACTGCAAATCCAACAATCAGGAAGCAGAAGCAGGATGCTTCAAATCTGAGACCACTCTGAGCTACATAGACTTACAGTCTCACCTTGATACCTAGCAAGGCAGGATGTGGATATTGCCCTGGCAACAGGCACAGACTTGTATGTAGGAATGGATATCTGTTTGGTCCTGGGTCACCCTGTGACATGGGCCTTAGTGGCTGTGGGTTTCACACACATCCTAACTTAGCATCAACCCCAATAGCCAAGGATCTAGCTTCATGAACACTATCCCACATGGCTACTGTTGAGATATGAATTAGCAACAGTGTATAGCTGTGTGGGCCTCCGTCCATTGGTGGCCTCAGATGCTACAGGGGAGTGGGGTAATCCATCCACATTGGCTCTGCCCAAAGCTGGACAAAATCCTGTAGTCTTGACCAGAGGCCAGTAACTGAAGACCAGGCACAGGAACATAAGGATCTCGTGATCTTACAATAGCGAATCTTAAAGGGCTGATGTCTTAAAAGCTCCAGTGGACAATAGTGGATCCCGGAGATTGGAGTGAGAAGAGGAAGAGAGATGGGAAGCAGTCTGTCAGTGGGTGCTCAGTTACAGTTAAGAGTGGGAAACATGGAGCTACTGAACATATACTGTATATTTCAAACAGCTAAAAGAAAGGACTTCACCATAAAGAAATGATCGGGGTTAGGAAACATAATTGTGTCTAACTTGATTTAAGCATTAATGTGTACATGTATCAAAATATCATGTCGTACCTTGCTAATATGTACAATTTTATGTTTTTACATGTCAGTTAAGTGAAAATTTAAAATATGAGTAAATTAAAATTAAATATGTAAAAAAGTTCCACAATGTAGAATTCATCCCCGCCAGCCTTACTGAAACACACTACTATATGCAGTGATGTTCTTCAGAGCATATGGAAGAGCTAAATGGCACTAATATATGTAATGTGAGTTATAAAATCAGTAACAATTATCGCCCCAGGTGGTTGTGAGGCAGCTTCAACAGGAACTGGCTGATACCCTGAAAAAGCAGTCGATGTCAGAGGCCTCGCTAGAAGTTTCCTCACGTTACCGCAGTAATTTAGAAGATGAGACACGAGATTTAAAGAAGAAATTAGGTCAGATCAGAAGTCAAGTACGTATGAAATTTAATGTCTCAACCGCCCGTGTTCAGCTTATTGAATAATATAGTTTAGGATAATTTCAGTAAATAGCTTTCTTTTATATTTTTCATTACCTTTATGATGAACTTATTTCTTTTTCTTTTTTTTTTTTTTTTTTTGATTTTTTGAGACAGGGTTTCCCTGTGTAGCTTTGCACCTTTCCTGGAACTCACTTGGTAGCCCAGGCTGGCCTCGAACTAACAGTGATCCGCCTGGCTCTGCCTCCCGAGTGCTGGGATTAAAGGCATGCGCCACCACCACCTGGCCCGGTTTCTTTTACTTTTGTTATTTGTATGAGAGATGATCTTATTGGGATATAAATTAACTCAAAGGGTTGATGTCTGATATGCATATATCCTTGAATAAACTGAAGATGTTTTTACTTAGTAGTCATTTGAATAAAATTAAGTATTTTGTACCATTCCAGTAATTACTTCTTTTGAAGCATTAAGGTGATGATTTTTTTTTTTTTTTTTTTTTTTTTTTGAGACATGGTCTCAAACCATGGCTTCAAACTGTTACATAACTGAGGCTGGCTTTGAACTTTTGATCCTCCTGCTTCCAGCTCCCAAATGCTATAGTTATAGACAAATGCTGCCATGCCTGGTTTACGTATTGCTAAGGCTCTGAGCCAGGGCTTCATGCATACCAGGCAAGTACTTTACCAACTGAGTCATATACTTAGCCCCTATAGTAAGCTCTTACTCTAAATATATTTTAAGGAATTGCATATGAAATGGAAAGCAGATAGAATAATAGAGGAGAAATGTTCTATGGAACATTTTTTTCTCACTATGAGAAAAAAAAAAAACTGCATTTGTCTTTTTCCATTGTATAGCCAGAGTTGGGATCTATACATCTATAGAAGTAGGCCAACTGCAAAGCTCTGTCTACAGCTTTTCTGGTATTCCATACTACAGAACCTTTATGTACCATTAGAGTACTGGATAAAGCAACCCAGCATACTTTGGAGGAGTGAATTAATTTAGGAACCTCAATTTATCAATAGAGCCCCATATTTTCAGCCTCTGATTGTCAACACTGTTTGCACTGCACTGTATGACCCTTGCCAGCTGAAGTAGTATGGAGTACAAAGGAGCTAAAAAGTATTCTACCAAGCTGGACTTGGTGGCACACACCTTTAATCCCAGCACTTGGGAGGCAGAGGCAGGAGAATCTATTGTGAGTTCCAGGACAGCATGGTCTACAGAGTGATTTCCAGGACAGCCAGCACTACACAGAGAAACCCTGTCTCAAAAAACAAAAAAGCATTCCACATGGACAAAGTTACTGGTGGCTAGTGAAATTTCTGGAAGTTGCAGGAATTACTAGGGATCTAGTATGGGCCTCACTTTCCTCATCCTTGCCACATTCAGTTACATGAGGAATGAGCCACAGTTTGCATAAAGGACCTCTTCTATTGTTGCCATAGCACACACCTGAAGTCTCACTGCTATGTACAGTTCAAGTACTTTATTTATATTCCTTAATTAATCTTTTCATTAGTCCATTAATGTGAATAGGATTATTTCCACTTCAAAGTTGAAGAAACTAAGATACAGAAAGTTCATTTGCTCAGAATCTGTACATCTAGTAGCTGGTGGGAAGAGGCGTTGGACCCAAGCATTCTGTTGTTTTTATCAAAATTTCAATCATTCAATTTTACCAATAAAGACTTGGGAGCCAGATGCTGGGGTGAAAGCTCAGAGAGGCAGAGAAAGTGTCCCGGTGACCTTCCTTCCTCAGCCAACAGTCCCCAGAAAGACCCCATTTCTCTTCTGATGTCTCAGACAACAACAACAAAACCCCTCAGACTCAATGTCCCTCCCTTATCCTCCTGTGCCTCTCTCTCCTGTCCTGAGTCCCTCTTACTCTGTTTTTTCCTAAAAGTCCTGTCTCTGCTTCCTGTTGCTTGCTCTGCCTCTTGACTTACAGTTTACAGTATTCAAGCAGAAAACTCTTGGGTTAAAGGTATGTGCTATGGCTAAGCCATACCACAAACTAGAAAAAGGGTTTTCCAGTAAATAACACAATCTTGGGGTTCACAGTGTGATCACATGTCCTGCAACAATGTTCTGGCTTCTGTGTGAATATACCTCCACTGAAATTATTTCATAAGACAACCAGCTATCATTAAAACACCGTGTTCATCATAACTGGCAGAGCTGTGGCAATTTATAAATACATAGATACATAACTCATATGCATAAGAACTTTTAAAATGGCAGTTGACAGAAAATTGGGTGGAATGCAGAAGTGCAAACGCTTACTGTCAGGAATCCCCTTTTCTTGGTTTTACCCATGTTGTCCATTTGCATCTGGTGGAGTACAGTTGAAGACTTGCTGGCTGAGCTAGCCAGGCAACAGCAGATTATGATTTACAAATGGACTGTCAGTCGCAGAGCAGACGTCGGTAAACTTTTCTGTAAAGGGCCAGGTAATATTTTAGTTTTTGAGAGTGTAAGATCCCTGTTGCAGCAACTCAGTTAAATTTGCTCTCACTGCAGAGAAGTGCACTTGAACACTGCAGGTCAGGGAATGAGGTGTGCAGACTTAGAGTAGCTTACCAGTAAAGATTTGTTTTATTCTTTATTCCAGTTGCAGGAAGCACAGGATCAACACAGAGAGGCTGTACAGCGTGCTGAGAAGATGGAAGACCACCTACAAAAGTACAGTTTAAACAGCATGACCCCAGTGTTTATAAAGCAAATGAACAATACAGTGTGGCAGCTCTGTGACCCAGTGTTTATAAAGCAAATAAACAATACAGTGTGGCAGCTCTGTGACCCAGTGTTTGTAAAGCAGATAAGCAGTACAGTGTGGCAGCTATGTGACCCAGTGTTTATAAAGCAGATAAACAATGCAGTGTGGCAGCTCTGTGACCCAGTATTTATAAAGCAGATAAGCAGTACAGTGTGGCAGCTATGTGACCCAGTGTTTATAAAGCAGATAAACAATGCAGTGTGGCAGCTCTGTGACCCAGTATTTATAAAGCAGATAAGCAGTACAGTGTGGCAGCTCTGTGACCCAGGATTTATAAAGCAGATAAGCAGTACAGTGTGGCAGCTCTGTCAGTCCTGATAGTAGTCTCTCTGAAGCCAGGGCAGAATCTCACCTCTAAGTTTCTTGAAGCGCGTACCTTTGAGTAGGGATGCAGTTCGGGGTGCAGCCTGTGCATGAAGATCTAGCTTTGACTCCTGACCCATAAAACGCAGCTAGAGAAATTAGTTACCCAGTCATCTGCGTTTCAGACCGTTAAGAATTTATGTAGTGACTCAGTTGATTTTCAGAAACTATATGATAGTTTTTAAACTGCTTTGTAAATATAATTATTTTAAAATAAAATTTTAGGCTTGAACTTGAAAACTCCAAGTTTAAAATTACAATAAAAAAGCAATCAGAGGAAATTGAGCAACTTCAGGAAAACCTATCAAGTGTGCATTTGGTAAGTGGTCTTTTTCCTGGATTCTTTGATGCTGGGGGGGGGGGGTGTCTACCCTACATTTGTACTATGGGGACACCGTGGACAGCCCTCTGTAGTAATTCTGAACATGGTGGCCAGTGTGCAAAGTCTCGGTGTTGTGTTCTCGTCACACTGTTTGTCCTCACAACACAAGTCCTTCTCTCTAGAGAAGTGGGCTGAGTTCGTAAATTAATGATGTCAGTACTAAACACTTTAATAAAAGGACTGTGATAGTCTGTTGTGTTATACATACCACATCTTGTTTACACATCCATCCATTGGTGGACTTGGGAATTACCTTTGCCTTTTGGTTAATACATGTAATGTTACTATGGACATTGGACAATATTGTCCCACTAGTACTTTACAGTAATTTTTAAATTATAAGAAATTTAAGTTATTTGATCTAGACTTCTGAATTTTTTTTAGTAATCAAAGACTTTCACTAAGATTTGGAGAATGAATCGCTTATAATTTGTATTAATCAAGAATGGATACCATTAAAAAAAAAGAATGGATACCAAATCATAATACAAGTGTTTTCCCCCCTCTGAACTGTTTTCCAATTTGAATTAAAACAAAACAAAAACAGAAACAGAGTTAATGCTAGAAAAGATCACAAGATAGATGCATTGGACACCAAATATAGTTGTTCTCACTACTGACTTCAGCCACCAAAACCACACTGTGTGGTCCATTCCAAAGGCACATCTACCTGATTGTCTAAAATATCTTATGTTGATTATTCTTTTCTGTGGCCAAAGAAACATTAAAGAGTAGTTTCTATCTAGATTTCATATAAACTGTACAATTTTATTTCCTAATTTGATATTTCCTAACATGATAATATGTTGATGAGGAACTTTCTGTAAATGAGACTGTTGAAAGGTGCCCTGCTATATAGGAGTCTTAAAGGAATGTGTTCAGAATACAAATTTAAATTTAAATTTATATGTGGTTTTGTTGGTTTTTTCTTTCCTTTTTTCTCTCTTTTTCTTTCTCTCTCCCTTTCCTTCCTTCCTTCCTTCCTTCCTTCCTTCTTCCCTTCCTTCCTTCCTTCCTTCCTTCCTTCCTTCCTTCCTTCCTTCCTTCCTTCTTTTCTTTGAGACAGGGCCTGACTATGTAGCTCTGGCTGTCCTGGATCTCGCTCTGTAGACCAGGCTGGTCTTGAACTCAGAGATCTGCCCGCCTCTGCCTCCCAAGTGCTGGGACTAAAGGTGAGCACCACTATGCCTATCTTATGTTTTCATTATTATTATTATTATTATTATTATTATTATTATTATTATTATTATTATTATTGATGGAGGGAGAGACATGTAATCTCAGCATTTGGGAGACTGAAGGTGGAGGATTGCCAAAAGTTTAAGGCCAGCTTGGGCTGCATAGTCAGTTTTAAGCTAGCCTGGACTAACAGTTGATTTCTCTGAAAAACTTTAAAACAAAGCAAAATAAAGCAAAACAACATCAAACAAACAAAACCTAAGCACTGGCATGAAAGATCAGGCAAATAAAAGCTCTTGCCACCAAGTCTGACCTTGGTTTGCTCCCTGGAATCTGTATGATAAAAGGAGAGAACTAACTCCTGAGAGCTGTCCACACACCACACACACACACACACACACACACACACACACACACACACACACACACACACACACAGCCCCCAGCAGACACAAAATTTTTAATAATTATTTTCTTTAAAAATTATTTTCAAAGTCTGAAGAAGATAAAGAAAAACTGAAGAAACTTGCTACGCTGAAAGACTCTCTGGAATATGCTTTGGACCAAGAACAGAAGAAAAACTGTGCGTTAGAAAAAGAACTGACCGAGTAAGGTTTTACTGTTTCAGTCCCAGCCTTCTTTACTGGTTTAACTGTGGTCTCACTGCAGCCTCAATACAAATTCATTTCCTGATCACAGTTTCCCGCCCTCTACTCCTCCCAGCTCCTCCCCACCTTCCCTTCCCATCTTGATCCACTCCCTTCTTGTCTCGTTAGAGAACAGGCTCTAAGAAATAACAACAAAACATACTAATAAAATATAAGACAAAGACCATCACATCGAGGTGGACAAGAGCCCAAGAGAAGGCACAAGAGTCCGAGACCCAGTCTTTCCCCCACTCAGGATTCCCATAAACAAATTCCGCTGACAGCTGTGATATTTGCTCAGAGGACCTGCTGCAGACCCATGCAGGCCCCGTACTTACTGCTTCATTCCCACGTCAGCAGTCAGTTAGAGGGGAGTATTTTCCAGTGTTTGCAGCCCCCAGCAGGACTGCTTTCCTGCTTGTTGCTGAGATTTTTCTCTCTGATTCTAATCAATGCATTTTTCTTATTTAACTGTCCTGTGTGCATTGACTGTGTGGAAGGATGGGGGTGCTAGGGAGGGAACCCAGGGCCTTGCATACACTGTACACTAGAGTTCCATCTCTGAGTGACACACGTGTGCAGCCCTGTGCTTTGTATGTAGTTTTGCGTCTTTTGGATTTTGTTGCTATTCCTGCCAAAGACTTCTAGATTTCTTCTTCTCTCTCTGAGACTTCATGTGCTGTTTTCCTCTTTCATTTCTTGTGAAGTGCTGCTTCCCCCTCCATTCAAACTGCAAAGACTGTTTTTTCCTTTCCCCTTTTCCTGCTTTGGATAATCTCCTTGATACTTGTTGGGACTGGATGTTGAGCATTCACTCTCTACACAGTGCTGATTGCTGTGTGCTTTGCCTTGGAGAAGAGGCTAACAGGCAACAAGTGTATTCATGTATCTTCTCCTTGGTTACTGATATCAGGGTTACAGTTAATACATAAAGATATTTTATATTAATGTACTAAAATGGATATAAATAATTACAGGTATTCTGTACACACTTACAATATTAGTTCTGTCTCCCATACATAGCATAAATTTTTCTTCATATTGTTTACCTATGATTTTAATTTCATTAGAATGCTTAGATTTTAGGTTTATAAATGAGAGAGGATCACAATTTACAAATTTATCTCTTTCATATGATAGAATTTAGTATCTGTTTAAATAACTATTGAATGTACTCTTTATGGCTTCACTTATTCTGTGCACTTTTGCAGATTTAAGGAACGCTTAAAAATGACCAAAAAAGAATTAAATGAACAGGAAAACAGAGAACTTAATCTCCATCAAGATATAAAAAACAGTCAATTTGAAATGGATATCCCAGTTAATAAGCTTATAAAAAAGGTAATTTTTAATCAGTTTTGGGGCCCAAAATAGCTCAATTTTAAGTACTATAACTCTCTGGATGCTTTGAAGTTTTTTAATTGTTTCATTTTATGGACTTGATGTCAATGAAAATTGTGTTAATTTCTATTAAAGTCATACTGTTGATCTTACATCTTGAACCCAGGCTACAATCCATCATTGTATGATCCTAAATCATGAATCCCAAGTCTCTTTTATTGGTTTACTTATTTGTTGGTAGCAGCTTTATTGGGATATAGTTAGCATATCGCGTATTATATTCATAGAACTGTACAATCTTTACCACTTTAGAATATGTCTTGCTACCCTAAAATAATGCCTTTTATCTATCATGTGGCCCCTTCTCAGCACAGCCTTAAGGGTCCACCGAGTCTGCTTTGTCCCTATAGGTCCCTGTTCTGGCGTTCCATGTCAGTGGAATCACAGTGTGAGTTCTGGCTCCTTTGACTTAACACTGGGTTGTAGCAAGCATCCGAACATAATGTCTTCTTGTTGCTGAGTAATGCCCTATCGAATGGTAGAACACACATGAGATTGTTATCTAGTTGTTGGCTAGAACCTCACGTGGGGCAGGCAGCTGGCACACCTATACAGCACTGCCTGAGCTGCTGGTGGCCTAGGGTTCTCCCAGCACAGCGGCATCAGTGTGAGGCAGCTTCTCTAACCCCACACTGGCAGCATGTGGCTTTCCTTTTGTATCACTCTGGTCATTAGAAGCAAGTCAGATATGGCGTGGATCCTTCCTTTTTGTAATTGGAGGGGGGTATGTTCTAAAACCAGTGGCTGTGCTTTGAGGCCACAGTGTTCGTTTTCCCACTTGAAAATAACACTTACTCTTTCTCAGTGCCATGTGGGACTCAGTAACATGGCATCAGGCTCAGGCTTGAAATGTAAGATCTTACTGTTTCTATTGGGCACGGGTGAGCATGTGACAAGTAGGTGGCCCCTATTAGAATAACTAAACAAATTTCCTCCTAATGTGAAGACTTCAGAACTAAAGAGACAAGTTATATCTCCATCCATAAACCCAACATCCTCTAAATTACTGAAGAGCCTCTTGTTTAGAGGAGGGGAATGGGAGGCTCTGGTGCACGCTGCCACTTGTTCAGGACCCCGTCCTGACCCTGCTCTACCTGCCCGGCTGTTTGTTTTCTTCTTTTCACGTGAAGTAGCCTGTGTTTACCGCCATGTCCTTTTCTTAGGTTATCCAAGGGCCAGAGGCGCTTTTCAGTTCTACTGTCCTAGTCTTTGTCTAAGCTTGCAAACTGTTCGTATTTCTGTGTTTCTCCCAAGAACTGTGAAGCTCCTGTGTATTCTGTTAGGAGTCCTTCCATAGAAGAACCACTTCTACAGAACTTTGAGATGAGCTCTTCTGAGATAGTGCCCTTGGTACACTTTAAGAGAATTTGAGGCTCTGCCCTACATCATTCCAGAGTCTTGACAAATAGTTTTATAGTCACGGTCTTGGCTCCATTTTTAGACCATGTGTGTCAGGATTTCTTATCTCAGAAATTTAACATCATTTGGCAGTTTGACATGTGAAAAGTCAACAGTTGGGAAAAGGCATTTGAACTCAGTAAATCTTAGTTCTTTGTTAAATCCCCCTTGTATACATGTGTATCTCTTGTCGGCTCCATCACTTGCTGTAAGTCCCCCATGTATACGTGTGTGTCTCTTGTCGGCTCCATCACTTGCTGTAAAGCAGTAGTTGTCCAGGTTACAGTGTCATTTTTCTTCACAGGCCTTGAAGTCCTTCTTGTCAGTCTCTGTAAGGAACACCAGGCTTCCCTAAGAGTCCATCCCTATAGCCCTCTGGGTTTCTTTCTCTAGGTCCTTCCTGCTGCTCCTTACTATCTGATCTAAGGGTGCCCTGCATCTTTAAGGGTTTTTAAAAAGATATTTAGTGTTGATGTAACCAACCGTCTTATTAAATAAGAAACACAGAAACAATGTAAAAGAGAAAGCCGAGAGGTCAGAGCTCAGAGCTAAAATCTCACCCTTTCTCCTGCTGTCCCAGCTTCGCGAAAAGAGACCTACTTCCTGTCCGTTCGTATTTTTAAAGTATGTTGTTCTGCCTTCTCATTGGTTGTAAACCCAAACACATGACTGCCTCGTCACTGTCTGAATGTACAGCCCCCTAGGTCTTAAAGGCATATGTCTCCAATGCTGGCTGTATCCCTGAACACACAGAGATCTTATGGGATTAAAGGCGTGTGCCACCACCGCCACACTCTTGCTATGGCTCTAATAGCTCTGACCCTGAACACACAGATATCTATGGGATTAAAGGCGTGTGCCACCACCGCCACACTCTTGCTATGGCTCTAATAGCTCTGACCCCCAGACAACTTTATTTATTAACATACAATCAAATTAATATTTCAATACAAATCAAAATAATATTTTAATACAATTAGATTACCACCACAATTTAGTATCATTATCAATTCCACTCAGTGATATATAATAAACCACTTCAAAATTTAGCATCTCAAAGCAACATGTATTTGGTTTGCAGTCTGGTTTAGGTAAGGCTCATTGAGTCAGGTCATTTCTCCACCATTTGGCATCATCTGGATGACTTGAAGCTGGGACCAGTATAAGGGACTTCATTCTCATGGCTGCCAGCTGAAGCTGACCTTTGGAGCTTTAGGAGTGAGAGTCCGCTCTACTATCTACAGAGGGATTCCCTAAATGATCAGTTCTGTTGTAATCCTAATTCTTGTTTAGGTCTGCTGATTGTTGTTCAAAAGAGGATTGCCCATGTCGATAATTTTATGCTTCAGGATGTCACTGCCCCTCACCAAGAGTCACTGAAGCTGCAGGTCCCTGTAACTCAGTGTATCCCTAAAATTTCTCTCGTGAAGATGGGGGAAATGGTTATAGACTTTTTTGTTTGTGTTTTGAGGTATGGTTTCTCTACATAGCCCTGATTGTCCTAAGTTGTCCTTGAGCTCACAGAGATCGCCTGCCTCTGCCTCCCAGTGAGTGCCGGAGTAAAGGAGTGTGCCACCATGCAATTTTCTGAAATGACTTAGAGTCATTTTCAGAAGGAAAGATAGGAGACAATCCCATAAAAACAAATCTAACATGCATGCTCGGGTGTGTAACAAAATAATGAACATAAAAAATATGTTTTATGACTGCTACTACTTCTGACTTTATTTTCTGAGTAATTAACAACCTCATTATGAGCTGGGCGTGGTGATGCACGCCTTTAATCCCAGCACTTGGGAGGCAGAGGCAGATGAATCTCTGTGAGTTCAAGGCCACCCTGGTCTAGAGAGGGAGTTCCAGGACAGCCAAAACTGCACAGAGAAACCCTGTCTCAAAAGACCAAAAAGAAAGAAGAAGCCTCATTCTAAGAATCATTGCAGGTTATATTTAATTACAACTGAACTCAGGTAAAATTTGTATTGGTTTAATGCTGCTCTGTTCTCAGCCTTCTTCATTACAAACTGTAGTATTTTATTCCTACAGATTGATGATCTTACATCACAATTGGAATCCATATCTTCAAAATGTCTACATCTGGATAAAAAAAATCAGTATCTTCAGCAGGAATTGCTTTTGATGAAAACTGTGCAGAAGAAGTGTGTGAAACTAGAGAAGACTAAGAAGAAACTGGAACAAGAAGTGGTCAGCCTCCGAAGTCACATGGAAAAGAACCTGGTGGAGCAGAGTGAGCTGCAGCAGTACAGGCGGGAGGTGGAGGAGCGAGCGAGGCAAGACCTGGTGGAAAAGTTAAAACAGGTCAACCTCTTCCTGCAGGTTAGTTTCTGTTTCTGTGCTGCACGCAGTTCATCACGCAGATAGGAGCTGGCTGTGTGCGTGGTGTGTGTTAGCTCTGGTTTGTTTCCCAGAGTTTTAGAAGAGGACATGTCGTCTTCCTGTGTTCCAGTGTTCTTCGTTATTATAACTCACTCCATTGAGCTTTCATTAGAGAGTCATTTGTCTTTCAAAGCTAGTTTGCATAAAATAAGATTGCTAGAAGGAAAACAAATTGATGTATAAAATGTACCAAACTCTTGAGTTATTCTTAAGTTGTCTAGTTCAATCTTTGAACTTTGGAGCTGATTCTATTGTTCTTTGAATTATCAGATTCTTGTGTGCTAACATACAAGTTATTCAGAACTGGGATGCACCACAGTGGTAAAGCGCTCAGTTAGATTTGACTTCCAGGACCAAAATAAAAAACAACATGAAGAAGATTCAGTTTTTTGTACTTCAAGTCCAGTAGTTGAAAAGTGTTTGAATCTCAGCGTCAGCATCTGTTTTCACACATTTGACTTAAAAGAAAACACGTGACTGATGCTTGGGTTGTAATTTCTCCTGAAGTATAGTCTCTGGATTTGCTGTAGGCACAGGCAGCCTCTCAGGAAAACCTGGAGCAGCTGAGAGAGAACAGTAACGCTTCGGTGAGGAGTCAGCTGGAGCTCCGGATTAAAGACCTGGAGTCCCAGCTCTCCAGAAAGAAGACTCAAGAAGACTTTGATAAAATAGAACTAGAAAAATATAAGCAACTCTACCAAGAAGAATTCCGAATTAGAAAATCACTGTCAAGCAAACTGAACAAGTAAGGCACGGCATTGAGTCTCAGACAATATGATCCTGATGTATCTCCACAGCAGCATTTTCAGTGAGACCGAGAGGCTGGGGAGGCTGGCTAGACAGTACAGGTTTGGAAATAATGTTGTAAGTGACCCTCCAAATGTGGCTCTGGGATAGTTTATATTCTTTTTTGTCATTTTGTTTAGTTTATATGGTCTGTCAGGCTTTCACATAGATATTTTTGAAGCTTTATAGTTAAGACATTTATATTGTTATACAATTGCTCATCCACATTCCTTTAAAGAGGATTGTTAACAGGCTTGCTTGTGTTTTGTTTTGGAAACAAGACAACTTAGTCCCAAGGATCAGGTACCTCTGGTATTCCTCCTCTGGGCGCTTTGAGCATTTGGTATTTTAATTTTCTTTAGTATTTAGTCATCGTTAGTGTTTCTGTTAGAGGTTCCCATAAACAAATTATAATCAACAGGATTTCTAATTGTGTAAAGTTTACATGTGATACTGGGAAGTGTTAGCGTAGGACAGAAGCCTCAGCCCAGGGCCTCATTCCTAGTCTTGCTCTGTCTGCATTGGTCCTTGGTGTCAGATGTTTAATTTATCCTGAATAATGGGAGCAAATGCTTAAAACTTCTCTTGAGGGAAGTTTCCACTTAGATCTCTCCAGGGAGTGAAACATGTTTTAATTACACAGTGACGTGTCTGTTGTAGTGAGACAAACAGTCCACCAGTCCCCCCAGTTACCAGTTAGCACTTAACAAGTGTTTCTGATGACACCCTCAGGAAGCCGGGAAGCCAGGAAGCCGGAAGCCGGAAGCCGAGCCCTTCCAGAAGGCAACAATGTTGCTGGTTAAGCAGTACATCTCAACAACCGCGTCTCTCCCTCCCACTTTGCTGGAATTACTTGTTAGTTAAGAGGCCCTCTAAACATACCTGCACTTTTTAGAGTCGTTTTAAGCCTGTCATACTCAGTAGTGAGTCCTCACAGGCTTTCCATGCTGAGTCGCTGTTGAGTTGCAAATTCCATGTATTCACATGGCAGCTTTTTAAGCAGCCCTTACTCGGGACTCGTTGGGACCTTGAGACACTATGTATTTGTCTTTTGTGGTCTTCACAGGACTAACGAGAGGCTGGAGGAGACCAGCACTAAACTGCTCCTGGAGGAACAGCAGAATAGATCATTGCTAAGCTCTCTTAGTACGCGGCCTATTGTAGAGTGTCCTTGCCTCGGAGGCCTTCATAATAGTTTGGTATTCAATAGGACTCTTATTCCAAGAGAAAACATAGTGATTCCTACCTCAGGCCTACAGCCATCAAATAAAAGGATGGAAATCTACCTGACCGAGGTTAGTATATAGCTTTTTTCCTTTGGGTTCAAGTTTCTGATAAAATTCTTACTTTTAATTTAATACACGATACTGAGATGTTTTGTTGGCCTGTGCATACTAATGTCATAGTAATTTATGCTAAAGGAGAAAAATTGTTAAAGTTCCCAGAGTTCTCATTTCAACAGGTGCTCACTGTTACTTGGTTCAGGAAATGTAGCTAAGCCAGTACATTTCTTTAAAAGTTGTGCTTAAGCCAGGTGTGGTGGCGCACGCCTTTAATCCCAGCACTAGGGAGGCAGAGACAGGTGGGTATCAGTGAGTTCGAGGCAGCCTGGTCTACAGAGTGAGTTCTAGGACAGCCAGAGCTATATAAGGAAACTCTGTCTCAAAAAACCAAAAATAAAGTTGTGCTTAAGTTAGGTTCTGGAAATTAAATATGCTTGTGACTACAGGTATAGTTTGACATGTTACCACACACCTAATGACAATTTTCCTACAACATCCTAAGTTCCCATTCAAATGCCAAGAGAATGGGTGCCATCCAAATTCCTGTATGTGGATATTTATGATTAAAAGGAATCTGATGCAGATACTACTTATTAATTAAATAAATGTGTAACATTGAATAAGATTAATTTCTGTTAAAAATGTTCTACTTTCTTAAACATTACAAATATTCAACTCATTTCAGATGCATCAGGAGTTGGAAAAAAGTATAAATAGAAAACTTAATGAAGGTATGTACCAAAATTTATTAAGTTTAGATTGACTAATTTTTGAAATAAATTATCAATATTAAATGACATGATTTTTCTTGTTTGTTGAATAGATTTTTAATTAATCATTGTCTTACACAGAATTGAAGATGTGAAGATATTTCTTTCATGGTTTAGTGCAGCCAATGTTTATTCCTTCTACGTCTGAGAATTTCCTGTATAAGTCACGGCATCATTTCCACCTTTGCCCGCTCTCACTCCGCCCATGTCCCCCCACACTTCTCAGGTTCATGGCCTCCTCTTCTAATGTAGGCATCCTGCAGGCCCAGCTAGTGCTGCCTTATTTGCCTGGTTTTAGGACTAACCACTTAGAATGAGGTCTCATCCTTGGAAAAGACTGGTTCTCCCTCTCTGAGCAGCCAGTGACTGCTCTTCATCTCAGGTTGGGCTGTCTTGGGTTTCTGTTGCTGTGAAAAGACCATGACCAAAAGCAACTTGGGGAGGAAAAGGTTGTTTTCATCTCGCACTTCCGTCACTGAGGCAAGTCAGGAACCTGGGGTCAGAAACCAAAGCAGAAGCCATGGAGGAAGGCTGCTGACTGACCACCCTTCTTTCTTACACAACTCAGAGCCACTTGCCCAAGGGTGGCATCGCCCACAGTGAGTGGGGCCCTCCCACATCGGTCATTAATCAAGGAAATGCCCCTACCAGATTTGCCTGCAGGCAACGTAATAGGGGCATTTTCTCAATTGAAGTTCCTTCTTCCCAGATAAATTGTGTCAGTTGGACCAGGAAAAAAAAAGGTCAGGATCTTTGTGTGGGTTTTCCCCTCCATCCTGGTAGCATGCCAACTGATGGAGTCTTTGCAGATATTGTGGAGGTAGCCATATTGTTGGTAGTTTATGGATGCAGCATTGTCATCCTGTCCAGAAGTCACTATGTCAGGGCAGGTGTCAGGACCTCAGGCCTTACTCCCTTCTCTTCCATGATACTCCCTGAGCGCCAGGTGTCGGAGTTGTGATATAGATGTTCCGTTTGGGGGTAAGGCACCACATAGCCCCTTATTCTCTACATTTTGACCAGTTGTGGGTCTGTGATAGCCTCCATGCGCTACAAAGAGAGGCTTCTCTGGTGACAGATGAGAGCTGCACACGTCTGTGGACATAAGGAGTCAGGAGTCTACAAGGCACTTGGAAGCTATGGCACTTTAATACCATGGCAGTCATGGCTTCTCCTCTGAGGCCTGTGACCTGTCCAGCCCCAGGTTCTTGGCCAGGTTCACAGTACCAGGCAGGAATTCCCTCCAGTTGAGTGGCTTTAGGTTCAAGCAGACACTGTTGGTTGCCTCCCCATACAAGTGCCACTGTTGCACTGTTAAGCGGTCTTGCCTGTGCAGCTGTTGTGGTTCTTGAGCTTTCCAGCCAGGCAGGAATGCTGACAGCTGTCCCGTTTGGCAGGGATGCTGACAGCTGTCTCCTCCTTTGGCAGGGATGCTGACAGCTGTCCCCTTTGGCAGGGATGCTGGCAGCTGTCCCCTTTGGCAGGGATGCGGACAGCTGTCTCCTTTGGCAGGGATGCTGACAGCTGTCCCCTTTGGCAGGGATGCTGACACCTGTCTCCTTTGGCAGCTTACATAGTACCTTCTGACACTAGGAGAAGCCCGCAGGTAGGAAGCTTTCCGGTCAGATCCAGCTCGATTCATCTATTCCTCTGTCCTAAGTTTCCAGTGTCTTTGGCAATGTGGGCTTGCCTCAACCTCCGAGAGATAACCAAGGACCACATCAAGGGTCTCTGTTGTTGTAGGGGTCACCATGACTATGCTGAGCCACCATTCCAAAGGGGGTTTCTCACAACTGTTACTGGAGTTTTTGTTAATATGTGGTGCTTGTGGGAAGCGCTGTCAGCCTAAGTGGCATAACTTCCTTTACGATTTTATACACACACACACACACACACACACTTTGGTAAATATAAAGTAATATGCTTCCTTAAGACTTTGTCAAACAACCTGGTATTGGTCCCTCTCCTTTTGTATTAACCTTCCTCCTCCTCCCCGTTGGAGCCCCCTCCCCAATATTCCATTTCCCACTTCCTGTCACCTGTATCCTGCTGTTCTCCTCTCAGCCTTCCCCACCCCAACATGTGGTCCCTTTATACTTCCCTGATTTTTGGTTCCTTTTTTGAGAACTCTGTTCAGATCCATAGCCCATTTTTAATTGGATTATTGGTCTTCTTGACTCTTCGGTATTTGAATATTAATCCTCTGTCAGCTCTATGCTAAGATTGTCTCTGTTCCGTGGGTTCCTCTTCACTTCATCGTTTCCGGTGCTGTATGGAAGAGGCCCGGTTTGTCAGCTGTTCCTGAGCAAACTGAATCCTGTTCAGAAGTCCTTTCCTGCCTGTGTGTATCTCGTAGGGTACTGATACGTTTTCTTCAGCGCTTCCAGGGTTTACATTGAAGTCTTTTGCCCATTTGGAGTTGTGCAGTGTGATAGAGAATGATCTAGTTTCATTTTTCTACGTGTGGACATCCAGTTTCCCAGCACCAATTGTTAAAGATATTTTCTTCTCTCCAGTGTATATTTTTGGACTCAAATATTACGACTTGGTTTCAGTGGCCTTCTGCTGCACTGGTCCACATGCCTCTCTGAGTGCTGTGCCATGCTGTTCTCAGCACTATGGCTCTGTGATGTAATCTGTACATGATTGTCAGGAGTGGACCATATCATCTCATCTTGTCATTCCTGTGCTTGTTACAGTAACTTTGTCCATGATTGTTGAGTAAAAGAGTCAACTCAGACACTTTGATATTCACAATGGTAATTAAGTACACACCTGTGAGCAAGTTCAGTATAGTTACACACACACATTACCAGTTCAGTTGCATCTCTTCGACTGACATTTGCTTAGTTAACTGTGAAGTCTTTGATATGTATGCATGTATGTATGTATGTATATATGTATGTATGTATATAATGTATGTATATTCCTTTCTTTCCAGCTGCGGCTGAACTTGAATCTGAGTTCTGCAGAGTTTTTCCCCTTGAATCTGCTACTAAATCAGGTCAAGATCTAATCTTAGAAGAAACGCAAGAATATATAGACAATTTAAAGAAAAAATACAGGATCTGCTGAATTGAAAGAAAGAAGGAAAGGAAGAAAAGGCGTGATAATAGAAGAGGGACTGTTTGGGAGGAGGAGCAAAGGAACAGAGCCCCAGAGAAGATAAAGGGACATGCACTGTGTGTGTCTTAAATGTCGCGGTGAACTGGTATGGTAGCACACGGCTTCAATCCCAGCCCTTGGGAAGCAGAGGCAAGTAGATATCCTCGGTTCAAGGACAGCTAGGGCTACATGTCCACGCAGAAAAACAAGCTTATAATGAAACCTAATATTTTTGTACCAATAATATATATTAATATATGGTCTAAAATATATTTATTAGACTTTATATATTGTAATTGTTTCCTAGTAAATGTATGACTTGAAAACAGAAGTGAAGGAAACTTTTTTGTCATATGTATTAGAAAATTAACATGTTTACCTGGGGGGGTTTGGTGGTTTTAAGCACATTTTATAAGTATTATTAAACCACTATTACCAAGTTTTACATACAAAAACACCCAAAAGCCTGTTTCTCATGAGTATTTATACTTTTCTTTTTTTATCACTGTCTGTGGGCCAGAAGACTTAGCCAGACATCACTTCAGTATGCTGCCGCTGCAGCCATTTTTAACAATTTAACCTGTTACAGCCACAGTATCACCATCAAACCTAATCTTTTAAGCGCTGATTTGTAGTTGTTGATCCTACAGGAAAGCAGTTACCTAAGACTTTGCACCTGTTCTGTTTATTCATTTGCTTGTTCATCTTTGATGTTTTTGGTTTTTTTTTTGAAGTCTTAAAATTAGACAAAAGTTCAAAGAATTGTGCCCTTCCCCACTTTGAACCATCTCAGAGAGCCTAGCTGCCATCTGCCACTGTCCTGGACTATATTAGTATTTTTTGTAATTAACAACAGCCTGAGTAACTGGTGTCACCTTTGTAATCGGAAGGCTACCACTAATGCACCCTGGATATCAGCCTCAGGTCGTTTTCCAGTTGACTCTTGCCTACAATGCCCTTTAACAAAAACTGGTCCCATTCAGACTCAGGGATTCCAGTTACTTACATTCCTTAGACTCCTTCAGTTTGGAACATTGCTCAGTCTTTCCTTGATTTTCATGACCTTAAATCTTCAGGGTAGAATTCAAGTAGAGTGCCCTTGAATTGAATTTTCTGTTGCATTATTATTAAATCATGTAATTTTTGACAAGAGTATTACAAGATGTGATCTCTAATTTAGATTTTTCTCTACAATTATGATTTTGATATTGATTACTAGAGCAATTATCTGCTCTGTTTTTCCCCTGTATATTTACTTTTGTAATAAATGTTTTATGAGGAGGTAATTTGTGACTGTAAATACCGGTTTCTTGTCAAACTTAAAATATATTCATTTACTAGTATCCATGTGGATTAATGGTTCTTTATTTTACTTAATGAGTTAGAAGTTGTTGATAACATTTTAAATTATTTTTGTATTTTAATAAATTAAATTTTTGAGAATTTCATACATGTGTGCTATATTTACATCATTTCTACCCTTCCCTCTCTCCTTCCAGCTCCTCCTGTGTCCTTCCCAAGTTCCTCTCAGATTCACGGCCTCTCTGTTATTTTTATGTACATATACACATGTATAAATGCACCACACACACACATACACACACACACACACACACACACACACACACACCCTATTGAGTCCATTTAGTATTATTCCTTTGTACGTACATTCAGGAGCTTGTAAATGTCCTATTTTGTTGGAGTACTATAGAATTTTTTTAAGAATAATACAAAGAAATCTTAGTTATTACCATTCATTCCCCAAATGTAAACATTTGTTTTTATCCTTCCCCTTCTCTTCCTCTTTCAAAATAAATGCAAATAAAGGGGTATAAAAGAGCATTTTTCCCTTGTGAATTGTAAACATGACACATTTATTCCTAAATACATGTCTTTTAAAAACAAGGAGTTATCATACATACCTGTAGTGGAATAATCAGAGTCAGGAAGTTCAGTATTTAATCTGTGAATATTATTTCAACTTTAACAGTTATCTCAATAACTTTTTATAGTCAGAAAATTCAAGATGGGATATTTGTGCCCACCTCTCTATGCTGGGACTTTTGTCTGGCTTCTGCTTACAAAGGTCTTGTAGCATGCTGGCACAGTTGTGGTGAGTTCACGTGTTCACCTGCCCTGTTGTGTTGGGAAAACACTTTCTGGTGTTATCCACCATCTCTGGCTCTTACAGTCTTTCTGCCCCGTCTTCCATGAAGATTACTGCCCCACTTAGGGCTTAGCATTCCACATCCACTTATCTGCACACTGACCAGTTGAGGGTTTCTGTGTTAATTGCTGTCTACAGCAAACAGAAGCTTCTCTGGTGAGAGTTCAGAGATTGAGTTCTCCCCTAGGCTCTATGACTTACCTGGTTGCAGGGTTTGGGCCCCTTTAACAGTGCCAGGTATGGGTTCTGTCCCATGAAGTGGGCCTTAGATCCAATCAAAATGTTACTCACATGACATTTGTGCCAGTATTGCCCCAGTGGGCATGTCTTGTCAGGCCAGTCATTATAGTTACTATTCTCCTCCGGTAGAAGATGTAGCAGCTTCTAACCATCAAAGATGAAGCTTGCATATGAGTACCAACTTGATTTCCTCACTTCCAGTGCTTCAAATATGTGGCATCTTCAGCAACAGGGTCTTACTGTCAACTTCTGGAGGACAGCTGAGAGTATTGGCAGTAGCCTGTAATGCTTACCCAGTGGGTCATGGGACCCATTGGCCAACAGCTCAAAAAGAGGTAACCCTTACTGGGACTGGAGATTTTATTTGCTACCATGATTTCAGGTAACTCAGATGGTAGTGGACTTCCACATGGCTTTTTCAAAAGACCATAGTGTTAGTTCTCCTTCTCCATATTCCATTCTCTACCCTGTTCTCCTACCCTCTATGCTGTGGGATGTTCTGTATGTCCTGTGGGAGCCCATTCTCGGGTTCCTCATGGCTTTACCCAGCAGGTCCGCATAGAGGATGATTAGGACCACAAGCCTGAGTGCAGGTGTCTGAGATGGTCTGCACTTGGCTGTGCTGGGGAATGGTCTGTATGTCAAGTTGCTCTGATTGGTCAATAAATAAAACACTGATTGGCCCGTGGCGAGGCAGGAAGTATAGGCGGGACTAACAGAGAGGAGAAATAAAAGAACAGGAAGGCATAAGGAGACACTGCCAGCCGCCACCATGACCAGCAGCATGTGAAAATGCCGGTAAGCTACCAGCCACGTGGCAAGGTATAGATTTATAGAAATGGATTAATTTAAGCTATAAGAATAGTTAGCAAGAAGCCTGCCACGGCCATACAGTTTGTAAGCAAAATAAGTCTCTGTGTTTACTTGGTTGGGTCTGAGTGGCTGTGGGACTGGCGGGTGACAAAGATTTGTCCTGACTGTGGGCCAGGCAGGAAAACTAGCTACACCTCTACCCTAATTTAACACTTCCTATTCCATTATTGCCCTTTCTAACACTGTTCTATCTCTTCCTTGAAGGTCCCTCCCCATCACTGGCCCCTTACAAAATTCTTAACCTCTATGGGTATTCCAAATGAGATACACATATTAGAAGATTCAAAGGTAACATCCACTAATGAGAAAAAACACAGAATTTTGTCTTTCTCTGTCTGAGTTACCTCACTCAAAATGAGTGTTTCTAACTTCATCCTTTCACTTGCAAATTTCACAATTCCATTTTTAACAGCTGAATAACATTCTGTTGTGTAAATGCACCACATTTTCATTGTCCATTGATGGACATCTCTGCTGCTTCCGTTTCCTGGCTATTGTTAATAGAGCAGCAATGAACAAGGATGAGTAAGTATCTCTGTAGTAAGACACAGAGGCCTTTGGGTGCATGTCTAAGAGTGGTATAGCTGGGTCATGTGATAGATCTACTGATACCTCCATAATGGTTATAGCAGTTTGCACTCCCAGCAACAGTGAGAATACGTGGTTCCTTTCCCCATGTACACACCAGCATTTATCATCTTTTTTTCTGTCTTAGCCTTCTGACTGTAAGATGAAATTTCCAAGTTTTTAATTTGCATTTCCCAGATGGCTTAAAAAATATTTCTCAGCCGAGCAGTGGTGGTACACACCTTTAATCCCAGCACTCTGGAGGCAGAGACAGGCAGATTTCTGGGAGTTTAAGGCCAGCCTGGTACACAGAGATAGTTCTAGGACAGCCAAAGCTGTTACACAGAGAAACCCTGTCTCGAAAAACCAAATGTATGTGTGTATAGATATTTCCCAGCCATTTCTCTTCTTTGAGAGCTCTCTGTTTAGTTCCACTGGAGTATTTGGGGCTCTTTGTTCTGTATATTCTAGACACCTCTATCAGATACACAGCTAATAGAGTCTTCTTTCCACCCCCTACACTTTCTTTTCACTCCAATGATGGTGTCCTTGGTTTTACAGATGACTTTTAGTTTCCTGTGGTCCCATTTGTCGATTGTCGGTCTTGAAAGTCCTTTCCTATGCCTGGAACTTGAAGCATAGTCTCTGCTTTCTCCTCTGTCAGATTCAGAGGACCAGGCTTATGTTGAGTTTCTTAATCCACTTGGGTTTTTGTGTAGTGTGAGCAGTAAGGATCGAGTTTCATTCTTCTACTTGTAGCTCTCCAGTGTGACAGCACCACGTACTGAAGATGCTGTCTTTTTGCCAGTGTGTATTTACAGCTCTTCATTAAAAATCAGATGGCTGTAGGTATGTGCACTTACATTTGGCTCCTTGATTCTGTTTCATTGATTAGTGTGACTGATTTGATGCTGTTATCATACCAACTTAATTGTGATAGCTCTGTAGTATTTAAAATCCAGAGGACAAGGGTTTGACTCTCAGCACCTAATCAGGCAGCTTACAGCTGCCTGTAAATCTAGCTACAAGCGATCCAACATCCTCTTCTGGCTTCCATGGATATTGCATTCATGTGGTACACAGGCACACAAATTCTTTTTTTGTTGTTGTTGTTTTGTGTTTTTTTTGTGTTGTTTTGTTTTGTTTTTGTTTGTTTGTGGTATTTTTGTTGTTGTTTTGGGGACAGAATTTCTCTGTGTAACCCTGGCTGCTTTGGAACTCTCTCTCAAGACCAGGCTTGTTTCAGGTTTTTGCTCTTTTCTTAGGGGGCCTGCCATCCAGCTCCCAAATAAATCACACACAGAGGCTTGTACTCAATTATGAATGCCCAGCCTTAGCTTGGCTTAGTTTCTTGTCTGCTTTCCTTAACTTAATTTATCCCATCTACCTTTTGTCTCTGGACTTTTCCAGTTCTCTTACTCTTGTAAATTTTATTCTTACTCTGTGGCTTGCTGTACACAGCCACAGGGTGGCTGGCCCCTAGAATCCTTCTTCTTCTCTGGCTCCTATCTCTTAGATCTTTCCTCCCAGTTTTTTTCATCTATATATACTTTCTGCCTGCCAGCCTTACCTATCCTTTCTCCTGCCTTGTTATTGGCAGGAGCTTTATTAGACCATCAGGTATTTTAGACAGGCACAGTAACACAGCTTCACAGACTTAAACAAATACAACATGAACAAAAATAAGACACCTAAAACATTCTACTATATTTCCCCATTTGTTTAAATAAAAACAAAGGTTTTAATTTTAACATAGTATAAGTACATACAACAAGAACAGTTATCAAGTAAGAATTAATTTACAATATTTAATCCATTTGTAGTTAGCATATTTAAAGAAAATAATGCATTATCTATCCTATCTTAGTGAATCCAAAATTTTATATCTAACATTTTTATCATAATTAAGAAAAATTGTAACTATAACTATTTAGTCTTTAATTCCATCAAAGACCCAGAAGGATATAATATTGTCTAACAACAGAGACATTTGGCTGCCTGGAAAGTCACCCAAAGTTTTTCTGCAACGTTGGGGCATCCATCTTAAGCCTATAGGCCTAGAGTATCTGGCAACCTTTTCTATGAAGCAGGAATTTTGAACTGTCCTGCCTTGTGGCAATGTTTATCAGTCGCTTTCCTCTGTGTTCTGTAGAATATTTGGCAGACTCTTCTGTGAAGCAGGAATTTTGTAGACTATCCTGCCTTGTTTTGGCAAAGTTCAACAGTCATTTTTCTGTGTCTTGCATGTCCAGTCTGCATAGCATGTTGTCAGCAGTCAAAGGCAAGAGCAGTTTCTTTGCCTAGTGTCTAACCTTGCCACAATGAAAGCAAATTTCTTAAGGAGTTTCTTCGATGCCTATCATCTCTCTGAAGGGAATTAGTGTACCAGGAGCAGATGTGTCTCGTTGTCATGAAAAGTTAATAAATAAATTGCATAGGTACAATACCTTAACCAAGAGTAAAAACATATATATAATATGTGGTAACAAAAATAACTTTAAATTTGCATCAATATACAAAAACCCTTTAGATGAGTAGAAACATATACAGTGTAACAAATAATTTTAAGTTGTATTAATATTCTTTTTTTTTTTTTTTGGTTTTTCGAGACAGGGTTTTTCTGTGTAGCTTTGCACCTTTCCTGGAACTCACTTTGTAGACCAGGCCAGCCTCAAACTCACAGAGATCCGCCTGACTCTGCCTCCCAAGTGCTGGAATTAAAGGCATGTGCCACCACTGCCCGGATGTATTAGTATTCTATATTACCCTAAATGATAATAAATATCCATAACCCATCAAATAACCAAAAACCACCCACAGCCCCCCCCCCAACTTCTGGGAATGTGGGTGTAGTTTTTTTATATTTTGTTGTTGTTGTTGTTGTTGTCTGTGGATGAAGTATCTTTAGGGTTCCAGAGAGAAAATTTTGAGATAATGACCAAGGTCTAGAAAGACCAGCATTAACCTTTGCTGATAGATATCATCTGTCAAGTTTCAGTAGGTCTCACCTGATCAAACCTGACCCATATTAACCCTGAAGGAATCCATAGCCTCTCATCTCCTGTGGAAACAAAACTCCAAAGTATTTTTGATTTCCATTTAACAAACAATTTTTTGACTTTTTAAAAGTTAAGGCATTTTTAAAGTATATAGGTTGATTTATTTTAACAGTCTGTTTTTAATTTCAGGTCTCTTTGTAGCTATCCTTTGCTTTTTAACAATCAAAAATTTCAAAATCAACACATTAGCATACAGAATCTGTGTATTTCCCATCTTACATGGATTTTTTAAATATTCCTTTCATTTTTCTCTTTAAAGATTTTATTATTTTTAAATTATTTTTTTCTGTGACTACCCCTCCCCCATTTTTTTTTGTAAACCTACGCACATTGTTAAACATATTGTAACCTGCTTAGAGGTTTTTCGTCTGAATATCCTTTATTGTGAATCTCCTGTCTTTTTTAACCATGCGAGTAAACCTTAGACTGATAAGGTACACCTGGATTCTCCACTCTCAGGGTTCTCAGCTGGCTCCTCCCACTTCTCAGGTTGTGAAAGCCAAGAGGAAGCTTGCTGCCAGTCGGAGGTTGGTCTGACCAGGAACTGCATTCAACCTTCCCAGAGCTCTAGAATGCAATGCTTGCACTGTGGCAGGCATTTTTACTTAGGTTTTTTTTGTTTTTGTTTTTTTTGTTTTTTTTGTTTTTCGAGACAGGGTTTCTCTGTGTAGCTTTGCGACTTTTCTGGGACTCACTTGGTAGCCCAGGCTGGCCTCGAACTCACAGAGATCCGCCTGGCTCTGCCTCCCGAGTGCTGGGATTAAAGGCGTGTGCCACCACCGCCCGGCTTACTTAGTTTTTTGTTCCTAGTTTATGTACTGGCTGCTCAAGAGCTCAGTGACCAGCAGAAACTGTTTGGCTGAAACTCTTAAAGGAGACATATTCCACCACCATCCCCTTTTTTCTTTAAAATTTAGCTTTCTTAAGACCTGCATGGAATTTAAGGGCCCCACATTGGGCACCATTAAATTGTTGAGTGTTTTTGCTCTTTTTGGGGGTGGGGGGGCTGCCACCCAGCTTCTAAAAAAATCACACATGGAGGCTTATTCTTAATTGTGAATACCTGACCTTAGCTTGGCTTAGTTTCTTGTCAACTTTCTTTAACTTAACTTAGCCCATCTACCGTTTGCCTCTGGGCTTTTCTGGTTCTCTTACTTCTGTAAATCTTACTTTTACTCTGGGGTTTGCTGTGTATCTGGATGGCTAGCCCCTAGAGTCCTCCTTCTCTGGCTCCTAGCTCTTTGATCTTTCTTCCTTTCAAAAAGTGGCAGGACACTAACACTGAACTCAAATAGCCTCTGTCTTAGGGTTTCTACTGCTGTGAAGAGACACCATGACCATTGCAACTCTTATCCAGGAAAACATTTAATTGGGCCTGGCTTACAGTTTCAGAGGTTTAGTCCATTATCATTGTGTCGGGAAGCATGGTGGCATGCGGTCAGACATGGTGCTGCAGAACGAGCTAAGAGTTCTATATCTGGATCCTCAGACAGCAGAAGGAGATTGTGTGCCACATTGGGCGTAGCTTGAGCATACGAAACCTCGAAGTCTGCCCCACACTAACACACTTCCTCAAACAAGGATACACCTCCTAATAGTGCCACTCCCTATGGGCCAAGCATTCAAACACAGAATCTATGGAGGCCATTCCTATTCAAACCATTACACCTTCCTACACATAAACAACAAACAAGCTGAAAAGGAGATCAGGAAACCTCATAACTGCCATAACAAACAAACAAACAAACAAAAACTTGAACTAAACCTAACCACTAATAAAGACTTTAAGGTACTGAGGAAAGAAACTGAAGAAGATGCTAGAAGATGAAAAGGCTCCTCACACTCCATGGTTCCCCTCCTGTGGTGATATTTTATTTGTGCTCTAATAAATAAAGCTTGCCTGGAGATCAGAGGAAAAAGCTAGCCACTGTATTAGACATAAAGGTCAGGCAATTCATTTTACCTGAATTATGGAGAAACTGAAAGGTTTTTCTAAAGCTTTTATCTTGGCACTCAAATTGACCAATCTTTTTAATGCTAAAATAAAAATGATCATTAGGAGGAAAAGAAAAGACTATTTTAAAAGACGTCAATTTTTCAAGTTTTTAAACTTTTCAATCAACATGGGTGGCCACCTTTGGCTCCAGAATAAATGGCATTTTAATCCCTTTGTCTTAGTTAATGTTTCTACTGATGTTCATCCTGTCTGAACTCTAACACTTGGGAACCATAAGCCAAAATAAACTTTCTTTCATAAGTTACCTTGGTTATAAGGTTTTACCCCAGCAACCAAAAAAATAACTAATACAAATGTCAAAATTGTACATCGACAACAAGATAGGCTTTTCAAAGAATGGTTCTGGCATACTGGATATCCACATATTTGGGGTAGGCTCCAGGAAGTCAGTGTTTGCTTGTTAAAATGCGGAGATTTTTGTTTTTACTTTTAGCTTTCTTACTCTACACTGGGTATATGTGTAACTATCCTGCCAGAAATGAAGCTGTTCTAAAGAGACTATTGTGCCCCTCCCTTAGGCCATCAGACTATCCACAGAATAAACCTTAATGAGTTGGAATTTTTCCAGGGAAAGGAAAAGGCTGGGACCTTGATTCCAACCAGGAGAAAAACATCACACAGTACTCACAACTTACATGACCCCCTGGGAACCCTAGCCAGGAGCAGAGATGATGTGGGTTCAACACGCAGGACCACACTTGGAACACGACTACTTAGCTTTGCATACCTCGTCTACTCTGTCTAAACCTAACCTCATGTCGGTATTCTGAAGGTGGGCCTTGGGAAGGCTGGACACTGGCCTTCTTTGTGCCTCTTCCCAATGTGGCCACACTGAATGAAGTTCCTTTCTTTGCTTTGTCACTATTACTCGTAGAGACAAGAGCTAATTAGAACTTCAGTGATTCTGGAGAGCTTGGAATGCTGCAAGTCCGGTGCCAAGTCATTGTGGACCATCTTTAGTGAGAACACACACACCCCTGACAAACAGGGACTCACTACGCAGCCCTGGCAGGCCTGGAACTTGCTACATAGAACTGGCATTAAAGGCACGTGCTACCTTGGCCCTGCAACTTTAGCCCTCTTAAGAGCCATTCTATTGCCCTCTTCTGTGTGTAAGCTAACATCTTTTGGAGTTCACAGACATCTGGTCCCCGCCAACAAAAAGGCTATGAGTGTCATCAAGATAGTACCCAAGGCTTATAGCAAAGGTTTTCCCACTCGGTTTTAATCTATTAGTGTTTTCACTACCGTATTTAAGTGTCCTGACTTAGACTTCTGTTACTATAAAGGCTTTGAGATGTGACTAGGAGATGGATCAGAGGTAAAGAGCACTGGGTTGTTGGGGAAATTTATTTTAAGATGTGTTACTTTTGTTTATGTTGCATTTGTTTAACTCTGTGAAGCTGTGTTACTTTGTCTAAACACCTGATGGTTTAATAAAGAGCTGAATGGCCAATAGCAAGGCAGGAGAAAGGCTAGGCAGGGCTGGCAGGCAGAGAGAATAAATAGAAAGAGAAATCTGGGAGAAAGAAGAAGGAATGAGAAAGGAAGGAGGAGGGCTTCAGGGGCCAGACACAGACACAGAGTAAGAAGGAGAAGGAAAGAAAAAGTGTACAGAAATAACAATCCAGCAAAAGATAGATGGGGATAATTTAAAGTTAAGAAAAGCTGGCTAGAAACAAGCCAAGCTAAGGCTGGGCATTCATAAGTAATAAGCTTCCGTGTGTGTTTTATTTGGAGCTGGGTGGCAGGCCCCCCAAAAGAGCAAACACAGACAACCACATTTTGGTGCCCAATGTGGGGCTAAAGTAAAAGACAATCCAACAATATTGGGTGCTCTTCCAGAGGACCAGGGTTCTGTTCTCAGCACCACACTACAGCTTACAACTGATAATTCCAGTTCAGGGGAGGAGATGCCCCCCTTCTGGCCTCATCATACATGGCACACAGATGGTACACAAACATACACGCAGGCAAAACACCCATATGCATAAAATAAAATAGCTCCATGAAGCTGCTTCCATGTTGGAACATGAAGCTTGGGGTAGCCTAAATCTCTATTCCAGGACCACAATCACTGAATTTGGTTCCAAAGTCACTGTTTCTTATCCCCTTTGAGGTGAGAGCTGTGTTTCTGGGTCAACAATACCCTGAATCTTACAGGCTGTTTGTTCCCATGGTACCATTGTCTCTTTTTGTTTGCTTTTCGAGACAGGATTTCTCTGTGTAGTGCTGGCTGTCCTGGAACTTGCTCTGGAAACCAGGCTGGCCTCATACTCAGAGATCCGCCTCTGTGCTTGGATTAAAGGCACGCTGCTGCCTGGCAATGCCACTGTTTCTTAAGTTGACCCTTTGAGGACCCGTGGGGGAGCTTCTTAGGGCTGCTGGGGATCAGCCTTTGATCCTAAAAGCTCTGGCACCATACATGCATATAATGTATACATTTTATGTGTATCAATTGTAATTTTCTTATGAAAGATTTAATATTTCCGTATTTCTGAAGTTAGTACATTGCAAACTGAAGTTATCGACAGGGACATACACAAGTTGTTTGATATATTCAGTATATCACTCTTAGTGAGATGGTGATGATATCTGTATTAGTAGGATAAGGCTTTACAATTCTTTGGGAATTAACATGTATGGCAATTTACTTGGTGTCTGCTCTTTTTATTTATATATACTACACACACACACACACACACACACACACACACACACACATAACTTTTTTTTTTTTAGTTTCTCACGCTTCGTATTTACATAGTTTTGAAAGCTAGCAACCCTAGGACAAAACTGTGAGATCTTTGGGTGTACAATCGCACTTGGTCCCAAGGACTTAAGCTACTCCCCTAATACACACTGCCCAAGCTCGGTCAGCCTCTGTCTTCCCGCCCAGGGTGCCCATTGCTAGCTCAAGCATCCCCTTCAAGTCCAGGCCCGCAGGGAAGCGGTGCAGCACCCATCAGTGAGGCGAAACTTCATAACGTGATCAAAAATGGAGTCGTCGCGGAGGCTTCTGGAAAGCGTAGTTCGCCGCGGAGGCTGTTCGGCGCATGTCACCCGCGGAAGTTTTGTCCTTCGCCTAGGGGAAATTGGGGGGGGGGGGTAACCGAGCACTGCAGCGTCCCCCGGCCTGGGGGCCTCGGAGAGCAACGGGCGCGGCGAGCGGGCGGGCGGGCGAGCGAGCAGGCGGGCTAGCCGGCGGCCGGGCGGGCGAGCGCTGGACCCCGCGGGGCGGCGGTGGGAGGGGAGGGGCGCGGGGCGGGGCGGGCCGCGGAGGGGAGGGGAGAGGAGGAGAGGGCAGCGGCGAGGAGGCTGGTCTGAGCCGCCGCCCGGGTGACGTGGCGCCCACTGGCCGCTCCCTCGTCGGCCCGCCACGTCGGCGTCCGCCCGCTTCTCAGCCACCCCCCGAGCGAGCGTCTGCAGCGGAGGCCGCGGGACTCCCTGACACCGCTGTCACCGAGGTGAGGCTCGCCCTGGGCGCACCGAGCAGGGCAGTCGTGCAGAGTGCCCGGGACGCTGCAGCGCCGGATGCTTCCCGATCACCCGCGCTGGGTCCTTTCATCTCGGCCCTGCAGTCGCGTTCCCAGGGGCTGTTTGGTTTACCCAGTGCCTGCGGGTGGCCCTAATCCGCTATTGTTCTACTCGGTGGTTGCCGCCTGTCCCTGGCAGTCCTGTCTGCGTCTGCTTTCTGCGCTGCGGCTGAGAACATAGCAAACATAGCAGTGAAGCATACGTGATCATACCTGAAGTCTTCTATTTCTAAAAATTACTGAGCCTCCTCTGGATCCCTTAGTGTGAACGATTAATTAAGGCTCTCCCTACATTCCCTCAACCAGCCTTTGTTAGACTGTTGAGCAGTTATTTGGAAGAATAGTATTACTTTTTAAAATACCTTTCAGTATTAAATTTCACGGAGAAGCTGAATGTCGTAAGCATCCTCAAAGGGAATAGAAATGAGACAAATTGGGGAGGGGGAGGGGTGCACAGTCTGGTCATGTAGCTCCAGACTAGTTTGGAGCTGTTGAGCCTGGTGTTGAATGCTGGGTTTACAGGTGTGTGCCACCACGTCTACTAGGAGAGACAGATTTGTTTCTTTAAAAGATGAAAACCGTAGTTCATACATGTTCTCTGTTGTGAAAGCGATTACCTAATGCTGATGATTGGCTCATTTGTATCTGGCCTTACTGCCTTTTACCCTACACTTACGTAGTAGGCATTTTGTAAGCACCCTGCTGGCTGGATTCGAACATTTGCTTTCTTTAACTGTATACACAATATGCATGTTTAGGGAATATGGTACTAAAACTGTTGTCTAACTAATCAGTAACTTAAAAAAAAGTCTCACTATGTATTACAAGCTGGTCTAGTTCTCACCGTGTAGCTTAAGCTGGCCTTGATCTTGCTATCCTCCTGCCTCAGCCTTTCCATTGCGGCGGGGGCAGGGGTGTTGCATTAAAGGTGTGCATCACCACATCTCGCTTCAAATCGCTATTTTTGGGGGTAGACTTGTTTCAAAACTAGACTTGGGAATGATGCCAAAGTTCATGAAGACTTAATTATATTTTACCCCAGATTTAGCTGTTTTGAGAAGACAGTCAATTACAGGGATCTCAATTTGTTGTGTTGCTGTCAAGACTTGACTAAAGGCGTGGTGAAGGGTTATTCACTGTTATCTAGTTCCGTTCACTTTAAAGATAAGAGCATTGAAACCAAGTCCCTGTGTTAGCAGCAGGCTGTGCAACAGAACCAAAGTCAAAATGTATCATATGTAAGGTTCTTGAAAAAGTGTTTTAGTTTCTTTTTGCTTTGAGACAATGTAATTTAGGGAGAAGATATGTGTCATGTTTGAAAGCTTTGAAATGATTTTTTTTTCTTTTTCTTTTTTTTTCTTTTTTGTTTTTTGGGGTTTTTTTTGTTTGTTTTTGTTTTGTTTTTGTTTTTGTTTTCTGTGACAGGGTTTCCCTGTGTAGCTTTGCACCTTTCCTGGAACTCGCTTTGTGGACCAGGCTGGCCTCGAACTCACAGAGATCCACCTGCCTCTCCCGAGTGCTGGGATTAAAGGCGTGTGCCACCACCGCCTGGCTTTGAAATGACTTTCTAACTTTTGGGGAGTTGTAGTATTGACAGAAAAAATGTTATCTCCAATGTAAACACATAAAGTTCTCAGTTTGTGTATGTTATACCCCTTTGAAATTAATCTGTTATTCAGTGTTTACTGACTTTTGTGTTAGTTGGTAAGCAGACACATGCTTTTCAAACAGACAGTTGAAATGTTTAGATTTAGTAAAAGAAAAATGTCTACGTCTCATTGAGATTATGTTAGAACTATCAATAGGTAGGTGAGTATTACTTCATCGTAGTAATTGATTGGATCAAAAAGCTTCTCCATAGATAGTACTAAAATGTTGTATGCAAATTTCTCACAGGAGACCTGGAGCTGTGGTGACAAGGTTTCTTATGACTTCACTCTCCCAGCTTTAAAGGGTAGAAACCCTTTCTAAAAACACAACAGAAAATGAACAAGTTCAAGGTGAGTAACTTAATTTGTCCAACTCTGTGTGTGCACACTTATGTTCAGTGAGGTTTCTAGAAAGAGAATCTCTGGGGTTGGAGAATTGAGTCAGTGGCTAAGAGCACTTGTTGCTCTTGCAGAGGACCCAGGTTTGATTCTCAGCACCCACGTGGTGTCTCAAAACCATCTGTAACTTCAGTCCTGGAGGATTAATACCCTCTTCTGACCTCCACTGGTACCAGACATTTACTTGGTGCACATACATACATACCTGTAGGCAAAGCACTCATACACATAAAATAATAAAATAAATAAATCTAAAAAAAGAGAGTCTCTGTATTAAATTAGAAAGTATGACTGGTTTAAAATCACCTTCAGGGTTAAATAACACAGTTGCTCTTAAAGTATGGTCTGGAAGCCGGGCGGTGGTGGCGCACGCCTTTAATCCCAGCACTCGGGAGGCAGAGCCAGGCGGATCTCTGTGAGTTCAAGGCCAGCCTGGGCTACCAAGTGAGTTCCAGGAAAGGCTCAAAGCTACACAGAGAAACCCTGTCTCAAAAAACAAAACAAACAAAAAAAAAAAGTATGGTCTGCAGAGTCCCAGCTGCCCTCAGACCCTTTCAAGGGATTCGGTAATGTCAAAGGTCATAGTATTAATGAGCAAATTGTCTTTGTACTGATGGTGTGAAAGCTGTGATAGATTGATGACTGTCCTACATGACTTTAAACAGTGAGAATGATGATAGGGAGCAGCTGAGGAAAGAGTGAACCAGTTGAGTAGCAGAGTTGTGAGTTATGTTGACATATGAAATGCATTGCTGTACATTTTTGGTACATATTATTGTACAGTGTATACATATTAAATTAAATGTATCATGAGGGAGTGAAGTTATTTTTTATTTCCTTGCTGAAATTTCATCTTAGATACACTTCATAAAACATTTGTGTCACAGTAAGTCAGCATTCTGCTCCAAACTAAGAACAATTCTTCTTTTTAATTTTATTTTATTTATTAGGTATACAATATTCTGTCTGCATGTTTGCCTTCATTCTAGAAGAGGGCATCAGATATTATTGTAGATGGTTGTGAGCCACCATGTATGTGGTTGCTAGGAATTGAACTCAGGACCTCTTGAAGAACAGTCAATGCTCTTAATCTCTGAGCCATCTCTCCAGCCCCTCTAAGAACAATCCTTTCAAGCACTGGTTCTCAACCTTCCTAACTCTGTGACCCTTTAATTCAGTTCCTCATGTTATGGCGACCCCCAACCATAAAATTATTTTTGTTGCTATGTTATAGCTGTAATTTTGCTACTGTTGTGAATCATATTGTAAATATCTGTATTTTCCAATGGTCTTAGGTGACCCCTGTGAAAGATTGTTTGATACCCCCAAAGGGGTCACAACCCACAGGTTGAGAACCACTGCTTTAAAGATATAAGCTGATTGATTTATATTTAACTTTCAACGTAGCATGAAAGTGAAGAGCTTGCAAAAAAAATGGTGGCAGTGACACCAAATTTATTATCATTGGATTTTTGCAAAGAATGGCAAAAACTTACTTTTTTATGATTAAGAGATAATGAGTACACACTTGTAATAGTAGTTCACATTTCCTGATTCCTGGTCATACTCTGCATTCACATTCATCCTTTTGTTGTTGTTGTTTATTAAGAGATTTTCGATTCACTTTACATACCAACCACAGATTCCCCTGTCCTCCCTCCTCCTACCTCCCAGCCTTCACCCTCAACCCACCTCCCATTCCCACCTCCTCCAAAGCAAGGTCTCCCATAGGGAGTCAGCAGAGCCAGGTATATTCAGTTGAGGAAGGTCCAGGCCCCTCCTCCCTGTACCAAGGCTGCGCAAAGTGTCTCACCATAGGCCCCAGGCTCCAAAAAGCCAGTTCATGCACCAAGGACAGATCCCGGTCCCACTGGCTGGGGGCCCCCTATACAGTTTAAGCTAAACAACTGTCTCTCCTATCCATAGTCCAGTTCCATGGGGGCTCCTCAGCTATTGGTCCACAGTTATGTGTTTCCACTAGTTTGGCTAGTTGTCTCTGTACTTTTTCCCATCATGGCCTCGATGTCCCTTGCTCATAGAATCCCTCCTCTCTCTCATTGACTGGACTCCTGGAGCTCGGCCTGGGACCTGGCTGTGGATCTCTGCATCTGCTTCCATCAGTCACTGGATGAGGGCTCTATCATGACAATTAGGGTATTCAGCCATCCGATCACCAGAGTAGGACAGTTCAGGCACCCTCTCGACCATTGCCAGTAGTCTATGGTGGGGTCATCCCTGTGGATTCCTGGAGACCTCCCTAGCACTCTGTTTCTCCCTATTCCCATGTCTTCATTTCTCATGATATCTCTTTCCTTGCTCTCCCAATCTGTCCCTGTTCCAGCTCGAACCTCTGTTCCCCTATGTTCTCATCCCCCATCTCTTGCCCTCTATTACCCCACCTCACCCCCAGTTTACTCATGTAGATCTCATCTATTTCTCCTTTTCTGGGTGATCCATGTGTTCTTTCTAGGGTCTTCCTTACTAGCTAACCTCCCTGGAGCTGTGGATAGCAGTCTGGTTATCCTTTGCTTTACATCTAGTACCCACTTATGAGTGAGTAAATATCATGTTTGTCCTTATGAGTCTGGGTTACCTCACTCAGGATATTTTCTAGTTCCATCCATTTGCCTGCAAACCTCATGATATCATTGTTTTTCTCTGCTGAGTAGTATTCCATTATGTATATGTACCACATTTTCTTTATCCATTCTTCAGTTGAGGGGCATCTAGGTTGTTTTCAGGTTCTGGCTATTACGAATAATGCTATGAACATAGTTGAGTACCACATTCATCCTTAATGCTACTCTAGAAATTATTAATTATGTTAGCCTGTGACTGTTAAGTGCACATCTTTGTAATGTATTGTGTGATGGAATGGGATGTTCACATAAGATCCTTCTACTGAGCCTAAACTGTGGCCATTGGTGCCCTAGGACAAGCACTTGTGTGATTTTTACGCAAATATCTTGGAATATCTTTTATATTTGAAAGAACTGGCAGAAAAACTGGTTATTCAGAATTAACAGAGTCTCACTCTGTGGCTTTAGCTTGACTAGAACTCACAGAGCTCCTCCTGCCTCTGCCCTGGAAGTACTAGGATTAAAGGTGTGGGCCACTCCAAGCCCAGAAACAAACTTTTTATTTTATTTTATGAAATGAGTCTGTCACTTCCAGGAAAAGAACCGTTAGTATTTTTGTTTCTTTTTGTGCTAATTTTAAAATTCAATTAATGTGAGAATTAGGATTTGGGAAAACGTATGACCTTCCTAATGAATTGAATGTGACTACCTGAGGAATTTTCTGACCAGGTCTCTGATGATATTAACAAATATGGTTTTAAAAATAAATGCAAAAATGTATCAGCATTTGACTAGCATTTCTGATTTGTGTGCAGCAGTGTAGTCAAGCAATTTGGAAGCAGAGAAGTGAAAAGCAGATCATGTGTTTATTAAAGAATGTTGTTCTCAAAGGTGATAATTAAGGAGACTCCCGAGTTTAATAAGAGGGAACTAGTTGGAAATCAAGAATGTCATTGCAAAACCACAGCACTCAAGTCAGAAGGAATGAAAGTTTATTTTAGAGAAAAATATGACCGACTGTGGCTCAGGAACAGACTCTGGTTATCTCAAACACCACGTTCCAAGTTGGTAACAATTTAATGAAGTTTTTGTAATAGCAGAAGAAAGTTATAAATCAAGTCCCCTAAAAATACATTAGTGAAAGTCTCAGGAAGGCAGAGGACAGTGAAACAGGGCTGGTGTAGGCCTCAAACGCTACCTGATGACATTGTTGGTCATTGATTGATGGAAGCTGGGGGTCTGTTTATATGTTCCAAAAGGGAGGTTGTTTTTTTTTTTTTTTTTTCCCTTGGTTTTTCGAGACAGGGTTTCTCTGTGTAGCTTTGCGCCTTTCCTGGAACTCACTTGGTAGCCCAGGCTGGCCTTGAACTCACAGAGATCTGCCTGGCTCTGCCTCCCGAGTGCTGGGATTAAAGGCGTGCGCCACCACCGCCCGGCCCAAAAGGGAGTTTTAACCAGGGAAATGTTAGGTCACACACAAAGTGAGAGATGAATGGCTATTGGGAATGCTTAAGATAGGCCAAGGTAATTTGGCTTTGGATTAGTGATGTCCTAGGACTCCATAACTACAGAAGATGTAATCATTCAGTCAATGGAATCTTTAACATGGGTGCGGCCCTTTTTCTGGGCACTTTAGATCATAGTTCTCCTTGTTGGTTAAGCATCACATTCTGTGTATGCAGAGGACAACTATTGCTTGATGTCTCGTGATGGCAAAGAGACTCATTCTTAAGATCTGATACAGATAAGACTCAGTAGGCAGGGATGCAGTCTTCAGGAGAAAGAACTAGTTAGTAAAGTCATCAAAGCAATCGCTGGATCAAATCGACCACCATGACCTGGACCTGACTCCCCCCCCCTGCCCCCGCTTCTCACATACCATTTGCTTGTGACATGTAACAGGAACATTATACCTAAACTTAAAATGATCAGGAACACAGTATGGCCTTGTTACGTTACACACCCATTAGCTGTGCTCCTAGCAGTCAGGCCATGCCACCTCTAGCTCCCTCTCTGGGACAGAGTTGATGTATGAACTCACAGAAACTGTGACTGCACTACATTAGTTCAAACAAGAAGAAGAAAAGCAAAGTGCCAGCCCAGAGAAAGGAAATGGGCTCAAAGTCCCACCCCTAACCAAGAAGCTATGTGCATTTGATACCTGCTGGGTATACTGTCCGCACTCCAGGGCAGGCCCCATGACCAACACAAAACTGATTCCAAGCCAAGGTTTTTGTATGATTTTTTCTTTTGTTTTGGTATGTTTTTCTGTCATATTGGTTTTGTTTTTGCTTTGTTTTGATTTTCATTTGAGGAGAGAGCGAACATGAAGTTGATGGATAGGAGGTGAGAAGGATCGAGGAGAAGTTAGAAGAGGGGAAACAATATGATCAAAATGTACTATGTGGAAATTTTTAATTAAAAAAAGCCAATAACAATGATAAACATCTTCAATCATATTGGGAAACACTGCAAGCATTGTCTTAAGTTTTCATACAAGCATATAATGGAACCCGGGTTACAGAATGACTCCGTATTTCTATTCACATCTCCAGCATCCTTTTTCCCTCCCATTACATTAACCCCCTCTGTCTCTATCAGTGTCACTTATATACATGTGTGACTTTGTGTATCTATATAATTTAGGACCCTCAAAATGAGCAAAAGCATCCTATATCTGTCACTCTGAGAATGGCTCGACTCAGTTAATGTGATTATCTGCTGCTGCATCTATTTACCTGCAAAACACCGTGACTTCTTTCTGCCTTAGGGCAGAAATTCCTTTGTGTGTATACTGTAGCTGGAGTTTTCTCCAGTCCTGCCTGGCCCACACGGTCAGGACAAATCTCTCTCACCCACCAGTTCCACAGCTGCTCAAACCCAACCAAGTAAACACACAGAAACTTATATTGCTTACACACTGTATGGCTGTGTCAGGCTTCTTGCTATCTAGTTCTTCTATCTTAAATTAATCCATTTCTATTAATCCTTAAGTTGCCACGTGGCTTGTGGCTTACCCGTATCTTAACATCTTCTCCTGGCAGCGGCTGGCAGCATCTCTCCTCCACCTTCCACTTCCCAGAATTTTCTTCTCTGCTTGTCCCACCTATACTTCCTGCCTGGCTACTGGCCAATCAGCATTTTATTTATACAGAACGATAGCCACAGCAGTATATGCCACATTTTCTTTATCCATTTTCTGTTGTTGGACACGGGTTAGTTTTATAACATAGCTGTTATGAATAGTGCTACAGTAAACACTGACGTACAAGTATCTTCATGATGTGTTGGTTGAAGTCTTACTGTCTTATTTTATCATCAGAAAAGGAAGGGGATTGCAGTGGGAATTGTTTTGTAATATTTTCTACTCATTAGCAAACTATGGGTATTTTAATATACTTTTTAATCTTGGCTAGCTATAGTATAGGTCACCTTAAATGCCCATTTAATGGAGAAACACAGGCTTTTAGGATGTATGTATCATGAATGTTGCTGCCATTTGGTGCTGATTGTTACTGTGTAATTTGGTTACGAAGAGTGACCCTGAGTCTCTGGATTTCCTTACGAGGTGAATGGAGTTAAAGTTACTTTCAGATAGAAGTCTGAGTGTGTCAGAGAGCTTGTCAGAGCCTTCAATTTATTGTATCTTAACATTTCAAAAATATTTTTAAAGATTCCTTGAGAATTTGATGCAATATATTTTGATCAGATTCATTCCTAGTCCCCAACTCCTCCCAGATCCACCTGCACTTCCCTGCCCACCCAATTTTGTATCCTCATTTAAAAAAATTAAGTCCAATATACTTTGATATATGTCACCTTCCACTGGAGCTGATTCCCTATAAGGAGCCACATCTTTTAAAAAAAAAAATGTTCTTCAGTGGTGGCACACACCTTTAATACCAGCACTCGGGAAGCAGAGGCAGGTGGATCTCTGTGAGTTCAAAGCCAGCCTGATCTACAGAGCGAGATCCAGGACAGTCAGGGCTACACAAAGAAACTGTCTCAAACACCTGTGCCAAAAGAACCTCTTCTTCCTTTCCCAGCAGCTATCAGCTGTCGGTAGCGCCTCAGCTAGGAGTGTGGCTTCATACTCCCCTCCCCTCCCCATTTTGGAATTTCATCTGTCGTGAGTTTGCACGGGTCTTGTGCATGCTGTCATAACTACTGTGAATTCATGTGTTGTCCCAGTGCATCTGGAAAACACCCTTTAATTGTAATTTTTATCCACTGCCTCTGGCACTACAGTCTCTCCCCTGATCCCTGCGACTTGGGAGAAAAGGATGTGAAAGACCTGTCCAATTAGGTCTGAGCATGCTGCAGTCTCCTATTATGAGTCTGTGTTAATCATCATGGACTACAAAAAGAAGCTTCTCTGATGAGGGTTGAGAGATTCCTTAATCTGTGGGTTCAGTGATAAAAACTTAGGGGTAGTTTCTTACTGTGAAGCAGGCCCTGAAGCTAGTTGGTTCCCCCATAGTATCTGTGCTGCTACTGTACCAGTTGGCATATCTTTCAGGACAGTCATTACTGGGGCTCAGTAAGATGGCTGGTGATTTTTCATTGTACATAGAACCTTCCAGCTCTATGGAAGCTAGCCAGTAGGGGTGCAGTTTCTGTGTTGTTACCAGCTTGATTTATCCATGTCTTATGACTCAAGATTATGAGACCTTCAGCAATAGGGTCTTGCCATCAAGTTCTGTGGGGAACTAGGAGTCATGGCAGTAGCCTGTCATATTTGGGTTGTCTGTGGGACTCCACTGACCACAGTGGACAAAAAGCCTGGTAACAGGATTATTATTCGATAGCCCAGTGTATCTGGGAGAGGTATTGGACCTAATACAGAATGACTCCATTTAAACTCCTTTCATATATGATTTATATGTATATATTTTAGGAAGTGTCTGTAGTAGTTACATATTGCTTTTCAAAGGCATTTAGTGTATGTTCTCTCTCTCCATATGCCGTCCTCTATCCTGCCCTCCTGTTCACCCCCCAACTTGACTCCTCCTGTTCCATTATTCCTCTTTCTTCCTTCATTCCACTTGTGTTCTGTCCCCTTCTCTCCCACCACCGCGTAGCCTCTTACTAGTTTTCTGCTTTCTATCAGGATTTGAGCACATATCTAAGGAGTCAAAGCTAACCTGCACATTATGAGAAAAAAAGTGTGTGACATTTGCCCTTTTTGGTGTAGGTTACCTCACTTGGAATGATTATTTCCAGCTCTATTTATTTATCTTCAAATTTCTTTCTTTTTTTGCAGCTGAATAATATTCCATTGTGTATATGTGCCACATTTTCATTTTCCATTCATCATATGATGGACATCCAGGCTGTTTCCATTTGCTGGCTATTGTGAATACAACAGCAGTGAGCATGAATGAGCAAGTATCTCTATAGTAAGACAGAATCCTTTGGTTGTATGCACAGGAATGGCATAGCTGGAGCACATGGTAGAGCTAGTTCCAGCTTTTTGATGCACCTCCATGCTGATTTCCATAATGGATATATCAGTCCTTACTCCCACCAGCAGTGAATGAGTGGCCCCCTTTCCACATATCCATGCAGTATTTATTGTCATTTGTTTCTTTGATCTTACCCATTCTGACTTGGACAAGATGAAATCTCAAAATCATTTTAATTTGTATTTCCCTAATGGCTAAGAATGATGAACATTAAAAAAAAATAAGTATTTTTCAGTCATTTGTATTTCATCTTTTGAGAATTCTTTTTAATTCTGTGCCCTGTTTTTAATATCAAGTTTTTTGCTTCCTTGGTATTTAGGGGGTTGTGTGTGTGTGTGTGCTGTTCTTTGTATACACTAATCCCCTGTCAGATGCATAGCTGGTAAAGGCTTTTTCTCACTCCCTGGCTGCCTCTTTACTTGCATGGCATGTCCTTTGCCTTAAGAAGTGTTTGAGTTTACCGTGGCCCCATTTGTCATTTGTTAGTATTAATGTTTGTGCTATCAGAGTCCTGTGGAGAAAATATTTTCCTGTGCCTATAAAGTGAATCTTATTTCATACTTTCTCTTTAATAAGATTTAGGTCTCACAATGGGGTCCTTGGTCCATTTGGAGTTGAGTTTTGTGCAGGGTGAGAAATAAGAATCTTGTTTCACTCTTCCCTATTACACAAGCACCATTTGTTGAAGATGCTGTCTTTTTTCTATATTTTTGGCTTCTTTGTCAAAAATTAGGTGATGCTAGGTGTACGGACTTATATTTGGGTCCTCAAGTTCTATTCCACTGATCAGCATGTCTGTTTTTATGCCAGTGCCATGCTGTTTTAGTGACTCTAACTCTGTAGTATAACTTAAAATCAGGAATGATGATACCTATAAAAGTTCTTTTACTGTTCAGGGTTGTTTTGGCATCCTGGGATTTTTTTGTTTGTTTGTTTCCAAGTGAAATTTGGGATTATTCTTTAATTTTTTGTGAATAATTGTGTAGGAATTTTGATTGAGATTGCATCAAATCTGTCAGTTATTTTTGTCAGGGTGGCCATTTTCCCAATATTAATCCTGTCAATCCCTGAGTATGGGATGTCTTCCCGTCTCCTGGTGTCTTCTTCAAGTCCTTTCTTCAATGTGCTAGTGTTTTTATTATACAAATCTTTACTACCTTATTGAGATTTATTCTGAGATATTTTCTGTAAGGCTATTGGGAATGAAATTGTTTCCCTGATCTCTTTCTCATTATGCTGCTCATTTGTATATAAGATTTTTGTGTCTTAATTTTGCATTCTGATACTTTGATGAATGCATTTATCAGTTGTGAAAGTTTTTTGGTAGTATTTTAGGGTTTTTATGTATAGAATCATATCATTTTGTTGTGTGACATGAGGGCACACAGGCAAATGTCTACTCACCCCAGGAAAGGAACCAAAGACAGCTTAAGTAATGATACTACCAAAGTTCCAGTTGGTGAACTGAGTTTATTACTAAATTAATTTTCTGAGGAACTGCCCAACAGCTTTCCATGGTGGCTGTATCCTTTTACAGCCCAGTTAACAATGCATGGGATCCAGTTCTCCATATCCTCAACCATCATTGTCGATTTCTTCTGAAATTTCTGAATTAATAGTTATAGAAATGCATACAGAGTAGTTTTTGTGTTGTGTAAGATTTTTGTTTTTGTTTTTGTTTTTTGTTTGGTATTTTAAAGACAGAGTCTCATTGTATAACATAGACCGGGATCTACCTGCCTCTGTCTCCTGAGTGCTGGGATTAAAGGCATGCACCACCACCACACCCAGCTTCTGAGTCATTTTTTGCATAAAAGTAACTAAAACTCTTTGGAGACTTCATTGATTCTAATACTGAGGCAAGGTATACATTAAATAAGCTTGGATGATCCTGTATTGTCAGAAAGTATGGAAATGATGTAACCGAATAACTGGACCAAATGGCTATGGGGGCAAACCTGAATCAGCTCCTCATTGGAAAAGCTGGAACAGTTTTAGCACTAAAAAGACTATAATGCAGGGCTGGAAAAATGGCTCAGAGGTTTATAGCACCAGCTGCTCTTCCAGATAGACCCAGGTTCAATTCCCAGCACCAAACATGGCAGCTCACAACTATCTGTAACTCAAGATCCAACACCCTTACACAGACATCTGTACAGGCAAAACACCAATGCACATGAAATAAAAAAAAATTTAAAAAATACCATAATGTTTGATTTTAATTGAAAGCGTAAAATAAGTGTATGAGGTCATTTTAATATAAATTATTGAATAAGCAGATGAGAAGAGCTCATTCTTCTTCATAAAACAGTCCAAATAATATATATGGATACTGTCCCCTCTAGAAGATGGAACGTATTTCCTCCCCTCTTGAGAAGACTAGACTAGACTTTGGTTTGTTTTCAAGCAACAGTGTATGATAAAGAAAAATAGCTACAAAGGGAAAAAATGGCAGACACTCTCAGATGAGTAAAGTAAGCATCACCAGTGCTACTGTGTCTCTGCTGTGAGAATGTGATGAGGGGGTTATCTCTAAGCCCATGAAGCTATGAAGATGAAGCCCAGGTTATAATGGAGACCCCAGGATGCTGGAGATGCTAGGGCTGTGGGAAGTCTGCTGAGAAAAACTCTAAATATGTGTTGGAGCCAACTCAAGAGAGAGTTTATGTGTGCTTCAGGCAGCAGAGCTGGAAGGGCAGGACTACCCAAGCCGTCGGGGGCCATCGGAGTTCATCATGCCTCCTGCGACCTGGACATGGAGCTGAAGGATTCGGTGTTTTTCCTGCTGGGTTTCTGTCTTGCTTCCATCTCTTTCCTTGCTATACCTTCCTCCCCACATTCTGGGACAGGAATGTTTACCCTGTACCACTGTATGTTGGAAGTATGTACTCGTTTTTTGGTGTTGGAAGGTCTCACAGGATTAGCTTGAGTCTCGAGGGAGACTTTGAACTTTTGAATATTGTTGGGACTGGATGCATTTTGCATTCTAAGGTGATATACATTTATATCATTTAAGATGATACGTTTGAATGTCAAGTTCACAGGGGGTGAAATTGTGAGGTTTAATATTGTCAACTTGGTGGGATTTATAACTACCATGGAAACGTGCCTCTCCTCATGTCTGTGAAGGACTTTAAGATCAGGCTCATGCCAGTGGGAAGACCAACCATAACTGTGCGTGGTACCACCCGTGGGCTGTGGCCTTGGGCAGCACGCAAACAAGAGAGTGAAGATGAGCTTTCATTGTGCTCTGAGTCTGGGCACCAGACAGTGGGAGCAGCTGCCCAAGCTCCTGCTGCTGTGACCTTGCTGCCATGATAGACCGTGCTGTAACACGAGTCTTAAAGGGTCTTATAATAAAAAGCCCAGAGCCAGATGGCAGGGTGAAAGCTGAAAGATCAGGGAGGCAGAGCAGCCAGCCACTAGTTCTTACCTCTATGAAATCCTCAGCCTAAAGAGAGCGAGTGCCTGGTCCTCAGGCCTTATATACCTTTCTCTGCCATATTACTTCCTGGGATTAAAGGTGTGTGTCACCATGTCTGGCTCTGTTTCTCTCCTGTAGTCCAGTGTGGCCTTGAACTCACAGAGATCCAGACAGATCTCTGCCTCCTGAGTGATAGGTGTGTTCTACCACTGCCTGACCTCTATGTCTAATTTAGTGGCTGGGTCTCTCCTCTGATCCTCAGGCAGGCTTTATTGGGGTACACAATATATCACCACACTGCACACCCTTAAACATTGAACCACAGTAAACTCTCCCTTCTTTGAGTTTCTTTTTTCAGATATTTTAATCACAGCAGAGTAACTAATGCAGTTCTGACTGGTACTCATCAGAATCGTTATCAACATCAAGGAAGGGGCTGTGGCACTAATCGGTGCTTCCATAGCATGCGCAAGGTTCCTTGTTCCTCTTCAACATCTCCAAACTAAGTAAAAGTTAAACAACTGAAAATCAAGGAAAGACTGTGGTAGATGTGACAAACTGAAAACTTGAAACCAGATAGCATGAATCTTTTCCTTTCAAAACTGTCTTAGCCGTCATAATCCTGCTCCTTTTTGATGTGGGGGCAGGGAGGGATTAAGGTAAAATGGAATTTAGTTCATGTTAAATGTTTCTAGTTTTGGGAATTTTGCCATGTTTTAAAAACATCACGCCAGGGGAAACAAACTGAGTGGTACATACATACGAATTGTCTTAGGTCTGTTTGTGATGTTGGAACAAAAGACCTGAAACAGCTTAACTCACACAGAACAGAAACCGACTTCCTCACTGTTTTGGTAGCTAAGAATCTCAGAATCAAGGTGCGGCACATCTGCTGGGGATGCTGTATCTTTCCTGGCAGCTGGTCCTCCCATGGGGGAGAGCAGAAGAGAGAGAGCTTGCCCCTCACTGTTTAATTAGATCCGCAGTCACACCCATGAGGGCTGTGCCCTCATAGCTCATGAGTTCCTAATGGCCTGACCTTAGTATGCTATCACATTAGGAATTAAATTTTAACATACTAATCATGTACATATGTACAAAACATAGCAAAAATTCTAAAAATTATTGCTACAACTTTTTATGCAAGCCTGTAATTTCAGTAATTAAAGCTTAAGTTAAAAAAAAACTGAAAGTCCATCCACCTCTTTGATGGAGTCCACATCATGTCAACGAGTATCTCCCACCTAGCTGAGACAAATTTCTGTCCAAGTTTAGTTAAATAAATTTATGTTTAAGTTACTAAACTACATTCAAGAAATGAAAAAGTATAGATGTGCATTTTTAAAGGATTTATTTATTTATTTTATTGTATAAGAGTGTTTTATCTACATGTATGTCTGCACACCAGAAGATGGCATTGGATCCCATGGGACTAAAGTTTTAGATTGTTGTGAGCTGCCCTGTGGGTGCTGGGAATTGAACCCAGAACCTCTGGAAGAGGATCCAGTGCCCTTAACTGTGGAGCCATCTCTCTAGGCCCTAGATTTACCTTTTTTTTGTTTAGCTCTATCTTGAGTTGATTTTTGTATAAGGTTTTAAATTATGAGTTGAGGTTATTTCTTCTTCCTCCTCCTCCTCTTCTTCTTTTTGTTTTTTTGAGGCAGGGTTTCTCTGTGTAGTTTTGGTTCTTGTCCTGGATCTCGCTCTGTAGACCAGACTGGCCTCGAACACACAGAGATCCTCCTACCTCTGCCTGCCGAGTGCTGGGATCTTTTGAGATGATGGTGTCACTTTCCTGTCTGAGTCTGTAGGAACAGGTAATGCATTACACAGACACTAGAGTACTGAGCCAACGTTGCTGTGCTCAGACCCGGTCAGCTTTACAGACTCTGTATTTGGCCTGCTCAAACCTGATGTGGATTTTCTCTACTGAATTCTGTTCCTTGTTTTTAAATGTTTGAAAAGTATATGCAGTATTAGGTTTCATTTTGTCATTTTCAAGCAAAAATTGTTCAGTTGATCCCACGACTCGTCGTTCTCCCCCGTCCCCTATGACCTCCCAGCATGCACCACTCCACCCATCCCCACAGCTTCCTTCCTGCTCTCAGGGTGTGTGTCCCAGTCTCTCCCCTTCTAAACACTTTCTCTCCCTCACTTTGTCTCTTTTCTGGCTTCGAGACCTACACCCGCACTCACACTCGCATACACGTGGATAAACATTGTAAGCCAATGGCTTAGCTTATTTTCTATGGCCGTGGTAAAGACACTGGCCAAAGCAAACTTGAGGAGGAAAGGGTTTGTTTGGCTTACACTTCCATGCACAGTCCAGCATTGAAGGACATCAGCACAGGGACCACGGCAGAGGCCGCGGGAGAACACAGCTTCCTGCCTTGTTCTTCCTGGCTTGCTCAGTTGGCTTTCTTATACACCCCAGGGCCACCTTCTGAAGGGTTTCTAGGAATGTATAACTTTGCTAACCGATGAACAGAATTTTGAACCAACACTTGAGCAACATTCTCTTACCTCATCATAATAAAATCAACTTGTATTGTGATTTGATCATGAATAAAATAAATTCCTAGGAGCTAGGGAGATAGTTTAGTCGGTACAGCACTTGCCAGGCATATATGAGAAGTTAAATTTTATCCCCAGCACCCACATCAAAAGCTGGGTACATTAGTAACTTTTCTGTTCCTGTGATAAAGCACTATGACCAAAAGCAACCTATGGAAGAAAGAGTTTATTTGGGTGTATGACTATAGAGGAATTAAGAGTCCATGATGGTGGGGAAGCATGTAAGCAAGCAGCATGCATGGTGGCTGGAGCAGGATGCTGAGAGTTCCCATCATCAAACCCAAGTGTGAAACAGAGTGTGAAATGGAAGTCGGTGAAGCTGTGCATCCTTCAGAGTACCACACCACTGAAACCTCCCCAAGCAGCAACACCCACTGGGAGCCATGTTCAGTGAACCTCAGGCCCAAGTGAGAAACCCTGTCTCACAAAAACAAAAACCCCAAGTAAAACAAAAACAAGATGGACACATGTGCACATGACCCTTGAAGCCTAACCCCAGTGACACACCTTCTCCCACAAGACCACACCTCCTAGTCCTCCCTAAGCAGTACCACCAACTGGGGACCACATATTCAAATGCCAGCACTTATCAAACTACCACAGGGCTGATAATAGAGCAAGAGACACAGTTTCAGCCTCTGGCCTCCATGTGTGCACACACATTCACATGTACCTCTACACACAAACACAGGAACACAAAAGCTGTATTATACTTCTTGGTTTCACTGTGTCTGCGATACTGTGTGTATTGCCCTTATCACTGTTGTGTGCCATGTGCTCGGTCTGTTTTAGTTTTCTCTATAGCTCACTAATCTACTCCTATAACTCCACGGCACACTCCACACTCAGTGGCTCCTGTTGTCTGTATTTGCATCTGCAAAGTGGGTGAGCATCACCAAAATGTCTAAGGCAGTCCACATGGTGTAAAATTGAGGAATAGCTACTCACATTTTTTTCTCTTAAATTAACTTAAATTTGAAAAGAGCTGTAAACTCTTTGATTTACCAAGTTGAACTTTGTTAAAGTTGTACTTTGGTCTGTCATTGGTGTCCTATCTGTGGTGAGGAGGTATTTGTTAGTGTCTCCCCTAGAAAAGTTCATGCAATAGATGTAAATACATATATGACATGAGGTCTGTTACATGTATGTGCAAAATATGTTTTTTTTTTGGGGGGGGGACAAAGGAAAAGCACCAAACATTCTTTGTGTTCTCTTCATAAGTTAATTAACCCAGTTCCACAGCATTCTCATTCTATGTCATTTACATTTCCCTAAAGTTGTTGTTCCTCATACTTCTGTATCATTGTTATGAACTCTTTATTTCTAGATCACCTTATAAAATCTAACAGCTATTACACAGTGCTAATAGTTGTCACCATCTGAACACCTTGTGTCTTGAACATACTGCTGCCATAGTGTCTGCTGCACATAAGGACATTAAGGATCTATATCTTTGCCTTTTGTCAAGAGAGAAATTCCTTGACAAAATTGTGTAATTGCTTTATCGTAGCTATCCAGAGTGACTATAACAGACCACTCAGAGCCCGTTTAATGTCCTAGACTTTTCTTCTTTTCTCTTTTGTCCTGGGGTTGAACTCAGGACCTTAGGAATGCTAAGCAAGCATGCTGCTGTTGCTATACACCTTTGTGCCTTCCTCCTGGGGTCACTTCAGGCTGAACTGGAATTGTTGTTTCAGGGACCCGTGACATTAAGGGATGTCACTGTGGAGTTCACCAAGGCAGAATGGAAGTTACTGACCCCTGCACAGAAGGCCCTTTACAAGAATGTGATGCTGGAGAACTACAGACACCTGGTTGCTGTGGGTAAGACAGTTTTCCTCATCTGAATCTCCAGTCTGTTCCATTTCTTCTCCAGTCTGCTGGAACATGTAAGGTCTCTGTAAAGTCAGGTGATACTTTGTTTCATGATTCAAAGTTAATTGGTTTGGGAATTCCTGAAAAAATATGTGTATCCTACCTCTTCATTTAAAGAATGAATCTGTGAAGCACAGGTGTTTTCCTGAAACTGTATCTCACTTCCAAGGAATCGATGCCATATCCTTTATCTTTAATAGGTTATCGTGTGGTTAAGCGCAGTGTGATCTCCAAGTTGAAGCAAGGAAAAGAGCCATGGATATTAGAAAAAGAACTTCCAAATCGGAACCGTGCTGGTGCGTTTGAAAAAATCATGTTGCATGTGACCCTTTGAAATACTTGTCAAGAATGCCCTTTGCGATAGTCTCTCTAAAGTTTGCTATAGCTCTAGAAATGACTAAAGATACTGTCTACATATGTTTGAATCCTAAGTCATACCAATTTCTCTTCTCTCCATGGAAATTCTAGGTCCTCTTGTTCAGGTGAAAATTAAGACAATATATGGAAAGCAAATGCCTAAGCAACAGGGATATTCCTCAAAACACAAGGAGATTGATACTCTGAGAAATTCACTTTATTGTTGATATCCAGATTGCTCTAGACAAATGAAGTATAATACAAGTTTGTGGTCTACTAGCTACAATAATGCTAGTCCACTTGCAATTTCATTTGTGGTTCTGTTATTCATGGTCAACTGCAGTCTGAAGATATTACATGAAAATTCCAGAAATCAATAGTTCATAAAACTTAAACCACATGCCATTCTGAGCAGCCTGGTGAATTCTTGGGTAGCCTTGCTCTTCATCACTAACATGAAAAATCTTTTTCTCCACTGTAGCCACACTGTGTGTTGCTTGCATTAGTCACTTGGTAGCCATCTTGGTTTCAGATCAATTATGGAAGGACCATACTGCTTATGCTCAAATGATTCTTATTTTACTGATTAACAGTTGCAAAGCACAAGAGCAGCAATCCTGGAAATTCAGCTATGCCAAAATGAAACCTTAAAGTACTTCTTTTTACTAGTGAGGAAGAAAGTATATTGTAGGAAATTAGGGGAAAGCCATAGGATGTATAGTGGAAGACTACCTGTGGTTTCAGACATCTGCTAGGAATACTATTAAACAGTAATCCATGTTTGTAGGTGTGAAGATCTGTATGTGAGTCCATTAGTTTCTCCATTCAATTACTCTCTGCTTTGACTATGGATATCACTAGCTGCTTCAGGTTTCTGCCTTGACTTCCCTGTGGTGATGGACTCCAACCCTGAACTGTAAATGGAATAAACCCTGTCCCCCTGCAAGTGCCTCTGCCGTGTCACTTTACGACTGAAGCAGAAGTGAAACTAGGACATTCTTATGTCAAAAACAGAAGTCTAGGGGCTGGAGAGATGGCTCAGTGGTTAAGAGCACTGGCTGCTCTTCCAAAGGACCCAAGTTCAATTCTCAGGCCCCACATGGCAGCTCACAACTGCCTGTGGGCTCCAGTTTCAGAAGATCTGACACCCTTGTACAGACACACATGCAGGCAAAACACCAGTGGACACAAAATAAGTAAATCTTAAAAAAAAAAAAAGTCTAATAAAGACTGAAACTCACTCAGCAGGTGCTGGAGGAACCTGATTATAAGCCCAAACACCTCTGACGTTCTGACAGCCTAACTCTAAAAACCTGGAGGTGAACATGAAAACAAAAAAGAAAGAATATGGATCAGAAAAAAATATGTTGCTGATTAGGAACATGGAATCAAAGAATCAAAGAATCTGTTATCTTATTAAAGACAGTGAACAGTAAGTTGAATAAGAAGTAATGGTGGGCAACTATAGCCAGGAAATATCGGTGTTGGGAGAGAGCGGATGCAGTGTGCATGTCTATGGCTCGCTCTTCTGGATTTCTCTATTCTTACACAGTTCAAGACCTGAACCCAGCAGGCAGTGTCTCTCACTTTTACACTGCTTCTTCCCACATCAATTAATATAATCAACGCATGCCCACAGATCTAGATGATTCCCCCCTCAAAACCCTCTAGAATAACAATGAAAACTGTCACTAATGGTATAGAGGAAAATTTCACTTGAGAGTGCTTTCATCTTGACAGACTTGCCTGGAGACTAAGATCAGCCTTTGACCATAATGGTGTTAAAATCCTGATTCCTTTGTAGACAGAAGACGGAATGTTCCTGACCCCAGAGCCAAACACCAGGCTGGAAATGCAAGGCAAGTTCAAGAATTAATGTGTAGGATAGAAGCTCTGTGAGGAAGAATAGTCTTGTTTGAAATGCTGGAAGTGGGAGAGAAATTGTTAATTAATATGAAATGTGGTTAAACTAGCACTGGAGTGAATCCCAAAGAATGTGACCCAAACAAATATGCCTTCCTGAGGGACATGATTTAGGATCAAGAGAGTCAAACTTTGTAGTTATCTTTTCCTTCTTCTGAACTATGCAGTAAGGAAGGCTTCATTACTAAAAGTACAGTCTGGCCACTAAGAAACCCTGAGACTTCAGGAGAAGCCTCATTCGGTACAGTATTAAGTCACAGTGTAGCTCAGTGCTCACAGTGGAGAAAGCCCTATGAACCTGACAAACAGGATGATCAAAATCATCATCAAAGTTATTCAGAGAATGTACAGCACCAAAAATCTTTGTAAGTCCTATTAATGAATTCGGAACTTTCTCTCTAGGAAAGGAGAGCTCAGCAGACGTCGGAAAACTACCCAACATGAAAGCTACGACTGTAGTGAGTGTGGAAAGTCCTTCTGCCAGAAGTCTTCCCTCATCGTGCACCAGGAAACACATACCAAGAAGTCCTACAAATGTGACAAATGCGGGCAATCTTTCTATAAAAATGAAGACCTCACAATCCATCAGAAAGTTCATACCAGAGATAAAACCTACCCATGTAAAGAATGCAACAAAATTTTCTACCACCTGTCATCCCTCACTAGACATCTGAGAATCCACGCAGGGGAGAAACCCTATGAATGTAGCCAGTGTGAGAAATCATTCTACCAGAAGCCACACCTCACAGAACATCAGAAAACACACACAGGGGAGAAACCTTTTGAGTGTAAGGAGTGTGGGAAGTTCTTCTATGTGAAGGCATACCTCCTGGTGCATCAGAAGACACACACAGGGGAGAAACCTTTTGAGTGTAAGGAATGTGGGAAATTCTTTTCTCAAAAGTCACACCTCACCGTCCATCAGAGAACACACACAGGGGAGAAACCCTATAAATGTAAGGAATGTGGGAAACTCTTCTCTAGGAATTCACACCTCAAAACACACCAGAGAACTCACACAGGAGAGAAACCCTATAAATGTAAGGAATGTGGAAACTGCTTCTACCAGAAGTCAGCCCTCACTGTGCACCAGCGAACTCATACTGGGGAGAAACCTTTTGAATGTAGTAAGTGTGGAAAAAACTTTTACTATAAATCAGACCTCACCAAACATGAGAGAAAACATACAGGGGAGAAGCCCTATGAATGTACAGAGTGTGGCAAATCTTTCTCTGTGAACTCAGTCCTCAGATTACATGAAAGGACTCACACAGGGGAGAAGCCCTATGACTGTGAGATATGTGGGAAATCCTTCTCTCAGAAGTCACATTTTGTCATACATCAGAGAAAGCATACAGGGGAGAAACCCTATGAGTGCAAGGAGTGTGGGGTAAATTTCATCCAGAAGTCACAACTCACCACACATCAGAAGGCACATGCCAAAAAGGGGAAAACTAGCAAATAGCATGATTTCAGAATCCCTGCCATAATTCATCCTTCTGATGTAATACACACAGAAGGAGAAACTTCTAAGCATCGAGAAAAAAATTGTCAGCTATTTTTTTCTTATAGGATTATCAGCACATACACAGAAGGAAATTATATGATGTTATTAGGAAGAACTTTACAATATGGCTAACTTTTATAAATATCAGGTGGCAGAAACTGTAAAACATGAAAGATAAAATGGGGCAGAAATCCAGTAAGTGAATGTCCAGAAGTTTCTGTAGTAGCATCTAGCACTTTCATCCAGAGGACACAGTGAGGACCTCCCGTGGGTATCCCAGCACTCACAAGTCTCTTCACACAGAGGCACTCATCTTAAAAAGATTGAGGGGACTTAGTACACAGACTGCAACAGATATGGAAGTTTATCAAGAACACATCCATCACCGAAAGTTGGCTATATTAGTACATTAATCATGCCTATGGAAGCATTATCAATATTTGAAATATTTTTAACAAAAATTATAAGAATTTATACTGAAGGCAACAGTCACACTTTAAGTCATGTTGCCAGTCCCAAGATTGATTTTACTTCCTAAATAAACAAACAACAAAACCAGAAACCATCAAATATCACATATATCAAGCTATTTAAAGAGCAAAAATAATCAGGAAACACCATTAAACAAAGAAGTGTTTTTGATGTGTAGGATGTAGGTATGTACATGGGTATCTACAAAATATTTGTAAGAATGTGATTTGCACGCGGGACTCATCTGTCATTGTGCCTAAACTCAATAGCTGTAATGTGCGAGGACACTTGCACATCAACAGTGATTTTCATTGACAGTGTTGTTACTATAACATATGTTGGTGTATACTTTAAAAGCATAGTGTATCTTTTCATCTACTTCCTGGCACTTACAAATGGGTTCAGACATTGTTACTAAATGAACCCTTCAGAAGAAACTTAAATCATTTTGTAATTTGTTCAGCTATATTCTAATCAGCTGAACTTTGGGTTGGAGATGCATTTGTAGCAATCTGAACAGCCTCTAAAGCAGCAGTATTTACTTATCTTACTGTAGATGTTGTGTAGCAGTGGTATCTGTGTTTGTATTTTGTATGAAAAATACCTCATGATTTTTCCTCCCTTTTCTGGGTAGCAGAGGCACCATGGCCAGTGACTAAAAGTGAGATTCTAGGCTCCTGCTACCTTGCCCCAGACCCAGCATGGGCATGCCATGCAGCTTCACTGTGCCTCAGCTTCCCTTACTGTGAGAGCAATGATAGCAGCATCCTAGAATTGCCTTGAGGTCAAAATAGGTTAATATTTTAAAGCACTTAGAACAGTGTCTGTAAAACATAAAAACTCAACATTAGATATTATTCTCATTAATTCGTATTTCCTAAATCACACAGTAAAAAGGTTGGCAAGCCACTACTTAGCTCCCACCTTATTGCTGTTAGTGCCTTGATTTGATTTGGTTGTGTATCTACCCATGGTGGCTCAGGAGCAGATCCTGAGTAGGCAAGGCCAGAGGCTGGTGAACCACAGTCCATCTGCCGGATTCACAGCCCATTTTTGTAGCCTGTTAGGTGAGATTAGTTTTATATTACTCAATTATTGCAAAAATTAAGTATTTTGTGACACATGGAGGTTGTATGAAACCAAATTCCAGTGTCTATACATAAAGCACTTTGAGAACACTAATCCAAACCCATTTGCTTATATTGTGCCTGTGGCAGCTCTCACATTGTGCTAGCAGAGCTAAGTAATAGAGGCAGACCACATGGCTAAGAGAGCCTAAGACATTGATGACCCAGCACTTTACCACATAGGTCTCCGTTACTCAGAGCTGCATACACTGCAGCTGGTCCTGAGCCCAGTCTTATAAATGTTCTGTTTACCAAACATGATGCAGCAGTATATGGGTGGGTGATTTCTGTGCAGTATATTTATTTTGTGTATTGTATTTATATGTGGAAAAAGCCTAGGCTTAGAATTATTTTTCCCAAAGAAATGTGTTTTTTTTACTTACTGAATTGTTACATTAAAACAAATTTCTTGGAGTGTAATAAATATATGAAATAAACATTGCCTCAATTAAATTGAATTGAATTTTCAATTGATCATTTCCCATGATATTCATCTATTTTCTTCCAAGTCAATGACAAGTTTTTCTTATATCATTTATAATTTTCTAACTATCTCGTGATAACATGCCACCTATATAATTTATTACAATTAGCATATGTGTACATATTTGTGTGTATGAGATTTCCTCATCCCACCACTGGCTGGATGAAGCCAGCTGAATGACAGACTCTAGCCAGTGCCAGGGCCCATGGAAGAAATAGCTCGGTTTATTCGGTTTATGCACAAGGAAATAAAATATTAATTTAACCCATTAAGTTTTGAGTATGTAGAACTGAAACATGAAGGAAGCTGTGAATCATGTTTTTGTTGGATGACTAGTCTCTTGCTTCACAGGGATGGTCTGGGGTATCTGGCACTCAGGAGTTTATTAGCATCTATGCTGACTGTTGATTCTGATTTATAAGAAGAGCTTCCTCAAGTGTAACCTCATGAGTGAAAAGCAGTATTGTTCAAGTTATATTATCATCCTGCCTATATCTAGGTCTTGAAGTTATATAGCAAAAATAAACCCCCAAAATGTCCAGAATTTAAAAGTAAAAGTCACTTTTCTTTTGAGGGGGTAGCCACTGGTAGTTTGTCCATGTCCCAGGGGATGTCCCTACACCCATCTGCACATGGACAGCATTTATTAGATTCAACAGATTATTGTCTAAAATAATAAAAAAGTTTGGAGGGAGACATATTAGGAGGCAGCAGGGCGAGTTGGAGGAAGGGAGTGGGGGTATATATAATAAAGGTATGTTGTATATATGGATCAAAATTTCAAACAATTTTAATTAAAAATAATACCTGGGGGTAGATTTTATCTAAAAGATTCAACAATTGGCAAGATCTTGCTGGAGGCAGGTGTGTCAATGGAGGTGGGCTTTGAGGTTTCCAAAGACTAGGACCATTCCGATTGTGTCTCTCTGCCTCCTGTCTGTGGATCAGCTGTTCCTGCCACCATGCCTTTGCTCTACCATTATGGACTCAACACTCTGAAACTGTATACCTAATTAAACACTTTTTTTCTATAAAGAAATGAAAAAGCCATGGTCATAGTGTCTTGTCACAGTAATAGAAAACTAAGACCACTTGCCTCCTAAAAAACTTTCAAGCAAGGGGCTGGAGAGATGGCTCAGTGTTTAAGACCATTGGCTCTGGACCCTTAAGACCTGGGGTGAACATATGCTCTCTTTTCACCTCCTTGGATGCTGAGATCTTGGACCAGACAAATCAGTGTGAGACATAGCTCAGCTTCCTCAGACCCTAGGATAAATCTCCCATGGTAGTGAGTTAACTCCCAAATAAATTCCTTTACTTATTAAATAGACTCCATGGATTTCTCACGTTATCTGGCGCACAATGTGGGGCATGGGTAGGTCATCTGTGGCCTTTTACCCACCCAGAACAGCTACCCACTACAATCTTTGGCAGACTGTGTACAATGAACAGTCTACACTTATATTAATGCAGATATGTATGTTATTTTTTAAAGTTTATGTATTTTCAGAGTGATGGAACCAAACATCAATGAAAATGAATGACCCAGGTGATCCAACATTTCAAAATGCCCGTGTTACAGTCTCCTCAAAATTCAGCACCCAAAACAGCTTCAAGGCTACTGGCTGAGATGATACAGACTCACAGGATACTCCAGTTAGGACTTGACCATAATCCTAAATTTTCTCAGCATCCCCCAGAGATAACAGTGCCCACAAAAAACAGGAAGCAGTCTAGAGAACTACACTCACATTCCCAAAAGATGGGTTGTAAATATTTATTTTCATTTAAGGAGGGTTGGTTACAAGTTGTTATTGGTAATTGTCAGGAAAAAAGCTGAACAAAGGAGATTAGATTCAGGGATCTTGTTTTAAAAAGAAAAATGGGGATATAGAAATGATAGGATAAAGGGGTGAATTATTGAATATACTTTAATCCAAAAAACAACTATTAATCTTAAATATTTTACACTGTTATGGATTTTAGCTTATTGGGACAAATTTAAAGTTAAGTTAATTTTGTTATACTGTATATTTCTACTCTTGTTTAAGTTAGTGTTTATGCAGCTCATTTAAAAATGTATAAATGTATACAGATTAGGGGCTAGAGAGATGTCTCTGAGGTTAAGAGTACTGACTGCTCTTCCAGAGGTCCTGAGTTCAATTCCCAGCACCCACATGGTGGCTCACAACCATCTATAATGAGATCTAGTGTCCTCTTCTGTGTACATAATAAATAAATAAATCTTTAAAAAAGAAATACAGATTAATAGATTAATAGTCATCTATAATAGTCAAACTTGTAGTCATGTTAGGTATGTTTTCAAGGTCATACACAGATATATTTAGATAGATAAGTGGTCTTCAAATACTTCAAAGACCTATAGAATATGGCATTTAATATATTTTATAATCTAAGGCTTTCCCTGACAGTGAGACATATCTGCTCCTGGCAGCACCAATCTACTTCAGAGAAGATGATGGGCATCAAAGGAACTCCATATGAAGTTTGTTTTCTTTATGTCAAAAGCTAGCTAAGTGAGCAAAGAAACTGCCCTTGCCTCAATTGCTGACAATATACTGTTCAAACTGGACCAGCAAGATGTAAGAAAGGCAACTGCCAAACTTTGCCAAGCCAAGGTAGGACAGTCCTCAAAATTCTGTGCTCCACAGGAAAGTCTTTGATATGCTAGGCCTGTAGGCCAGAGTTGAATGCCCCAATATTACAGAGGAACTGTGAGCGACTGCCCAGGCCACCTGATATCCCTGTCATTAGGTAACATTGCATCTTTCTGGGGTCTTTGATGGAGTTAAAGACTAAATAATTAAACTTATAGTTTTCATTAGTTATGATAGAAGCAAATTAGGTATAAAACTTTAGCCTTCCAAGATAAGATTAGACAATATTTTCTCTAATTTTTCCAAATACAAATAGACTGGATATTTGTATTTGTAACTATAATTTGTATTTGTAACTATAATTTTTCCTTGATAGCTGTTTTTGTTGTATATAAGTTTACTATGTTAAAGTTAAGACCTCCTTTTAGACAAAAGGGGAAAATACTGTAGAATAATCCTTCTGTACACTGTGTAAATATATGTCACTGTAATTGGTTTAATAAACAAGCTGACTGAACAGGATAAAGTTAGGCAGGAAAGCCAAACTGAGAATGATGGGAGGAAGAAGGGTAGAGTCAGGAGACACCAGCCAGCCCCTGAGGAAGCAGGAAATGTAGAAAATGAGTTAACAAGCCATGAGCCATGTGGCAAAGCATAGATAAGAAATATGGGCTAATTTAAAGTAAAAGAGCTAGCTAGTAACAAGCCTGGGCTATCGACCAAGCATTTGTAATCAATATTAAGCCTCTGAGTGATTATTTGAGAGTGGCTGTTGAACAAGAAAACTCTGCCTACACACCCTCTTCTTTTAGCCCACCTAATAGCTCATCCTTGGCTTCAAAGCACCCCTCTGAACCATATCTCTTAACTCTGCCTTCCCTGCCTCATACTCCTGACCATTCAGTCTTCCCACCATTGCCTTCTTTCTCTCACTCAACCTCTCCTCTACATGATCCCTCTTCCTCATCCCAAAAGACCACCCCAGAACCTCATCTCTCACCCCTGTCCTTGCCTATATCCTCCTTTTGTACCAGGGTGCCTTATCCTACTAGCAAGTGCATCCACAACCTCCATTTTGTATGTGCACTATTGGAACCATTCCAAAGTTCACTCTTTCCTTTACTGACCACTTGGATCCTAATGACCATACATATTTTTCTTATATAACCCTGGCAAGCCTATCTTTGTCTCCCAATCAACTGATCAGAATTATATACCCTTCCAAAAGTCACATTTAATGAGAAGTGCATTCCACTGCCATAATATATCTCTCTGGTCCAAAGTAAATTGTTAGGTTCCAGGCCTTGCTCTCATCATAGGTATAAGAGTAATAAGAGGATTTCATGAATTCTATTTTCACTGCCCAGAAACTATCCATAAAACTCATAACTAACTACACCAACTCACAGACTTTTTATAATAAAGGAACATAAAATTGGCATGCAATAGTTATAGTCTAGGTTTATTGACCACTGCTTAAGTGGGAGGTATGATAAAGGAAAAACATGTTGTCTTATACTAACAAGTCTTCAAAAATACAACAAAATCTCTAAAACATCAAACATGCCAGTGATTTTTTTGAGAATAAGAAACAAAAGAGGATTTAGTTCATGGAATTTGAAGCAAATAGCGGGTCATCTTGCCTGGTTACTTTCCTCAGGAACTATACTCATCCATCTGCTTCTTCCACTGGTTCCTGCATTTTTAACCTACATGTCAAGTTTACTTCTTGTAGTGTTCAACAGTTCCAACAAAGATGATGCTCTGCAATTCTTTGTTGTTGTTGTTTTATTTTCTTTTTTTTAAAGACAGGGTTTCTCTGTGTAGCTTTGGAGCCTATCCTGGAACTCGGTCTGTAGACCAGACTGGCCTCAAACTTACAGAGATCTGCCTGGCTCTGCCTCCCAGGTGCTGGGATTAAAGGTGTGCGCCACTACCACCGCTGTGCAATTCTTTCAACCATCGAAAGCTCCAATTCCTTTAATACTTCTTGGACCAGGCAATGTAGATGTTCTACAAAGCCCACCCATAATCATGGTTCTACTTCATGGTATTCTATTAAGTTCTTGAGAGAGAGAGAGAGAGAGAGAGAGAGAGAGAGAGAGAGAGAGAGAGAGAGAGAGAGAGAGATTAGTAAGATCTGTCAGCAACCATGCTAATCACACAGAGGCTACCAGAGAGCAGACCTCTAACCAACTCTCCCTGAGTAGCTTTGTTGCTGCCAGGGGCCAATGTGTGTAGAAGGGTACAACTGAGAGACTAGGAAGGGAATTTCCACAATGGTTCAGAGAGTGTCCCCTAAAAAAAAAGAGGGGCTCCTCTCTGGATAAACCATGAACAGTGAAATGATGTAAGTATGTGTGCTAGTCAAAATTAAGCTCATCCCACCAAGACAGTTTGAACCAACACCTACTACTTAGTCATGTTGAACTGAGCTGCTTTCTTGCCAATCCCATGGATCACTACTCTGCTGGCGATGGTGGTTGCAACCAACCACCAAGGGCACCGGTGAGGTTTTATTGACAGAGGATTGGCAAGTGTTTCTAGAGGACCTTGAATGAACTTTTGGTCATTGCACATCAATAAACATTTTGCTGCTGCCAAATATCTCATGAAACCCCAGTACTGGGTTGTAACCCACACACAGATTTCTAACTTGGGTTAGTAAACACATATTTCTTACCTCTATCTGCTGAGATGTTTAAATATACTTATACCCCACAGCACTGAGCACAATTAGAGAGCTAAGATCTCAAAGACTCTAATAATAGGTCTTTGAGAAATGGCTGGTTCTTGGTTTCTGTAGCGAAAATTCAGGTTGAGTCTGTACATATTGTGGTATCAGAAAGTAAGGAGATGCTTTTTAAAAGTGATAGGGATATATTTAAAGAATCTAAGAGCTCCCAATGTCCAACATTCAAATACTGAGAGTCAGAATAACATACTATTGTTGGATCATATTACAAAATAAAAAGTGTAAGAGGGAAAAGCCCTGACCTAAAACACCAAATAACAACAAGAATGGATCCAAAATCAACTTTGGTATATAAAAGAAGCCAAACTTAGAAGCTACTTTAAAATTGAATTTTGCTATGTAATAGAAGCCAAATTCAGAAGGTACCTAACTGCATTTATTTGGGATTCTGGGAAAGGTACAATTACAGCGCATAGAACAAACCAGCCTAAAGGGAGGGAGGGTAAGGAGAGAAGTAGAACAATAATTGTAACTGAGAACAGAATGGATACACGGTCCATGCTAATGTGAATGACCCTGGGTAAGCAAATGGGAGCAATGAAATATTTCCTCTCAAATATCTCAAGGTAATGGAAGACAAGACCCAGAAACCAGTATGAACTGACTGAGACCAAGAAGACTTAATGACTGACTTCAGGGACTTCTGGTAGTCTGGATTTGTTCCTGAAGCATGAAAATTAGTGGAAAGAGGGGAAATTTAAATAAACCCTACAGTTTAGTTTGTAGCATTATTCCCATGTTATTTCTTTTCATATTAAATATTTCTCAGAAACATCATCTGCTAACATGAGTTAAATGTGGGCGAAATCTACAATTATCTGTTATTTATTTTCTTAAGATTTGAGATTCACGTAGCCCAGGCAGGCCTTGACTTGGCTATGTAGCAGAAAATGACTTAACTCTTGATCTTCTTGGGGATTGGAAACCTATCCTTTTAATGTTATTTAGCACTAAGTTGTTGGCTTGTCTCTCTCCTTATTCCAGAAATAATCATGTGGATGCTAGATGCTCTTCCAGTTTAGATTATTTCCCAGGATTTTAGATAAATTTGTTTCATATTCATAAATAAATTTTGATTGAATTAAAATTTTACTTAATTCTCCCATTCCTGATCCCCTCTTCTTTCTACCTCTTGCATATCTAGCTCCCCTTCATCCATAGCCTCTCTTCTCTAACCATTGCTCTTACTTATGCATATACATAAATAGACATATAGATAGAACCTGCGGAGTCCTTCAGTGTAGCCTACATGTATATGATTGACTACATGTATTGGGCTGACCACTGGTATTGGATAAAAGATCAGAGGCTCATCTCTAGGGAAGACTAATTTTGAGCAGTTAACCGCTTGTAACTCTTCATCTAGGGATGACAGGAGAGTAACTATGCCCAATACCGTAAGTCTAGCCGACGCACGTGGCTGGTGAGGGCATGGATCTTACAGAACTACTAATAGAACTATCTACAACTGTCTCTTTCCTAAATTAGTATAATTCCTAACTGCATTCCAAAAACTTATCATTATACCCACAGGTAAGTGTAGAGCTCACCCCTTATCAAAGAAGCTTCTTCTACAGCAGCAGGAGACCATTACTGAGGGCCACAACTTGTCAAAATACAGAGACCAACTGAAGGTGGAATTCCCAGCCCCAACAGATACACGACACCTTCACCTAACGCTCAGGCAACACTGTAGAAGACCTGGCAGAGATTCTTAGGGCCAGAGGCCCACGAAGCCTGATGTGAGACTGTGTCTTCTATTGTGATAGGGAAGCCACACCCACGAAATCTCAACATGTCCAAGACCTGAACAATTCCAACACCAGTTGACATTCCAACATAAATTTAAACACATCTTTCCCTCTTTTTGAGTGTAAAAAGTATACTAATTGGATTCCCCCTACTCCCAGGGTACTGACAGAACTTTGGCTCTAGATAGGAGTAATAAAGTTACAAAAACTGGCATGGTGTACCAGAAAAGCCCCGTCCTGAGAAATGAGTCGGGCAAGGTTGTGTTTGCACTGTAAATGCCTGGTTACAGGGTCCGGAAACCCCGGTTTCTAGACGCTGTCAATAGCATCATTTTACAATAGAGGGTGAGACAAGAGCTGACTCTGTTCTCCAGGCAACATTTCTTCCAACACTGGACAGAGGGACCCCACTCTCAGCACAGATGGGCGCACCGCCCCTTCCCCTGCGCATGCGCATGCTGCATTTCTGCTCCTGGTCCTTCCCTGGCCCCGCGTCCCTCCAGGGAAACATTTCTTGGCCTTCGGCTCCACGCACTGCTAGAGCGGCGGGTGAGCCCTAGATGGCGGCAAGGGTGGAGGGTTCTGGGAGCTCGGGGCCATCCGGCCAGCGAACAGGGGCCAGCGGGGGAACCATCTGGGAAAGTGCTGGGGTGCGTCGGGCGCCGGCGCTCAGGTTGCCGGGGTACAGATGGTCCTGCACTTCTGCAGCGCAAACCTAGGGCCGCTAGCTCGTGCTGTGCGTGAGCGTTTTGTGCACTAGGCGGGGACGGTGCGGGGTTGTAGGGAGGGACCTGAGGAGTTACGCATGCGTGGCGCGAGCGTGACGCTGTGACGCGTGCGTTCTCTGTCTCCTGGGGCCAGATGCTGGGATGTGGGGGCGAGCAGGCAAGCCTGATCCTGAGTGAATGAATTACTGGGACAGAAGAACCCAGTCGAGACTCGGGTTTCTTTTCTGCACAATGTGACTATTACGAATACTTGCTTTTTTTTCTTCCTTTCTTTTCTTTTTCTTTATTTTTTTTAAGCTGCTACTACTTCTTGTGCAGGGAATACCCTGTGAGGATCGCAGGGAGCCCACCCTTGCCGCGGGCCTTTGGACTGGTCCCTAGGGCGCTGTGTTTGGAGTGGAAGAGGAAAGAGCTGGCCTAGCTAGCCACCAAGCCTTCTGCCCCTCACACTCTCGGGATCCCCGTTCTGACTTTGATATTCGCTCAATTGTTGTGTGTAATGACACAATATCCTGAAACCATGGAGGACTGTGTGCCCGCCGAAAGTCTGGGACAAGTTTAAGGAGAGAGAGGTGAGCTGGAGTTGAGAGAGATGGGTGCACTCAGGGTGTACAGGGAATGCCGCTTGGGGGTGAACGGCTCACCAGCCACAGGTCCGGAATTGCTGTCTCCCTCCTTCCTAAACATCCCGCGCACCCCTCCTACCTTGTTAACTGGAGGGGTGGTCTCTAGACACTGACTCATCCAAAGGTGACTTGAAGGGAGATGCTGAGGGATGTGCTTTTCTGGCCATCAGTGTCCAAGGGACAGTGTAGGTGGGTCCTTGAGTTAACCAGCTTTAGTTTACTTGTTTCTTGCTTTTTGGTTTTTTACCATTAAGCCTGAGCATCTAAGAATATCTTGCAAGTTTTTAGTGACACAACCAAGTCCTGCAGATGGTTGTACATTTGTCACTTTTCTGTCAAAGTTTCTTATCAAGAGATATCAAGAGGATTGTAAGCAAGCAACTTGGGACACGTTTTGAAATTTTTGTCTTGCCTTAAAAAGCCCATTCCTTTTCTCAAGTTTTCTTGAATTATCTGACTTCAAGGGATTAATGGTGTCAGATAAACAGTATGGTCTGATTTCTTCCCCCCTCCTCTTGATTATCAGTCTGGACAAAGCCATGGCATTTCCTCCTTTAGATTATTATTTGGTGAATTAAAAAGATCTCATCTTTTTAATTTTTCTGTAAGTTGGGCGATAATAAGAAACAGGTGTTTGTATTCATTCAGTGAAAATTATCTCAACTCGACCTATGTTAGGGCCCCCCTTGAAGTAAACACCTTGCATGGAATGGAATGCACAGGTGAACCCGGGAACTTCAGGGCAGGCCAGATCTCCTGACGTCCTTCTTCCTTTTCCCTCAGCTCTTCCCTCCTCCACTCAGAGCAGAAAATGAACAAATCCCAGGTGAGTTTTTGGCTTTTTTATTCCCATTTTGTTTTAAGAATTTGTATTTCTTTTTCAATGAAACAGTAAAAACAGGCAAAATTTTACAGTCACAGAAACATTTGAACTAGGAGAGTTGACAGAATTAGATGGAGGATTTTTAAACTTACGGGAGTATTCAGGTTATAGAAGTGCTTCTGTGTTTTACGGTAGTCACACTGAAGTGAAGGTGATGTTTCCTGTAACCGTTTCTTCGAGAGCAGAGCCTGTGTGTGTTGGGGGTCAGTCCCCACACTGAGGCTGGAGTAGACTGCTCTGGGGCTCCTACTTTTTCCGGGAACAAATGCTAAAGTAGGTGGAGGAATTGCCATCCCATGTATTCTCAAAGCAGCTCTCCTAAATGTCCAGGCAGCTCATTTGTGCTTCCAGGTAAATGTGCATGCAGGAAGCTTGTGTTTATACATTTCTCATTCACATCCAACCTGAAAAATAAGGCCTTATCCCCTCACCACCATCCACCTGAGTCAGTTCTTCAAAGGGCCACCAAGTCATTTCAAGGCCAGCCAGTGAATAGTCTTGTCTCTGCCTCTCTTGACTACCAGCAGCATTTGGTAGTGTTGACAATGGATTGCTTAAAATTTTTTTTTATTTAAAAATGTTCTTCATACAATATATTTCTTTTATATTCTTTCCCCTCCCTCAACTTCTTCCAGATCCTCCCCACCCAACTTCATGTTCTTTCTCTCCTGCCCCCTCAAAAAAATTTAAGAAAAACAACAAAAAGCAAAAACCAAAACAGACAAACTAAAACACACACACACACACACACACATACACACACGCTCTCGCGCGCACGCGCACAAGAGAGAGAGAGAGAGAGAGGGAGGGAGGGAGGGAGGGAGGGAGGGAGGGAGGGAGAGAGAGAGAGAGAGAGAGAGAGAGAGAGAGAGAGAGAGACTTATTTTGAAAGTGGAACACCATGCTCTACACTCTCCTTCGTGACTGATTTCTCACCATCTCTTTTTGCCCCAGACATCACTTTCAGCCCCCATTCTCTGCTCTTTGTTTTGCTGATGGGCTTCAGGTGTCTTTTTTTTTTCTTCATATTTTTGAATTAGTAATATACTAACATTTAAAATAGTGTGCTAATAAAATTTAAAAATCTATGCCGGGTAGTGGTGGCGCAGGCTTCTAATCCCACCACTTGGGAGGCAGAGGCAGGCAGATCTCTGTGAGTTCAAGACCAGCCTGGGTTACAGAGTGAGTTCCAGGAAAGGCACAAAGCTACACAGAGAAACCCTGTCTCAAAAAAACCAAAAAAAAAAAAAAAAAAAAAACAACCAAAAAAAAAAAAAAGAAAGAAAGAAAGAAAAAAAGAAAAATCTGAGGGGCGTGGGGACTAATACAAAAGATACAAATGTATGTACTCCTTCCTACTCCACACTTTCTGTTCCCTGTAGACGGATGATGTTTATCCTCTTGAGACATTTTCACTGAGCATGAAACAGATTCTATAGATGATTATGCTAGGTCAGTTGGCAAATTTTGGGGCAATTCCAGACATAAATGTATTGTCATCCTACCATAGTTAATGTCTACTTAAGTATTTTCTAGTGCTAATCAATTAAAAAATATGCATGACTGTTCTTATATATCCTTTTCCTTTTTATTTACAAACCCGATCTTAAGGGCTTCTCACCTGTGAGTCTGTAACATCATTTTAACATGTGTTCTGAGATAATGGATGGAGATGGATCCCTGTATTTCCCTCCTTCCTCTTCTCCCTCATCCCTTCCTCTCTCCCTCGTCTTTTTCTTCTTTCCCCTGGAGATGAACTCCAGGGCCTTGAATACACTCAACAAGTACTCTGCTCCTGAGCTTGGAAGGCAGGGTCTTGCTGTGTGGCCCCGGATGGACATTAACTCATGACCTGGCTCTGTGGTCCTAATGCTGGGATGAGGTAGACCACAAGCCCAGCTGGATTCTGAAGTTCTGCAGTCAAGTGCTTCGTCACTGAGTTGTGCCCTCTGAATTCTGAATTTCTAACGAGCTCACAGCAAAGCCTGTCCTGCCATTCAGGGGACCACCTTTGCATGGCAAGCTTGTAAACAGTATCTGACATTCTTTTTCACTTCACAATCGTGCACCAGGTTTCCCTGACAACGCAGATTGCTGCTGCATTCATTTGTCCATCTGTCTGTCCGACCGTCCTGCCTTCCCTCTTTCTTTCTCTCTCTCTTTCCTTTCATCACAGTCCCAAGACAGCTGAAGAGTAAATATCCAAGTTTATTAAACTACTGCTGTTCTAGCTGGGCGGTGGCGCACACCTTTAATCCCATCACTTGGGAGGCAGAGGCAGGTGGATCTCTATGAGTTCGAGGCTAGCATGGTCTACAGAGTGAGTTCCAAGGCTACCCAGAGAAACCATCTTGAAAAACAACAACAAAAAACTACTGCTGTTCTTCCTGGTTACAAACCATGTTGAAAGACTAAACTGTCTAAGCACATGTGTGTGTGCACTAGTGTGTATCGTGTTATTTGTGTAATTATGCTCATGAATTCCCAGAACTTGATCGCCTTCGTGGGAATACCTGTTTTGGAGTGACCATTTATAATCTCAGTGGCGGCAGGCACATGAGAGTCCTTATTTTCCCCCAGCTTTTCCTGTAGACTGGGTGGTTAAGTTTTTGGATTTGGGGTGACTGTGAGTAAAAAGTGATACTGTTTCTCCTGCAGTTTTCTTTACTCTGAGCGAAGTTCATTATCTTTTCATGTGTCTAATGTCGTTATCTTAGTGAGGGTTACCACTGCTGTGATAAAACACCAGGACCAAAAGCAAGAAGGAGAAGAGAGGGTTTACTCAGCTTACACCTCCACATAGTCTATCACTCATGGAAGTCAGGGCAGGAACCTGGGTGCAGGAGCTGATGCAGAGGCCATGGAAGGTGCTGCTTACTGGCTTCCTCAGCCTGCTTTCTTTAGAACCCAGGACCACCACCCCAGGGATGGCACCACCCACAGTGGGCTGAACCCTCTCCCATCAATCACTAATTAAGAAAATGCTCCACAGGCTGGCCTGCAGCCAGCCCCATCTTATGGAGGCATTTTCTCAGCTGGGGTTCCGTCCTTTCAGGTGATTCTAGCCTGTGTCAAGGTGACATAAGATTAGCCAGCACGGGTGTCTGTTCACTTTTTTTATGAACTGTCTGTGCTCTCTTTTGGCCATTTCCCTCTTAGGCTTCTGGCTTTCCTCTACCTACTGTCGAGAGGGATAGGAATGCTTGTAGATTATGTGACTTGTAGGCCATCTTGTTCTGATAGTTCAGTGTTTTAGAAACAGCAAAGTGCTGTGTGCCCATGTTCTTTTCATCCTTCTATGCAGTTTATGTTTAAGTGTTTGATTGATTTGGAGTTTACATTAGATGTAGAAACTTCCCAGCTAAATTATAGCAGCATCTTTCTGGTAACCTTTCTACTTTATGTGTGTTATCGTCCTGTTTTCTCCCTCCTGTGGGCCAGCCCTACAGTGTGCCTTTGGTGTTAGGACCCTAGAGAGTCACCGTGCTCTGTAGTTCATGAAATGTTTGTTCTTCCCTGTGCCGCCTCACCTTCTACTAGTTTTGTGCCTCAGCTGTGACCCTTTGCCTTTGTCCCTTAAAGTTTAAAGTAAAACCATCCAGACACTCGATCTCTCAGTGGCCGCTACTTGAGACTACCTAGTTTGGTTTGGTGTAGGTCTTTTTCTTGTATTTCTAGGGGATTTCGATTTTGAAGTGTAATGCCTCTCACTTTGGGGAAATTTTCAGCCATTCTTTTTCCTCAAATACTCTTTACTTGTGGGATTCCAATTACACTCTTAGCTCTCTCAGATCCCTGCATAGCTTACCTTATACAATATGTCTTGATTACAGTTCCTTCCATCTCCCCCACCCCTCCAGATCCACTGCATTTCTGTCTCTCGTGAAAAAAGAACAGGCTTCTAAGAGATAACAACAAAAATGTAACAAAATAACATAAAATAAGATAAATCAAAGACCATCACATCAATTGGACATGGCAAACCAGCAGAAGGAAAGGAGCCCAGGAGAAGACACAAGAATCAGAGAGAGACCCACTCGTTCACACTGAAGAGTCCTACAAAAATATTAAACAGGAAGCCATAATATATGTGCAGAGGATATGGTGCAGACCCGTGCATACCTTGTGCATGATACCTCAGTCTCTGTGAGTTCATATGAGCTTTGCTTAGTTGATTTAGAGGGACTTGTTCTCCTGGTGTCCTCCATCCCCTCTGGCTCTTACACTCTCTCCTCCTCTTCCTTGGGGTTCCGTGAGCTCTGAGGGAAGGGATTTGAGGGAGACATCCTATTTCGAGCTGTGTGTTCTAACGATTCTCTCTCTGCATAAAGTCTGGCTGTGGGTCTCTGTATTTATTCCCATCTGCTGCAAGAGGAAGCTTCTCTGATGATGGCTGTATAAGGCGTTGATCTATGAATATAGCAGAGTATCATTAGGAATCATTTTTATCACTACTTTTTTTAAAGACCAGTGGTATTTGATTTTACCCTAGGTCTCTCTGGGCTATCTAATCTCTGGTTCTTGGCCACCCAAGCATTGTTGGGTATGGGTTCCATCTCATGGAGTGGACCTTAAGTCAAATCAGACATTGGCTGGTTACTCCCACAAGCTTTGTGCCACCATTGCCCTAGCATATTTTGCAGGCAGGACAGATTGTAGAGCAAAGGGTTTGTGGCTGGGTTGGTGTTTATGTTCCTCTTTCGGTAGCCTGCAGGGTACCTCCCACACTATACACACTCGAATGTAAGGATGAAGTTTCTATGTAGGCACCAGTTCGACCTCAATCTTCAGTGAGTTCTGTGGGTGTTGTCTTTAGCAGTGAAGCTTGACCGTCAGTTTTTGGAGCATAACCTATTGTCTTGGCAACAGCCTGGGTTGTTTGGGGGTTTCCATGGGACCCCTTTGGTCAACAGCTCAATTGGGTGTAACCGAGTCCCACTACTGGAAGCTTCATTTGGTGACAAGAGACGGCCAGGTGGGATTCTGTCTGCCCTATTATTTGGAGATTATTATTAGGATCCCTTCACATATTTTAGGAAGTTTCTACTGTATTAGGTTTCCATACCACTCCTCAATGCCCCTCAGTTCTAGCAATCTTTCTCCACATCCTTTCCCTCAACCCCACCTCTCCTCCCTCTCCCTTCCTGATCCTCCATTCCTGTCCCCCTATCCTACTTGCAGTCCACCCATAAAATCTATTTTCTCCTCTCATGGAGATCCATGTGTGTCATCCTCCATACACCTGAGCCCCTTTCTCTATACGTAACCTCTCTGGGTCTACAGATTGTAACTTTTTTATTATTTACTTAACAGCTAATATCCACATACAAGTGGATACATACCAACCATATTTATCTTTCTGAGTTACCTCACTCAGGATGATTTTTTTTCTAGTTCCATCCACTTGCATGCAAATTTCATGATTTTTTTTTTTTTTAACAGCTGAGTAATACTCTTTTGTGTAAACGTGCATTTTCTTTTTTCCATGTTTCAGTTAAGGGACACCTAGGTTGTTTCCAGTTTCTGGCTATTATGAATAGAGCCACAGTGAATATAGTTGTGCAAGTGTTCTTGTGGTAAGATGCAATGTCATTTGGGCATATGCCCAAGAGTGGTGTATTAGTCAGGGTTTTCAGCCCTTTCAAATATTTATTCTTTTATTGTTTAACATGCTTGCTGCTATAGATTTGTTGTGTATTGTATTGGATTTCATATAGGTCATTTCTTTTACATTGATGGTGCACATTGAACATATTCACCCCATTTCTTCCTCTCTGTCCCTGGCCTCATCTGCTAATCTCTTTCCACACTCCCCACCCCCCATCTCCCTTCTGCTTTCATGTCATCTCAGGTCACATGTATAAATGTGGCATTATCCAGCAGACTGTGGGTATTGAACTGAGTACATCTAATAAAAGTTACCATCAAAAGCACAAAAGACATTATCTAAAGAAAATCTAAGATCCATTAGTGAGAGAAAAATGAGGTATTTGTCTTCTGAGTCTGGTTTGTTATGGTGATCTGATATTGTATCCTTTTTTCAGCACACAGCATAACTTCATCCTCTTTTAAGGTTGTATAAAATTTCATTGTGCGTATGTAATTTTCTTCAGTATTCATCTGTTGATGGACAACTAGATTATGATCTATAACTTCACTCTTTTGGTAGTACTACGGTCATATAAATGTGGAAATACTTCTGTGGTCTCTTGACTTAAAGCCTGTATTAGTTTTCTCCCTGTTGTGATAAAGACAATGACAAAAAGCATTTTGGGGAGGAGAGGGTTTATTTGTTTATATGTCCCAATCATAGTCCATCATTGAAGTAAGCCAAAGTGGGAACTCGAAGCAACATCTTCTACACCCCAGGATTACTTGCCCAGGGGTGGCACAGCCCTCAAGGGACTGCACCCTTCTTCATCAATCACTAATTAAGAACATGTTTGTCTACAGGCCAGTCTGATGGGGGCATTTTCTCAATTGAGGTTTCCTTTATCTAGATTATCCTGGCTATGTTAAGTTGAAAAAAACCTAACCAACATAGAGCTCTTTGGTTATATACTCAGAAATGGTATAGCTGGGTCAGTATTAGCTCTATTTTTAGTTGTATTTAAAAATCAATTTATTAGCCGGGCGGTGGTCGCACACACCTTTAATCCCAGCACTCGGGAGGCAGAGCCAGGTGGATCTCTGTGAGTTCGAGGCCAGCCTGGACTACCAAGTGAGTCCCAGGAGAGGTGCAAAGCTACACAGAGAAACCCTGTCTCGAAAAACCAAAAAAAAAAAAAAATCAATTTATTATCTTGTGTGTGTGTGTGTGTGTGTGTGTGTGTGTGTGTGTGTGTGTGTGTGTGTAATGTGTGTGTGCAGGTGCTCATGTGCTACAGTGGGAGTGTAGAGGTCAGAGGACGACCTTGAGTGCCAGCCCTCATCTGCCACCTTGTTTGAAATAGAGCCTCTTTTCTAGCCGGCCCTCAAGCTTTCAGAAATCCTGTCTCTGCCACCCATCTCACTGAAGGAGTATGGGGTTACAAACATATACTAGCATGCCCGGCCTTTACATGTTTTCTTAGGATTTGAACTCAAGTCCTCGTGCTTGTCAGAAAGCATTTTATCCATTGAATCACTTTTCCAGTCTCTTGACTTAGTCTTTTGAGGAGCTTCTGTCCTGATTCCCATCAAGACTGGTCCAATTTCTATTGCTGCCAGCAGTGAGTAAGGGCATTCTGTCTACCATTTGTTGTTCTTCATTTTATTGGTGTTAACCAATCAGATGAACTCGCATTTCTAAGTCATAAAGCAGTTTGATTTTCCTTTCCCTGATGTCTAGAGATTTTGAAAACTTTTCATGTTTATTGGCCATTTGTATTTCAGCTTTTGAAAGCAGTGTATTCATTTCATTAGCTCATTTATTGGTTGGGTTATTTTTAGTTCTTTATGTATTCTGTGTATAAATCCTCTGTCATATGTATAGCTAGCAAAGTTTATTTTTTCCTCATTCTGTATGCTGTCCCTTTTCTTGTCTCCCCACCACCACCACCACACCCCTGATTTGCTGTGGCTAAACTTTGTAATTTGGTAAAATGCTATATTTCAGATCTTGGTATTATTTCCTAAGCCATCAGAGTCCTCTAAGAAATTCTGACTAGTGTGTCTAATTTGAAGTGCTTTCTCTTTCACTGCAGGTCTTATGTCAGTCTTAAGATCTTTGGTCCATTCTGAATTGATTTTCATAGAATAAGAGGTACTGAACATCTTGACTCACAGGCAACAGGAAGTGAACTGAGACATTGAGTGTGGCTTGAGCATATATGAGACCTCAAAGCCTGCCTCCTCAGTGCCATACTTTCTCCAACAAGACCACACCCACTCCAACAAAGCCACGCCTCCTAATAGTGCCACTCCCTTTGGGGGGCCATTTTCTCTCAACCACCACACACCCCCATATTAGCAATACATAAAAATAGAAGACAAAAAGATATAAATCAGCTTATAAAGTAGTAGTTTTCAGTGTGGCTTTTTCATCCGTATTTGGTTTTGGTTACGCCCCTTCCTCCAGCACTCCGTCTCTGCGGTACCCTGTTCCTGTTTGTATCTTTCCTCTCCAGTATTCCTGTCCTCCATTTTCACACAGCATATGTCCTCCTGTCCCTCTTCCCCTCTGCCTCCACCGAGGCCCCTTTCTTACTTCCAAGTCTCTATAAACATATCAAGTTAAAGATACACATGGAAGAATTTGAAGCTGTGATCTGCAAATAAGAGAGGACATTTGGCTTTTGACATTGTGGACCTGGATTCCCTCACACAGTGTAATATTTTTCAGTTTCACCAATTTTTCTACAAGTGTCATAATTTTTTTTTATTTACAGCTGAATAAATTTCCAATGTGTGTATGTCCCTCGTTTTCATTGTCTGTTCTTCAGCTGGTTGCCATTTGAACAGATTCCATTTCTTACCTGTTGTGAAGAGAACAATGAAGCAGACTGTGTAAATGTTTCTACAGCAGGGTTTAGAATCCTTCAGGTGCATGTTTACAAGTGGTATATCGGGGTCAGTGGAGTTCTACTTTTAGGCTTTTTTTTTTTTTTTTAATCACCAGACTTATATCCAAAGTGGCTGCCTTAGTTTACAATCTGCTGACAGTGTATAAGTGTTCCCCTAAACCCATGCCAGCATTTGTTAGCATTTGCATTCTTGAATGATTCTGACCAGGGTAAGGTAGAATCCTCTTTTCCCTGGTGGCGAAGGATTTTGGTGTCAAAAAAAAAAAAAATGTTTACTAGCCATTTGTATTCTTTTGTGAACTCTGTTTAGTCCTACACACATCTTTTAATTGGGTAATTTCTTGATGTTTAGTTTTTTTAGTTCCTTGTATATTCTAGATGCTAATTCTCTGTCACATGTATAAGAAAAGGTTTTCTCCCAGCAGATGCAGGGTGTGGACTGGTCCTGAACCAGGGTTAGGCCTGTTGATGTTCAGGGAGGTCCACACCTTCCAGAGGCCTCAGGAGAAGGTGCAGACCCGGGGTAGTGAGCAGATCTGACTCTGGGTTAGATTGCAAGGGATCGAGAAATTCTGCATCTTTCAGCAGCTCCAATAGAAGCTGTGGATGCAGGGTGGGGACAAGTCCTGAACTGACTATTGGTGCTTATCGGATTCCATATCTCTCAGTGGCTTCAGAGGAAACTTTGGTCATAGGATGGGGAACTGGATTTAACTCTGCCCACAAGCTTGTCTGAAGTTCCACTCCTCCAAGTGGCTTGAGGTGAAACTTCAGACCCAGGGAAGGACTAGATTTGACTCTGGGTAAGGCCCACAAACACGGAGAGTTACACAACTCCCAGCTGAAGCTGCAGATCCATGCAGGAGGCCCTATTTGACACAGGACAATACTTGACCATTGGAGAAATATTTGAGATTAACTTTCCAGCCCTAAATGCCAGTCCTACAAGGAGAATGACATCTCAATCCTGCTAGGACTTACTCCTCTCCTGAACACTGGAGATAATCACTGCTGAGAGAAAGAAGGTGTCTTAAGTTTAAAGACTAAAAATGAAAAAAGAAAAAAAAAAACCGGACCAACAATCAAACTCCAGATGCACAATTCCCAGCACAGAAACCAAAACAACATAAAATACCAAGACAACATATTTCCTTAACAAATAACTAATCCTAAGTGGGTACTGTCTTAGTTTGGGTTTCTGTAGCTGTGATGAAAAGCCATGACTGAAAACAACATGAGGATGTAAGGGTTTGTTTCCCTTATGCTTCTACACCACAGTCCATCATCGTCAAAGGAAGTCAGGGTAGGGACTCAAGGCAGGAACCCAGAGGCGGGAACTGAAGCAAAGGCCGTGGAGGGGTGCTGCTTACTGGCTTGCTCCTTATGACTTGCTCAGCCTGCTTTCTTATAACACCCAGGGTCACCAGCCAAGAGGTGGCACCACCCACAATATAGAGTACCAGCTTGTCTATGGCCTGATCTTATGGAGGCATTTTCTCAGCAAGTTTTCTCTTCTCAAGTGATTCCACCTTGTGTCAAGTTGACATAAAAACTAACAAGCATGGGGGAAGCATTGGGACAATGACTTGGGAGAATTTTCAGACAATTAAAAAGAATGATAAGTGTGTTAAAACAACAATTATAAGCCCAAACAATTTAAAGAGGACATGGGTACACTCCAGGCGTACAAAACCAAAAAGGTGGATGAAAAGGAAGTCAGTCTCCGTTATGAAAATAAGATTGCTGAAGAAAACCCAAACTTGAATGCTGGAAATGACAAAACCAATAAGCCATATAAAAACACAAGTGGAAAGCCTCACCAGCAGAGTGAATCCTAAGGGAAACAGAGAATCAAGGACTGACAACAAGGTGAAGGAACTGGATCATCCACTCACAGACAGTAATACATTTAAACAGAAAGTGGGAGAGTACTGGGACACCATGAAAAGATCTAACATTCAGATTATGAGCATAAAAAGATAAAAGCACTATAGATAGGAAATAGGAATGTTTTCAATATAATTATAGAAAAATTCCCAAAACTAGAGAAAAAGATGCTCACCTAGACATGAGACCTACAGAACTCCCAAATAGGGCCAGAAAAGAAACTCCCTATGCCATATTAGAATGACAGAATAAAGAAAGGATATTAAAAGCTACAAGAAATAAAAGATATGTCACCTAGAAATCAGACCCATCAAAATAACACTTGATTATCCAAAAGAGAGATCAAAAGTAAGAAGGGTCTGGAAAGATGTATTCAGAGTTCTGAAAGGCCATAACTGTCCACCATACTGTTATACCCAGCAAAACTATTCAAAGTGAAGAAGAAATAACTCCCCATGATAAAAACATATTAAAAGAATTTATGTCTGCTAAGCTAACTCCACAGAGCGTACTCTACAGGAAGGAATACTTCAGTCTGAAGACAAGGGTAAACACACCAAAGAGTTTACCTGGAACAGTTTCAGAACAGTTAATTAAAAAGAAGAAATAAGACCTAAAAATACCCCAACAATATGGCAGACATTAATACACATTGTCCAATAATAACTCCTAATGGTCTCAATTCTCCAATAAAGAGACACAGTTTGGATTAGAAAACAGTATTCATCTTTTTGATACCTTCAAGAAACATACCTCGTCACCGCCAATTACCTTAGGGTAAAAGGATGACAAAGCTGTTCCTAGTAACCAGAACCAGGAAATAGGCAGCACAGGTGTTCTAATAGCCAACAAAATGGACGTCAAGCCAAAACTAGTTAGAAGAGTTAGTGAGGCTTCATACTCATCAGAGGAACAACTCACTAAAAAGACTTTATAATTCTTAACACATATATACCAAACACATTGGACCCAATTTCATAAAAGAAATATGATTAGATTTAACACCACAGATTAACCCCAATACAGTAATAATGCATGACTTTAATACTCCACTCTCACCAATGGATGGGTGAGCTGGACAAAAACTAAACAGACATTTAGAGTTAAATAACATAACAAATGGGTCTCTCAGGGCTCTATAGAACATTCTGCAAAAACACTAAATATACTTTCTTTTCAGCAGCACATGTAATTCTCTCCACAAATTAAAACACAAAGCAGGGGCCTTTTAGGCTGAGGAAGCTGTTTTGGCTGAAGCCCTTCGGGCTGGCGTTCTTTCAGGCTGAGGAGTTGAAGAAAACTGAAGAGGAGGCTGGGAAAACACCTCCAACTGAAGACAAAGAGACAAACCCCCTTGGCAGAGCGGCAGCAGAGATGCCAGAAACTGAGCTTTTACCCGCTGAGAAGTCAGTGAAAACAAGGAGATTAAGAGCTTGGAACAGGAACACATTTAATCCCAGCACACAGGGAAGGAGCCATCTCCGTGGGACCAGAACAGATCCGAACACTCTGCCTGAGGCCAACCCAGGGCCCAGCTGCCGATCCTGCGAAACCCAACAACTTGGAGGTGTTGGTAAGATTGCCCTACTGAACAACCTGCTCAGCTGAGATTCATTTGGGAGAGGATTCAGAATCCTACGGTCTGCAGTCTGAGGAAACAAGATCAGCTGAGGAGTTGACGAATGAGCAAAACGTGACCTGAGAACACAAAAGAAGGCACCACCCAGCCAACAAACCAGATCACCAGAATCATAAGCCTACCCTACACCAACTGGGAACAGGTAAGCCCCCATCTTTGGACAGGCAGATCAGGTCTCTAGCACCTAGGCCCTACCCATCAGACTCCCAGGGACCAGACAGCTACCTTTCCCTGCTCCCCCCACCACACACAAATAAAACCAACCCCTACGAACCTAACAACCACTGGAACTATAAGCACACCCTGCACCAATTGGGAACAACTGCTCCCTGAGACAGAACCCACTAACACTGATTGGACTAAGTTGTATGACTATTCAACAAAGTCATAGAAGAAAACTTTCCTAACCTAAAGAAAGAAATACCTATGAAGATATGAGAAGCTTACAGAACATCGAATAGGCTGGATCCAAAAAAAAAAAGAAAAAGAAAAAGAAAAAGAAAAAAGTCCCCTCGCCACATAATAATCAAAACACTAAACACACAGAACAAAGAAAGAATAACACCAGAATTCTCAATAGAAACTGAAAGCTAGAAGGTCCTGAACAAATGTTATGCAGACACTAAGAGATCACAGATGCCAACCCAGACTATGATACCCAGCAAACCAGATTTAAACAATACCTATCCGCAAATCCAGCCCTACAGAAAGCACTAGAAGGAAAAATCCAACCTAAAGAAGCTAAACACACCCATGAAAACTCAGGCAATAGATAATCCCACACCACCAAATACCAAAAAAGGAAAACGCAACACTACCACAAAAAAATAACAGGAATTAACAATCACTGGTCATTAATATCCATCAATATCAATGGTCTCAACTCACCTATAAAAAGACACAGACTAACAGAATGAATAAGAAAACAGGATCCATCCTTCTGCTGCATACAAGAAATACAACTTAACTTCAAAGACAGACACTACCTCAGAGTAAAGGGCTGGCTTTCCAATCAAGTGGACCTAAGAAGCAAGCTGGTGTAGCTATCCTAATATCTAATAAAATAGACTTCAAACTAAAATCAATCAAAAGAGATCAGGATGGACATGACATATTTATCACAGGAAAAAATCCACCAAGATGAAGTCTCGATTCTGAACATTTATGCCCCAAATACAAAGGCACCCACATTTATAAAAGAAACATTACTAAAGCTTAAATCACACATCAAACCCCACACATTAGTAGTGGGAGATTTCAATACACCACTCTCACCAAAAGACAGATCTATCAGACTGAAACTTAACAAAGAAATAAAGAACCTAACAACAGATGTTATGACCCAAATGGACTTAATAGATATCTACAGAATATTATATCCTAACACAAAAGAATATACCTTCTTCTCAGCACCCTATGGATCCTTCTCAAAAGGTTCCACATGCTTGGTCACAAAGCAAATCTCAACAGCTACAAAAACATTGGAATAATCTCCTGTATCTTATTGGACCACCATGCCTTAAAGTTAGACTTCAACAAAAACAAAAATTATAGAAAGCCTACAATCTCATGGAAACTGAATACCCACCTGAAACACCAATGGGTCAAGGAAGAAAGAAAGAAATAAAGATTTCCTAGAATTCAATGAAAATGAAAGTACAACATACCCAAACTTAAGGGACACTATGAAAGCAGTGCTAAGAGGAAAATTCATAGCTCTAAATACACACATAAAGAAGATGGAGAAATCTCATACCAATGACTTAACAGCACAACTGAAAGCTCTAGAACAAAAAGAAACAAACTCACCCAGGAGAAATAGATGCCAGGAAATAATCAAATTGAAATCAATGAAATAGAAACCAAGAGAACAATACAAAGAATCAATGAAACAAAGAGTTGGTTCTTTGAAAAAATCAACAAGATAGACAAGCCCCTAGCCAAATTAACCAAAAGGCAAAGAGAGAGCACCCAAATTCACAAAATCAGAAATGAAAAGGGAGACATAACAACAAACAATGAGGAAATCCAGAGAATCATCAGGTCATACTTCAAAAACCTTTACTCCACAAAAATGGAAAACCAGAAAGAAATGGACAATTTTCTGGATAGATACCACATACCAAAGTTAAATCAAGACCAGATAAACTATTTAAATAGACCAATAACCCCTAAAGAAATAGAAACAGTCATCAAAAGTCTCCCAACCAAAAAAAGCCCAGGACCAGATGGTTTCAGTGCAGAATTCTACCAGAATTTCAAAGAACTAATTCCAATACTCTTCAAATTGTTCCCCACAATAGAAACAGAAGGAACATTACCTAACAATCTTACCTAGAGCAATCTACAGATTCAATGCAATCCCTATCAAAAATCCCAACACAATTCTTCACAGACTTGGAAAGAAAAATACTCAACTTCATATGGAAAAACAAAAGACCCAGGATAGCTAAAAGAATCCTGTATAATAAAGCAACCTCTGGAGGCATCACCATCCCTGACCTCAAGCTCTACTATAGAGCTATAGTAATAAAAACAGCTTGGTACTGGCATTAAAACGAACATACAGACCAATGGAGCCGAATTGAAGACCCTGACATTAATCCACACACATATAAACACATTATTTTCACAAAGAAGCCAAAACTATACAGTGGAAAAAAGAAAGTATCTTCAACAAATGGTGCTGGCATAACTGGATGTCATTATGTAAAAGATTACAAATAGATCCATATTTGTCACCATGCACAAAATTCAAGTCCAAGTGGATCAAAGACCTCAACATAAATTCAGTTACACTAAATTTAATAGAAGAGAAAGTAGGAAGTACTCTTGAACGCATTGGCACAGGAGATCACTTCCTAAATATAACACTAGCAGCACAGACACTTGTGGTGATATTTTATTTGTACTGAAATGTGATTTTAATTTTATGTTAATAAATAAAGTTGCCCTGGGGTCAGAGCTATTAGAGCCATAGCAAGAGCATGGTGGATAGAAGAGCTAGGTAGATTTCTGTGTGTTCAGGGATACGGCCAGTATTGGAGACATATGCCTTTAAGACCTGGAGGGCGGTACTTACAGGCAGTGATGAGGCAGTCATGTGGTTGGGTTTACAACCAATGAGAAGGCAGAACAGAAAGATTATTTAAACAGAGACACAGGAAGTACCTCCCTCTCTCGGGGAAGCTAGGAGCACTGCAGGAGGTAAGATTTTATCTCTGAGCTCTGACCTCTCGGCTTTTCTCTTTTACCTTGGCTCTGTGTTTCTTATTTTAATAATACGATTGGTTACATCTACATCTGGCGCCCAACGTGACAAGAATCCATTAAAAACTGCTTGGGGCCGGCTCCCTAGCCGGAACAGCCGGCTCCCTAGCCCCGGCCCAGGTCTGGGCTCAGGCTGGACTGTGAGCTGCTTGCTTAAAGCCAGTGCTACAAACAGCTCAGGCCTGCCCTGCTAAACAGGGCCCCTGGCTGTAAAGCCAAGCCTTGACTCGGCTCAAGAGGGAACAAGTGGCTGGCTTTAAGCTTTAGCCGGCTACCCCTTCCCTTTCACTTTCACTTTCGCTTTCGCTTTCGCTTTTGCTTTCTCTCTTGCTTTCTCTCTGTCTCTCTGTTTCTCTCCCTCTCTCTCTCTCTCTCTCCCTCTCTCTCTCTCTCTCTGGATTTACACCTAGGACTCTAGGTGGCTGTTTTGAAATTCGCTCGGATTTCTACTGTTCTATGCAGATTTGGTAAGTCATAAAGGAAACTATTTAAAAGACAAATTTTTTCCACATTTAAAAAAATGGGTTTCCTGTGTACATTGGAAGAAAATTGGGTTTTGTTTGAAATTTTAGGCAGTCTGACAATGGAACAACTATATGAAAAGATTAGTATTATGGGAATTATGCAGTTAATCACCATGCTTATTCTCATTTTACTATTTAAAAAGATAGTCGATTTAAGTGCCAGGATAACAGCTTTAGAAAAACCTGTTAATTTTAACAGTGAAGTTGGTTCAAGTTTGGATCATAAGGTTACAGAAAGAAAGCCTGTTTTCACACAGTCATCCTTAATTTATCCTGTAACCGTACAGCAGATGCCTGATCAAATGGCTACACAAAATATCTGGGCTCCAATTGAACTGATGGATTTTAAAAGGTTTAAGGAGGCAATAGTATCTTATGGCATGCATTCCCCATATGTAAAGCAAATGTTAAACTCTTGGTCAACATATAATAGGATTATGCCACAGGACTGGCGGGACCTTGCACAAGCTGTTCTGGAACCCAGCCAGAGAATTCAATTTCTAACGTGGTTTAAGGAGGAAGCTAGAAACGTAGAAACACAATGGAGGGATAAAGGAATACAAGTTTGTCAGGATCAGCTTATTGGAGAAGGCCAATATGCTTCAATACAAACACAATGTTTATATGATGTTCAAACTGTAATTTTATGTCGAATGGCAGCCTTGAATGCATGGGACAGAGTTGATGAACCAGGAAAAAAACCTGAGTCATTCACAAAGGTTATGCAAGGCCCAAAAGAATCTTTCACAGATTTTTTAGAAAGACTGGCTTCAGCAGTAAACAGAATGGTTTCAGGATCAGAAGCTAGTAAGGCAATAATTGAAGCTTTGGCATTTGAGAATGCGAATGCAGCATGCAAAAGAATAATCAGGCCGTTAAGGGCAAGATCTGCACCTTTGGAAGATTGGATTAGAGAAACAATTAATGTTGAGGTTGATGAGCATGATACGTGGGTAGGAGAAGTAATTTCAAAAGGTTTGAGGAGTGTTAGATGTTTTGGGTGTGGAAAGCAAGGACATTTTAAAAGGGACTGTAAACAGGTCATTCCTAGAAGCAATGTTTCTTCAAGGAACAATGGCAACAGAATGCCCCTTCCTTCTGGAGTATGCAGAAGGTGTGGTAAGGGAAAACACTGGACCAACGAATATAGATCAACAAAGGACAGACAGGGTAATCCTTTGCCTCAGTTTTCGGGAAACTCCCGGAGGGGCCTCATGCAGGCCCCCATAGCAAAACCAGTTCAAACCTTTCCTGCAGCTGTAGAGGAAATCCCTGCTCTGAGCGATTAAATAACCAAATGACTATTGGAATAAATCATGCTGGTCAGGATGATGAAAAAGAGAGAATAGAAAATTCAGGAGAAAACATAAAGAAAATTTTTTGGCAAACTTCTATTAATGAACAGAGACCAAAATTAACGATAAAAATAAATGGTGTTTTGTTGTCTGGTCTGGTAGACACAGGTGCGGACATTACCATAATTGCACCAGAATTTTGGCATCCAGCTTGGCCTCTTCAAGAGGTAAACGTTCAACTGTTAGGAATTGGGACATTATCTCAGGTGAAACAGAGTGCAAGATGGCTGGAATGTATAGGTCCAGAAGGACAGAGAGGAAAATTAAAACCATATGTCGCTAACATAGCTATGAACCTGTGGGGTCGAGACTTGTTGCAACAATGGAATACTCAGATTAAAATCCCTCCAATCTCAGAAACAAATCATAAACTAGCACATGTTTCTGAGAGAAATATTAGAAGGCATTATTTTGAGTGGTCACCAGCCATCCATATTATACAAGAACAGGGCACAACAACTGATAATCTTCCAAAAATACCAACAGCTCTACCTTTAAAATGGTTAACAGACAAGCCTGTATGGGTTCAGCAATGGCCTTTAACAACAGAGAAACTCCAGGCTTTAGAAGAGCTGGTAGAAGAACAGTTAAATGCTCAGCATATTGAACAGTCAACCAGCCCTTGGAATTCTCCTGTATTTGTTATTAAAAAGAAATCTGGTAAATGGAGAATGGTAACAGACCTTAGAGCAATTAACAAAGTAATTCAGCCGATGGGCTCTCTACAATCTGGAATTCCTTTGCCTACTCTGTTACCAAAAGGATGGCCTCTCATAGTTATTGATTTAAAAGACTGTTTCTTTTCAATACCCTTACAAGAAAAAGACAGAGAAAGATTTGCTTTCACAGTGCCTACTTATAATAATTCTCAACCGGTTAAAAGATTTCAATGGAGGGTCCTTCCACAGGGAATGTTAAATAGCCCAACTCTGTGCCAATATTTTGTACAACAGCCATTGGAAGTGATACGTAAAAAATTTCCTAAATCTATAATTTATCATTATATGGATGATATTTTACTAGCTGACTCAAATGCAGATACTTTAGAAAGAATGTTTGAAGAAGTAAAGAAAATTTTGCCTTGCTGGGGATTACAAATTGCTCCTGAAAAAATACAAAGAGGAGATTCTATTAATTATTTAGGATATAAAATAGAGCTACAAAAAATTAGACCCCAAAAGGTGCAAATTAGGAGAGATAGACTATAGACTCTTAATGACTTTCAAAGATTATTTGGAGATATTTCTCATCTACGAACTATTGTTGGGGTAAAAAATGATGAACTGACTAATTTGTTCAAAACCTTAGAAGGTGACAAGGACTTAAATAGTCCAAGAGAATTATCATCTGAAGCTGAGAAAGAATTGGCCTTGGTAGAAAAGAAAGTACATGAAGGGCACGTGGATCGTATTGATCCAAAGCTGGATTGCATTTTGGTTATTTTACCTTCTAGGCATTCCCCTACTGGAATATTAATGCAGAGGGAAGATATTATATTGGAATGGATATTTTTACCAAATAAACCAAATAAAAAATTAAAAACTTATGGGGAAAAAATCTCTGACTTGATTTGGAAAGGAAAATTGAGACTTCGTCAATTAGCAGGAATAGACCCAGCAGAAATTGTCGTACCTTTAACTAAGGAGGACATTGAAAAATTATGGACAGAAAGTGAACCTTGGCAAAGAGCTTGCAGTAATTTTTTGGGAGAAATTAACAGCAAATATCCCAAAAGCAACAGAATTGATTTTATAAAGAGAGCTGATTGGATCTTGCCTCGAATTGTACGGCAAAAACCCATATCTGGAGTTCGTACATTTTATACAGATGCCAACAAACAAGGAAAGGCAGGTTACAAATCAGAAAATTTAAGTAAAGTGGTACAAAGTCCTTATAATTCAGTGCAAAAATCAGAATTGTATGCTATTCTGTTGGTATTAATGGATTTTTCAGAACCTGTCAACATAGTAACTGACTCTCAGTATGCTGAAAGAGTGGTATTACATATTGAGACTGCAGAATTTATCCCTGATGCTTCAGAATTAACTTCACTATTTATTCAATTACAAGATACAATCAGGAAAAGGAGTCATCCTTTATATATAACTCACATCCGATCTCATACTGGTCTGCCAGGCCCTCTAGCACAAGGCAATGATGAGATTGATAAATTATTGATAGGAAATGTGCTGGAGGCCTCAGAATTTCATAAAAAACATCATGTCAATAGTAAAGGTTTAAAAAAGGATTTTTCCATAACCTGGCAACAAGCCAAAGAAATAGTAAAGAAATGTCCTACTTGTTCCTTCTATAATCAAACGCCATTACCAGCAGGATGTAACCCAAAGGGTACTCAGAGAAATGAAATCTGGCAGATGGATGTGTTTCACTTTGCAGAATTTGGAAAACTGAAATATGTACACCACACTATCGATACTTATTCAGGATTTCAATGGGCAACTGCTCTGAGTTCTGAAAAAGCTGATTCTGTAATCACTCATTTGCTAGAAGTTATGGCCATTATGGGTATACCTGCACAAATCAAAACTGACAATGCTCCATCATATGTCTCTGTTAAAATGAAACAGTTTTTTGCTTATTACAATATAAAGCATATTACAGGTATACCACATAATCCTACAGGTCAAGCAGTTATAGAAAGGTCAAACAGAACTCTAAAGGATATGCTAAATAAACAGAAAGGAGTAACAAAAAACCCCAGAAATAGACTGCATAATGCTCTATTAACTTTGAATTTTCTGAATGCCAATGAGAAAGGAACAACAGCTGCAGAGAGACATTGGGTAACAGAAAAAACTACAGAATTAAATCAGCCTATATACTTTAAGGATGTGCTGACCTCAGAATGGAAACCAGGGTATGTATTACGTTGGGGACGAGGTTTTGCTTTTGTTTCTACAGGAGAAGATAAGCTGTGGATACCATCAAAATTGATAAAGGTTCGATTTGAACAAGAAAAACCTCTTAATTAGAGGAGGTGATAGTTCATCAATCAGCATGAACATCCAATTTAAACTAACTTGTACCTGTAACACATGTCTTTTCATTTAATCAGATAATAACTTGCCAAAAAGGAACATCCCCAAAATTAGTCTTGGGGGAAGGTTTTTGTTTTTGTCTTTTAGGAGAATGAAGGTTAAGGAATCTGAAGGACACAAGACAAATGAGACAACTGAAGAAAAGGGACAAATCATCTATCCCAGGAAACAGAGTATATGGGAGTATATGGCATATGGGTATATATTATCTAAAAAATTTTATGTCTTCTTAAATGTTTGTTTCTGCTTTTCTCTAAAGATTTAACACTATTGGTTTTCTAATAGTCCCAGTTCAATTAAAATTTAAAGCTGACTTTGGAGTTGGAGAATGGCTCTCTCCTTCTTCAAACTCAAGCATGTTGTTAAAAGGAAAATGCAAACTCCCTGTATCATGCCAGAAAGAGCCATTTTCTGCTATGGGACAGGACAAAAGCCAAATTAATTAAGGGACTATTCTATTACTAATCTCAACTCTTTGATTCTATTCTGATTCTTTAAACTTTTCTTAAAGTATAAATTTTATATCAAAATTTACAAGATTGATATATATATATACATTTTAAATTTTGTTAAGATATGAATGGTCATATAGAGTACTAACTAATTCTAGAAAAAAAAGGCTTCAATTAGCTGCATATATATGTCTTTGTGTTCGAGTCTCTTATCAGTTTTCTGCAGGAAATCATGGCCAGGCCTAACATCAACTGAAATCTCCAGGAAGAAGATGGGGCCCCACAACAACAAACACAACAACAACAATTCCACGTGGACAATAATAATATCACTGAACTGACAAACATCATCTACAGATCAGCTTTGAACTACAAGGTGCTCAGAGCAATTTTGAGATGACTAGCTGAGATGATCCAGTCTCAAAGACTACTTGAATAAGGACTTGAGATAAACCCTGAACTTTGGCATTATACACAGACTGGATAATAATGAAGGATATAGTTACCTTTCCTAGAATTTGACAATTAACCTAAATTTTTCTTTCAGGATAAAGATAACTTCGCCCATACCCAGCAGGAAGCAATTTTAAGAATATGACACCCACATTGCCAAAGAAGTGGTGTGGGGCGGGTGGTTTTTTGGTTCTTTTAATGGGTTTTGGGTCTGGGATAATTTTCATTATTTAGGGGGGTAGGTTACAAGTTGTCAAGGGTTAGGAAAAAGGCTAAGCAAAGGAGATTAGATTTAAGGTTCTTGTTTAAAAAAAAAAAAGAGCCGGGCGTTGGTGGCGCACGCCTTTAATCCCAGCACTCGGGAGGCAGAGGCAGGCGGATCTCTGTGAGTTCGAGGCCAGCCTGGGCTACCAAGTGAGTTCCAGGAAAGGCGCAAAGCTACACAGAGAAACCCTGTCTCGAAAAACCAAAAAAAAATAAAAAATAAAATAAAAAAAAAAGGAAAGAAAGAAAAGAAAAAGACAATTACTAGTTTTAAATACTTTACATTATTACCAACTATTAGGATATAAAGAAATGAAAGTTAGTAGTTAGACATTACAATAGAAATTGTAGTCATATTAGATATGTTTTAAAAATTGAGCAGATGTATTTTAGACAGGTCATCTTCAAACCCTTCAGAGATCTACAGAATATGGCATTTAAAATGTTTTAATAACTTAGAAATTTTTCTTTTTTGAGACATGTCGGCTCCTGGCAGTACCAATCTACTTCAGAGAAAATATGGGCATTGAAGAAACTGCATATGGAGTTAATTTTCATTGTGGCAAAAGTTAGCCACTGGACAACAAAGTATCCTCAAATCAACAGAAAAAATGGACAGACAGAACACGAAACAAAGGACTACCAATTCCTGCCAAAACAAGTGTGGTTATGGCTTTATCAGACGGCATCTTCTGAGGCCAGGACAATATGGCACCATCCCTGAAGTGGCCTTCACAATCTGGAAAAGGTACAGTGCCCTTTTCTTTGAAGGCAGTTGAACAGGCAGTGGGCCGATGGCTTCTGTTGTGCAATGGAACAGCAACTGAAAGCTCACGCCTCTCAATAGTAGACTGGCATTTAATAGAGGGATGTGGAGAAGGGCATGCTTAGATGAAGCCATATATACACAGCCAAGAAGAATGGACAGCTGAATTCAAAAACCAACAATTTCCAGAATTTAAAATCCTGAATCATGACATGACACTAGTGGAATTCAGGTGTTTCTGGTACATGGACTGCTCTCACCCAATGTGAGGTTGAACTGTTGACCTTGTGTACAACCTACTTCACAAATGAGTCTGTCAGATACCATAAGCCTATAGGCTGAAGATGATGCCCCAACACTGTGGAGAAACCTCAGGTGACTGTCCAGGCAGCTGGCTGTTTCTGTCAACTCACAAAATTTTTGGAAGTTGCTTTTGTGCACTTCTTGTTTTTATTTTTGTTAGCTAATATTATTTCCTTCTTGGGTCTCTGAGAGAGTTGAAGATTAGTTAGTTATAGTTGAAGATTAATTAGGATAGAAAGTGAATTAGATACATTTTGGACTTACTAAAATAGGATAGATAAGGGAATTATTTTCTCTGATTTGTCAAATACAAATGGACTAGACATCGTTTAGGTATTTGTTACTTGTATATATTGTATATAGTTATTGTACTTTTGTATATAGTTTTTCTTTTGTTAGTTATAACCTTTTGCCTTTTTTCTTTTTATTAAAATAGAAAAGGGGAAATGTGGTGATATTTTATTTGTACTGAAATGTGATTTTAATTTTATGTTAATAAATAAAGTTGCCCTGGGGTCAGAGCTATTAGAGCCATAGCAAGAGCATGGTGGATAGAAGAGCTAGGTAGATTTCTGTGTGTTCAGGGATACGGCCAGTATTGGAGACATATGCCTTTAAGACCTGGAGGGCGGTACTTACAGGCAGTGATGAGGCAGTCATGTGGTTGGGTTTACAACCAATGAGAAGGCAGAACAGAAAGATTATTTAAACAGAGACACAGGAAGTACCTCCCTCTCTCGGGGAAGCTAGGAGCACTGCAGGAGGTAAGATTTTATCTCTGAGCTCTGACCTCTCGGCTTTTCTCTTTTACCTTGGCTCTGTGTTTCTTATTTTAATAATACGATTGGTTACATCTACAGACACTGAGCACAACAATTAATAAATGGGACCTCTTGAAACTGAGAAGCTTTTGTAGGGCAAAAGACACGGTCAATAAGACAAAAAGACAGCCTACAGAATGGGAAAAGATCTTCACCAACCCCACATCTGACAGAGGACTGATCTCCAAAGTATACTCAAGAAACTAGACATCAAAATACTGAACAATCCAATTAAAAAATGGGCTAAAGAGCTAAACAGAGAATTCTCAAAAGAAGAATCAAATGGCTGAAAGACATTTAAAGAAATGTTCAACATCCTTAATCATCAGAGAAATGTAAATCAAAACGACTCTGAGATACCACCTTACACCTGTCAGAATGGCTGAGATCAAAAACACTAATGACAGTCAATGTTGGAGAGGATGCAGAGCAAAGGGAACACTCCTCCACTGATGGTGGGAATGCAAACTTGTACAACCACTGTGGAAATCAGTATGGCGGTTTCTCAGAAAATTGGGAATTGATCTAACTCAAGACCCAGCCATACCACTCTTGGGCATATACCCAAGGAATGCTCAATCATACCACAAAGATACATGCTCAACTATGTTCATAGCAGCACTATTTGTAATAGCCAGAACCTGGAAACAACTTAGATGCCCGTCAACTGAAGAATGAATTAAGAAAATGTGGTACATATACACAATGGAGTACTACTCAGCAGAGAAAAACAATGACAACATGAAATTTGCAGGCAAATGGATGGAACTAGAAAATATCCTGAGTGAGGTAACCTAAACCCAGAAGGACAATCATGGTATGTACTCACTCATAAGTGGATACTAGATATAAAGTAAGGAACAATCAGACTGCAACCCACAGAACCTGGGAGGCTATATAGCAGGGGGGACCCTATTATAAGACTGTGGCTTATAATAAGATTTGGTTTTACTCAATTACTGGGCAAGCCTCAATGAAACATTTCACTATTAGGATAAGAATTTATACTGTATCAAGCTGATAATAGAAAAACAAACTAAATAAATAAATAAACACAAAGCAGGATTTAACGAATATAATAAAATAGAAAAAGACATCTGTATTCTATCTGTCCACAATAGAATGGGCTAGATAGCAAAGAAATAGAAAGTGCTGACTAGTTTTATGTCAGCTTGACACAAACCAAAGTCATCTGATAGGAGGGAACCTCAGATTGAGAAAATGCTTTTACAAAAATCTGGCTGTGGGCAGTTTTCCTAATTAGTGATTGACAGGGGAGGTTCTGGGCTGGTGGTCCTGGGTTCTATAAGAAAGCAAGCTGAGCAAGCCATGGGGAGCGAGCCAGTAAGCAGCATCCTTCCATGGCCTCTGCATCAACTCCTGCCTCCAGGTTTCAACCCTGTTTGACTTTAATGACTTCCTTCAGTGATAGCCTGTGGTGTAGAAGTGTAAGCTGGCTTGCTTTTGGTCATGTTGTTTCATCATAGCAATAGGATTTCTAACTATGACAGAAAGTAAGGGAAATATACAAACTCACAGAGACTAAACACAGAATTTTATGGTAATAGAGTCAAGGAAGAAACAAGGAAAATGTAAAAATCTTAAAATAGAGTGAAAATGAAAATAATGTACTAAAATCTATGGAACACAGTGGAGGTAATCCTAAGAAGAAAGTTTTTAGCTCTTTGTGACTACATCATTACATTTGAGAGATCTAAATAACTTGATGATGCACTTACATACAAACCGTGGAAAAAAATAAGAATAGACAACATCCCAAAACACTAGAAGGAAAGAGGTAATCGTAACCAGGGCTGAAATTAATAAAATAGAAACAAAATTACAAACAAACAGAAAATAAAGAGTTGATTCTTTGAAAAAGAATTGATGATTGACAAGGGTAGAGACCCACAGAGGTTTCCTAGTGAGAACTTACTCAGGGTCCGAGAATCTGAGCTTGCTTTACCTAGCAGGGCTGCGTAAAGGGATGACCATGGGCATGGTCACCAGGTGTTTGGAAGGGTCTACACTTGGCTGTGCAGTGTGCTTGATCTAGCAAGGGGGAGGTCTTTTGCCCCGGCCATTGGCATTGTTGTAAAAAGTCTCGTTGAAGAGGCAGAAGGGCCGTTGGGTTTTGATCCAGGTCTTCCCGAAGCTATCCTGTGTTTCTGTCTCCTCTTCTCTTTCTATCTACAAGTTTCTTATCCTTCTCTTCTTCTCATAGGAACCCTTTTAAATGGTGGGAGCTGGACTCCCACAGACAAGCCATTAAACAAATTAAACTCCCCCTCCACAAGAAAAGACTCATTAATAAAATTACAGATGAAAGAGGAGACATTAGAACAAATACTGAGGAAATTAAGAGATTCATTAAGAAAATACTTTAAAAACTTATATTACACTAAACTTGAAAATCCAAAAGAAACAGATGAATTTCTAAATGTGTATAATCCACTAAAGTTAAATCAGAATGAGATAAATAATAATAGACCCTAAGAACCAATGAGGTAGAAATATTAATTTAAAATCTCCAACTGAAAACAGGATCAGATAGGTTCAGAACAGAGTTCTGACAGATTTTCAAAGAAGAAAATTAATGTCAAATTATTCCATAAAATAAAAAGGATGGAACCCTTCCATTATTATTATTATTATTATTATTATTATTATTATTATTAAAAGATAAGTTCTCACTGTGTTATCCTTGCTGTCATGAAATTCACTATGTAGACAGGCTGACTTCAAACTCACAGAGACTCACCTGCCTCTACTTCCAAATCTGTGATTAAAGTTGTGCACCACCATGCTTTGCCCAAATTCTTTTTATGAAGCCAGTATTGTTGTGATACCAAAACCAGGCAAAGACCCAACAAAGAGAATTATAGGACCAATTTGATGAACTCAGACATAAAAGAGCTTTCTATAAAGAACTTACAAATCAAATTCAAGAACATTTTAAAAAGATCATCTACCATGATCAAGTCGGCTTCATCTCAATGATAGAGGGATAGTTCAACATGTGTAAATCAATAAATATAATCTACCACATAAGTAGTTTCAAAGACAGAAACCACATGGTCATCTCATTAGGTGCAGAAAAAGCCTTTGATAAAATCCAACATCCTTTCATGATAAAAGTCCTGGAGAATCTAAGGATACAGGGACATATGCTACCGTAAAGACAGTGCAGTAAGCCCAGAGCCATCATCATACTAAGTGGAGAAAACTTTGAAGCATATCTACTTAGGGTTAAGATTATCCACTCCTGTCCAACATAGTACTTGAAGTCTCACCGAGAGCAGCAAGACACCAGGAGGAGACAAGAGGATACAAATAGGAAAGGACAAACTCAAAAGTACCAATATTTGCAGATGATACAATCCTATACATAAGAGAAGGTAAAGACTCCGCCAGAACTAAAGCCCAGCAGAGTATCAGGATACAATGTAACACACAAAAAGTCAGGAGCCTTCTTACATGCCACCTTTTTAAAAAGATAAATCCAACTAAGGAATTGAAAGACCTGTACAATGAAAACTTTAAGATATTGAAGAAAGAAATTAGTGAAGATGCAGTGTAACATGAACCTTAAAAGGTTTTATAACAAAAAAACCGGGAGCCAAATATTGGGGTAAAAGCTGAAAGGTCAGAGAAACAGACTAAGCCAGCCATGTTCTTACCTCTACGAAATCCTCAGCCTCAAGAGAGTGAGTTCCCATTTCCTCAGGCCTTATATACTCTTTTCTGCCCTGCCATTTTACTTCCTGGGATTAAAGGTGTGTGTGCTTCCCAAGCAAAGGCATGAGATCTCAAATGCTGAGATTAAAGGTATGTGCCACCACGCCTGGCTCTGTTCCCAGTGTGGTCTTGAACTCACAGAGATCCAGATCTGTCTCCTGAGTGATAGGATTAAGGGTGTGTGCCATCACTGTCTGGCCTTTTTGTCTAATCTAGTGGCTGGCTCTGCCCTCTGATCCCCATATAAGTTTTATTGGGGTACACAATCTATCACCACAATTCAGGAAGGTGGAAAGACCTCCCATTTTCATATACTGATAGTATTAATATTGTGAACTGGCCACCGTACTCAAAGCAATCTACAGATCCAGTACAGTCCCCTTTAAAAATCTCAACATAATTCTTCACAGAAATTGGAAAAAAAAAAACTTTCAAAATTCATATGGAAAAACAGAAGACCCAGGACAACCCACATCCCCCCAAACAATAAAATACACTGCTGGAGGAATCACCAGTTTTAAGTTATAAGATAGAGCTGTAGTAATAAAAGTCATATAACGGTGTCTTTAAAATAAACACATTGATTAATGGAATGGAATTGAGGACCCAGATAAACCTCTTAGACTTACATCCATGTGAATCTTGAAAAAGAGGCCCAGAATACATATTGGAGAAGACAGCCTCTTCAACAAGTAGTGGCCTCCCTGAGTAGCTGCATGTCAAAGATTGAAACAGCATCTTCCCTCTCACTTCTAATAAAAGTCCAAAATAAAAACTGGTTCCAGGACCTCAGCCTAAGACTTGATACCCAGAACCTATTAGAGGAAAAGGGTGGTACTTTTCAACTAACAGGCACAGGTGAGGCTTTCTGAACAGTGTCCTGATAGCATAGTCAACCAAAAGCTGATAAATGGGACCTCGTGAAACTGTACAGCAGAAGACATCATTATTCAAGTGAAGTTGCAGCCTGCGGGGTCTGTTACTAGCCATCCCCGGGGGACTGTTCACAGTCCCGTCGCCATTCGGGGTGACTACACTGTGGAAACAGAGCTAACCACCCACCATCTTTGTAATCATCACCTCTGAAGAGCAGCTTTAGAGAATATAGGGCTACTAATAATAGTGTCCTGTGTACTAATCTGTAATCACTGTGTGAGTGGGTAAAGAACCAGGAAAAGGAATAGAAAACTTTTCAGAGGACAATAGCCTTTGGTCTGCTATCTTAACCTTTTCCAACAACACACACATATCACACCCTTCATGTATCTGTTGAGTTCTCCCATCCTTTCTTTATTTTTTTTCTGAATTTCGTGTTTTATTGAACATATTAGCCACAATTTATTTTGAAGTTTATATTTAATCATTTCAGTAACTGAGTCACCATGGGTCTGCTTATATTGCTTATTTTACTCCTTGTTCACTATTGGTTCAAATACCATGACGTTGTCTACTATATTTAATAAAACTACTGTGCTTAAAAAAATGTCCATGAGCTATACAGAGAAACCCTGTCTTGAAAAACCAAAAAAAAATCTACTCCCAGGTTTGCAATGTCCATTTGATAAATGTACATTTATGTGTTCTTACCAGGTCACATAGGCACTTTGAAAATAGGAACTGTGGTTTTTGCTTGCCTCAGCATATTCATAGCAACTAAAACACTCCTAGACTTTAGCAGAATCTCAGTTTGTATAAGCTATTTTCTTTTATTCTACATAGTGTAACAATCAAGGGGGGGATAATGCTGTTCATTATTTTTCAGTAAACTCTAAAGAAACTCGGTCTGCTAAATCTTCTCTATGTTGCCCAGTCCTGATGACCTCATACAAGAAAAGAGTCTTTTGTTACAGGAGCACGTGTCATTCAAGGATGTGTGTGTGGATTTCACCAAGGAAGAGTGGTATTTGCTGGACCCTGCTCAGAAAGTGCTTTACAGAGATGTGATCCTGGAGAACTATAGCAACTTTGTCTCAGTAGGTAAGGGTTTTCCTCAGTGGCTGCCAGTCACACACATTTCCAAGATGGGGAGGGAATGTTTGTAATGTCCAATTTGAGGCTTAGGAGTCCTAAGGCTTTAGGGTCTGAGATGATGTATCTCTCTTTGCTGTGACAGTGGTGTATGCTCACCTCTCTGCAGGATGTTGAGGGCCTTCCTGAGCCGTAGCTGAAGCTGTGCGTTTCTTTTCCTTCATTTTTTTCAGTTCACAAAGCTAAGCTATTGAGCACCCAGCCTGGGTTATTTTGTCTTAACAGGGCATTGTGTGACTAAGCCAGATGTGATCTTCAAGATAGAGCAAGGAGAAGATCCCTGGATACCAGAAAACAGATTCCAATGCCACCCAGGTACAGTAGTGAGTTCACTGGCCAGAGAAAGTAGCCTGGTGTCATTGGGTAAGGTAGGTTACTGCCTTAGGGTTTCTATTGCTGTGAAGAGACACCATAACCACAGCAACTCTTACAAAGGAAAAGACTGGGGCTGGTTTACAGCTCAGAGGTTTAGTTCATCGTCATCATGGTGGGAAGTATGGTGGCATACAGGCAGACATGGTGCTGGAGAGGTAGCTGAGAGTATGCATCTGGATTCACAGGCAGCCGTAAGAGACAGTGAGCCATTAAGCCTGGCTTGAGATTCTGAAACCTCAAAGCCCACTCCCCAGTGACACACTTCCTCCAACAAGGACACACCTCCTAATCCCTCTCAAGTAGTGCCACTCTCTGGTGTCCAGACATTAAACTCTATGAGCCTGTGGGGGCCATCCTATTCAAACTACCACAATTACCTTTGGAATATTATTTCAGAAATGTTCTATTTTACTCCAGACCTCTGGAAATGACCAAGGACAGCTTCCCACAACTTGTTGCCTTAATGATTCCTCTGTCTGTCTCTTGTTCATAAACACCTTTTCTTTTCTTTTTTAAAATTTTATTTATTATGTATACAGTGTTCTGTTTACATGTACGTCTGCAGGCCAGAAGAGGGCACCAGATCTCAATACAGATGGTTGTGAGCCATGATGTGGGTGCAGGGAATTGAACTTAGGACCTCTGGAAGAGCAGCCAGTGCTCTTAACCTCTGAGGTATCTCTCCAGCCCAATACTTTCTTTTCTTGGACATTTTAGAGTGTTTTATTTTTACCATAAATCCAAAGTCAGTTGACTTCATCTTAGATTTTTTTCTTGGTTAATTTATCTTTATCTTTACAAATTATGCACCTTCTCTCTATTTTCTTTAGATACCTTTCATTAGCATATACCCATGTACTTCCATATATTCCACTTAACAGATATATAATGGTGAACATTCACTGTGGTACAGTCATGTTCTAGGTAACTGAGAGAATAATGTAGAAGATATTATAGAATATATACTACAGTGAAGAGCAAAATCATGTAGATACAATTATTTGTTTTCATATACGCTTAAGTACATACACATATTTGTGTATACACACAGGTATTGGTTGGTGGTAAGTATGATAAGGAGAGCCCACACACTGGAAGGGAGACTAAAGTATGATGATGTTATGCTATTTGGCACAGAGATCAGAGAAAACTTAAATGAGTTTAACATTGTGTTACATGTAATACTTTAAGGGAGTAAGAATAAACCATCTGGACTGAAAGTATTCTAGACAGAGAGAATTAGAGGTTCCAGGCCTCTAGGACAGGTTTGTTCTGTTTGAACAGTAGTGGACTGACCATCGTGGCTGGGAAGTAAGGTATTTGGGAAAGACAGGTGGAATGGTGGTGTGAGTAGTATCCCCGTGGTTCCTGGAAGATACAGTAATTTTATCCTGAGGGATGCAAGAAACCCCGTTTTGAGTTGATGTAGACCAGACTGAATCATCAGACTTATTTTCAGCTTCAAAGGATTTGTCTAGCTTGAGCAGTAGTTGTGAGGATGTGTTTAGTGGGTGGACATGAGCTAGGAAGGGACACCAGCTAAGAAACTCCTGTGTACTCCAGAAGAAAGGGTAGTGGCCAAGGCCATCTCAGAGGCGCTGAGAAGTGCTGGGTTGTATGGATCTTGAAGACAGAGCCACGAGATTGCTGTTGGAAAAGGAGTACAGGAGAGTCAAACATGACTTGAAGTTTTTGTCTCAAGCAGCTGGACAAGTTAGGAAGCCACTTACTGAGATAGAGAAGACACAGGACAAGCATGATTGCGGAAGGATTGTTATAGACTCAGTTCTAAATGGAAAAAGTTGGAGGCAACTGCTCAAATCTGGCCCGGAGTTCACTTCAAGGTTGGAGTTACCCAAGGGTGGAATGCCTTGCTGAGGCTGGAACTGGATGTATCTATTTGAAGGCATCAATTTTAGGTGGTATGATGGTGTGTGGTTAGATGAAATGTAGAGCCGAGATAGGTAGATGTCCTTTTTTTTTTTTTTTTTGTTTTTGTTTTTGTTTTTGTTTTTGTTTTTGTTTTTCGAGACAGGGTTTCTCTGTGTAGCTTTGCGCCTTTCCTGGAGCTCACTTGGTAGCCCAGGCTGGCCTCGAACTCACAGAGATCCGCCTGGCTCTGCCTCCCAAGTGCTGGGATTAAAGGCGTGCGCCACCAACGCCCGGCTGGTAGATGTCCTTTTAAAAGACCCGACAGTGAACATCCTCGGTGCAGTCCTGGCTGCGGCTGCTGCTGCTCTTCTCTCTTTCTGTTTGGTCTTCATGCCCCTCTTGCCTCTGCCCCCATCCATATTGCTTCCTCTCTGTTTCCCTTTAAAACATAAAAGATACTTCAGTTGTGAGGAAGTGCCCCATGCCATAGTTTCCAGCCCCCTTTCTAGGCCATGGTTTTAGAGCTAGAGCATGGTTTTAGATGCTCAGCTAGAGCAATCATGGGGTGATATACCTTTATGAAGTTATTAAATCCATCCATTGGAGGAGAGGTGGAAGGAAAACCTACGCCACACAAATCTGATTCCCTTTCTGAGGAATGAAGTATCTTCCCACCTTACCATCTTAGTACTTCCTCTGGGTGGCATCGTGGGTTCCCTGTACTACATCTGTTCAGCTCTTGCTGTCTTCATCTTACTCTTGCTATTTTTCTTTCAAAGCCACCTGCACTTGTTCATAAGATTACTTTTCACTAAGCACACGCAGAAGCCCTCATGTCTGTGTTCTCTTCCTTCTTACCCTGGTGTAATTCCTGCGGTGGTTTCTTTTCGCTGCTGCTGCTGCTGCTGCTGCTGCTCCTCCTCCTCCTCCTCCTCCCCTCTCCTCCTCCCCCACTTCACCTTTCCTTTTTGGTTTTTCAAGACAGGGTTTCTCTGTGTTACAGCCCTAGCTGTCCTGGAACTTGCTCTGTAGACCAGGCTGGCCTCGAACTCACAGAGATCCGCCTGGCTCTGCCTCCCGAGTGCTGGGATTCAAGGTGTGTGCCACTGTGCTCTGCTGTTGTTGCCCCACCCTTCTCACATGCAGCATCCGGGTTTTCTTTCACTAGCCTGATGGTAGCCCATAGAAATAAAGTATTCCAACTACTACATGATTCTGTTCTGCCTGTCTATTTCTTTTTGTTCTCTAGAATTTATACTAAGCCTCATAATTTCTGTCTTAGTTAGGGTTTATTTAGCTGTGATAAAACATCATGACCAAAAGCAACTTGGGGAGGAAAGGGTTTATTTGGCGTATGTATCTTGAATCATAGTCCACCGAGGGAAGCCAAGGCAGGAACTCGGAACAGGTGGGAACCTGGAGGCAGGAGCTGATGTAGAGGCCGTCGAGGAGTGCTGCTTACTGGCTTGCTCATCCTGCTTTCTTACAGCACCCAGGACCACCAGCCCAGGGATGGCACCAGCCGCATTGGGCTGGGCCCTCCCCCATCAGTAATTAGCAAATGCCCTACAGGCTTGCCTACAGTGGGACCTTATGGAGGCAATTTCTCAATTGAGTTTCCCTCCCCTCAGAGGACTATTGCTCTGCCAAGTTGACAGAAAACCAGCCAGCACACTTTTCTGTACCTGAAGTACGTCTGTAATCTCTCCTTCGTCTAAATTTTCATTTCCTTTTAATATTTTTTCAAATAAGTAATACTGTATCTGTGACATTGTGTTTAGACATTGTGTGCTTACTATATCCATTAAGTCGGAGCACATTTTTGCTATTACTAGCATATATTTTGTTTCTACAACCCTCCAGTGGCTATAGGCCCAGAACTCAGATCTGATCATCCAGGTTGCATAGGATTTCTTTCCCACTGAGATTTTCTTCCAAAAAGAAGGATCTCTTAGTTGTCCTCTTCTGGTCTATTGGATGCTGCTGTTCAGGTCAGCTATGGATCCAGGCCTCAGAGGAGTCATCCTCTTGGTACATTTAGGAAGTGTTCTGCAGCAAGTTTCCTACCTGTGCTTAGTATACATTCCCACAGTCTCCTGTAGATTCCAACTCATCGGGGAGAAGTCAAGGATAATCCACGCTTACATTGCTGTCTAGAATCACTACTTGACATTTCCTCAGAGGATGCAAAGGAAACAGACTAGTAATGGCTGCCAAGAGCCAGGCTCGGGTTCTGGCAAGAGATGCAGCATCAAGCAGAGGACTTCTTTCATGTTACAGTGAGTCACGTGGACACTGCCTGTGATGGATAGAGCAAGTGGAGTCTGGTGGTGGTGTGGATGTTGTGGGAGAGTTTGGTTTTCATTCTCTGTATTGTTTTTCATCATTTTTCAAGTAAGGTAGCATTTTATTGAAGGATGTGTAGGTTCTCAAGCGAATCAAGGCTGAAATGTGCCTGGTTGAGGAAGGAACATTGCTGGTGATGAGCAGTTATCTGTCAGATATGGAGCTAGCACTATAGAGAGTTTTTTTTTTTCATCCCTCTATATACAGATTTTTAATGGGTATATTGAGTGTAGATTTAAACTTAAGTGTGGATCAATTGATATAACGTTTTATTTGTTTGCTTATTTTGTTTTGAATTATTTTTGCTAGGATCATAACTTTAATTGTTGGTCTTTAGGACAGTAGAGTGCCATAGCTTTTTTTTAATTAAGCATATGATTAACATTCTTGCATTGAGTACCAACAGTTAAGGATAGCCAAGATTTTTGTGATAAAGTGTACTGAAAGTCTCAGTGAAAGATACAGAAATATGATTGTTAGGGGTCCCACATATAAATAAAACACAGGTGATGCTATATGTTAAAGCAGAAAACCTATGCGTAAATGAAACACCTAGAAATAAAGACAGGCTTAAACACACAGTAAAGAAAAATACGTACACCGAGGGCTTCAGAGTAACCAGGATGTGAACAGATGGCATATGAGGCAGAATATACAACGGGCTTGGTGTCAACCATGTTTGGACTCTGCCAAACCTACTTCTTCCTTTGTTACAGTTCTCAGATAGTCTGCGTGTTTAAAAACTATTCAACTGCTCCTTGGTGAATTTTCTGTTCCTTGGATAACAACTCAGATAACTTCCACCTGCTAATACTACAGCATGTTTGGAGTTTATTTTACCTTTTCCAGCATGCTTTCCCATAGCATTTCAGAAAATGATTCCTCTAAATAAAGGGGAAGAAAAGAACCTCTAGATCCTGGACTTTCAGACTGTCCTTTCGGACCTGAAGCAGTGGGTGTTTCTAGAACTCTCCTCATTTGTTTGGCGTCTGATGGGGACCTCCTCCAGTGCTGTGGGAGGCGTCAGGCTCACTGTGTCTCATTCCCACCCAGTGCAGTTCACCCTCTACAAGCCCTTGGCTGCTGATCTTTGCTGCCATTTTGCTGGTTTTCGTCATTTGTTGGGCTCACCTTTTCAATAGTGTGACTTCTGAATCAGCCACTCTAGTTTCCTGTGAATTGCATTTTGCTCCAACCTTTTTGTGTCTGGTTTTGAAGTTTATATTTATAGTGTTTTAAATATTATAACCAGTTCCCCATCCCTGCTTCCACAGCAGCATATTTGTTTTTTTATCCTCAAACCCGGATGCTAAAGAAAATATGTTGGATTCAGTTTTTTACCAGGAAACAATCTACTTTTTAAAAAATAATTTATTTTTATTTTATGTGCATTTTTATTTTGCCTGCATGTATGGTTGTGTGAGGGTGTCAGATATTGGAGTTATAGACAGGTGTGAGCTGCCATGCAGATGCTGGGAATTGAACCCAGGTTCTCTAGAAGAGCAGTCAGTGTTCTTAACCACTGAGCCATCTCTCCAGTCCCAGGAAACTGAATCTAAAACAAAACACTTAACCATAGAGTTGAAAATTTCTGTAAAAGTCCACACATCCATCAGAAATATGTTAAGATATTTCAGCTTCCCAAGTCCCTCCTCTGCTTTGTGGATGGACTTCTTTTCTGTGTATTTTCGTACCCCTAGCAAAAACCTTTCTTTAAAAAGAAAGACAAGTATTCATAAGGTGTGGTGATTTTTTTTTCTCATTTGTAGAAAGGAAATGGAAAGTGGATGACCTATTAGAGAGCAGCCAGGAAAATCAAGATGAACATTTTTGGCCATTCATGCTCACCAACAAGATCATACACGTAGAAGGTGGCGGTACCACACGAAAAACTTCCAGTCTAGAAATGGACCCTGTTTCTTCAAGAAGTTTTCTGCTCAAAATATGTGACTCGTGTGAAATGAATTTAAAAAATATTTCAGGTGTAATTATTAGTAAAAAGAACTATTCTAGAAAGAAGCTGAATGAGTTTAATGTAGGGGAGAAGTCACTCCCTAATAATAGGCATGAGAAAATTCCTGTAGGAGCGAAATCCTTTAAATATAATGAGAAACCAAATGGCCTCAGCCTTTGCCAGGCTCTCACTCAGCCGGTTTCTGATCAGCCTTTTGAGTACAATGAAGATGGACAAGGCTTCAGTGAGGAAGTGGCCCTTTGTACGAATCAGCACTCTCAGCTAAGGGAGACGCTTTATAAACACACTGAATGTGGAAGAACTTTCATTGATGGTCTGAAGCTCAGTGTGTCTCCAAAACCTCATTTGCATATGGAGCCACATGAATGCAGTATTTGTAGAAAGTCCTTCTATGTGGATCTACAGTTTGGACATCAGAGAGCTCTTCTTCCGAGAAACAATCCTTGTGAGCGTAGTGAATATGAGGAAATCTTCCGTGATGGTTCAGCTCACATTGTTCATCAGGAAGCTTACCCAAGAAAGATTGCCCCAGAGTACAAAATGAGTAGCAAAACTTGGGGGAAATCAGCTCTCTTTAGACATCAGATAGTACAGATGGGGGGAAAACCCTATGAATACCATGAAAATGGGAAAATTTTCAGCAAGAAATCACATCCCACCCAGTCTCGAAGAGCTCACTTGGGAGAAAAAACCTTTGAATGTGGTGAGTGTGGTAAAATGTTTTGGGAGAAATCAAACCTTACCCAACACCAGAGAACACACACAGGAGAGAAACCATATGAATGTACTGAATGTGGGAAAGCCTTTTGCCAAAAACCACACCTTACCAACCACCAGCGAACACATACGGGAGAAAAACCCTATGAATGCAAGCAGTGTGGGAAAACATTCTGTGTCAAGTCAAACCTTACTGAACATCAAAGAACACACACAGGGGAGAAGCCCTATGAATGCAATGCGTGTAGGAAGTCCTTCTGCCACAGGTCAGCCCTCACTGTCCATCAGAGAACACATACAGGGGAGAAACCATTTATATGCAATGAGTGTGGGAAGTCATTTTGTGTGAAGTCAAACCTGATTGTACATCAAAGAACTCACACAGGGGAGAAACCCTACAAATGCAATGAATGTGGGAAAATGTTCTGTGAAAAATCAGCTCTTACCAAACACCAGAGGACTCACACAGGGGAGAAGCCCTATGAGTGTAACGTGTGCGGGAAGACCTTCAGTCAGAGGTCAGTGCTCACCAAGCATCAGAGAATTCACACGAGGATGAAGGCTCTTTCAGCATCCTGAATGTTCATCTTGCTTATGCCTGTCAAGTTGGTTGTACAGTTTTTAAAATGAGCTTAGAGACTGCCAAAGAATGCCACAGAGTACCAGAAAATGCCATTTTGTTGAAATGTATGAAAGTTTTTAAGAAAATAAAAAACTTTCATTAGAAAGATTGTATTGAAGGGAAATCATTCATATAAACAATATGGTTAAAAAATATCTATAGAGTTTAAATTGTGTGGTGTCTTCCAAATGTGTTTCAAAAATGTATTTTAAATATAATGGGTAATATTAATTTTACTTGTATTCATAAGAGTGTATGAAACTTAAAAATGAGTGACAATAACATTAAACATGTATGTAAAGAACATCTGATGTTTATAGACCTTGTGTGAGTATGCTAATGTAACATTTATGTAATTTAGGAAGTGCTCGATTTATGTATTGGAACCCAGTAAGGATGTGAGGAAAAAATTTGAACCCTTAGTGTAATAACTATAATAGTATACTTTCCATATACTAAGTACCACCAGTGTCTTTGTAGGTTGATAAGATTATGTATGTTTATGGACATATGTGTGAATGTGGGTCTATATGTTTGCATATGTAAATATGTTTATATGCATGTACCTATACACAAATGGTGATGTCGTAAGGGCAGCTCACACCAACTTACAAGTGCTGATAATTGTTAAAATTTCAGGAATTTTGTGAATACATTGTTTAAAATTATTGAAGTTACAGGTAAGTTATGTTGAGAGCAAAGGAAATAAATGGCACTCACCGTTCCTAATAATTTGCTGTCTTTCACTGTTATCTTCGCTGCTACCGTTGGCCTTCATGCTGAGAGCACTGTAGAATGGGTACCGCTGCTCATCTCTCCCGGATTCCACCACATCCATCCCACTCTCATGTTGGTAGCTTGGCCTTAGAACACTGACTGGGGAAACTGGCAGACCGTGTGTCAGGGGATTGATCTTCTCAGAGAAGCTGTGTGTATATAAACTCTATGGCAGATTTAAAGTATAAGCCAGCCATCTTTCCATTTCCTAAAACAAATAAGTGGCTATAGCCATCATTACCAAACTGCCTCTATAGTAAAGAAGCCACAGGATGGTTTATTGAGCCTTTTAATTACCTCAGAATTGTCCAGTTCTAAATATTTCCATTTTCTTGATAGGTTGGTCAGTATATATTTCAAATGTCATTCATTCTCTCTCTCTCTCTCTCTCTCTCTCTCTCTCTCTCTCTCTCTCTCTCTCTCTCCCTCTCTCTCTCTCTCTAACACACACATACACACAAAACATTATCACATACTTTTTCACTATTCTGGACCATAAATAAGTATGGCCATTATTACCAAACTACCCATTTGGTGAAGATATCATACATATTTCTAAGGGTTTTTCTTAACTACCTCTGTGTCGATCGTAAAAATGCTGTTAATTAAAAATGGTATTTACATGACTTAACATAAGTTGTCAATGGTAATGCTGCACTCTAAAAAAATATGGTAGTGTATAATAAAATACTCATTTTATACCCTTGAAATATTCAATGTGTAGCTATTGAGGCATGTAGCCATAGTTCTGTGTAATTCAGTAACTATATACTTATATTTAGAACTATAGACTCCTGTATAGTGTCTCTACCTCCTTTCTTCTATTCCCAATACCTCCTGGAAACACATTGATTAATCAGTAGTTTAAGAGATGCTACTCACCTTCTTTGCTGAGCTGAGTTTTATTTCTTTTTCCTCCTCCCCAGATGGTTTGGGGAATAAATCCAGATTAGTCAGAACTAATCATGACAACTCCATTTTGACAATTTTGTTGAAGTTAGAGAATGCTATGTAATACTGGAATAGATCTCTGTGATGAAGTTGTCATAAAATGAGACAATATAAGAGACATGAAAAGAGATCATACCATTTGGGTGCATTTATTTACATCTGTATATGACACTGGCATATAGTCTGGTCTGGAAGGGCAGTGACCCAAGGATGGCAGTGCACACAGCATAAAAAGCTGACCCAATATGATGTCGCTGAGCTTTTTAGCCCTCTACACTACTTTCTTTGTATTATTTTCAACAATACCTGTTACTTGTTTATTATTAGGTCTGTCTGATACTAAGAGTTGAGGCATTCCAGCTAATAACAGAAGTCACTTTTCCAAGTGCTAACATTCCGTATAATGGTTTGTGGGAAAATCTCTTTTCATCGTGCGAGGCACAGATGGATTGTTTTTAAAGTCACGGCTCTTTTTGGTGAAAAATAGAATGCCTCAAATAAAAAGATATTAATGGTAGACTAACTCTAGTAATGTGGTCCAGGAACAAGGGATGTTGAAACACACCAAGACTAGTGTCTACAGGTAGCCATTCTGCCAAGAATGTAAACTGAATTAGCATATCCCGGTTAAAGCTGATGTCATTGAGAAGATACTGTTACTACCAAAATTATGGCACCAAATTGCTAGTACCTTATTTTGAAGAACTCAGCCAGATGCAACGGCAGGTGAGCCCAGAGAAGAGTGGAGGGAGAGTCTAGGTAGCAAAAATGTAGAAAAAGCAGCTTAGGGTTTTCATTTCTGTAAATTCATAAACTCTGAGCATTGGAAATAAAGTTATTGTACTTATTGAAACAATTCTTTTTCTCTGTGTTGTGCTTCCATATGAGTAAAATTTGATATGAATAAATTCCTTTTGAAATCACCTGCTACTAATGGGTTGAGGTTACCCACTTTTCCTCATCCTTCAGTGAAGCCATTTTCACTGAGGTTGATTTCTTCTCCCCAAGATCAAACCATCCTTCTGATCACTTTTCCTATTTTAATTTTTCTTTGTAGCATTTTAAATCACCATATCCTTTGCAAATGTACTGTGTGTGTAGAGCTGACTTTAAATAGAGTGAAGTACAAATGGATTTTCTTTTTTTAAAAAATATTTTTATTTTATAATTAACTTAATTTCACCTATCAGCCACAGATTGCCCCGTTCTCCCTCCTCCCACCCCCCAGCCCTCCCCGCCAACCCCTCCCCATTCACACCTCCTCCAAGGCAAGGTCTCCCCTGGGGAGTCAGCCCAGCCTGGTAGACTCAGCAGAGGCAGTTCCAGTCCCCTCCTCCCTACACCAAGGCTGAGCAAAGTGTCCCAGCATAGGCCCCAGGCTCCAAAAAGCCAGCCCATGCACCAAGGACAGGTCCTGCCTCCACTGCCTAGAGGCCTCACAAACACTTCAAGCTAATCAACTGTCTCACTTATCCAGAGGGCCTGGTTTTCTTGACACAACTCCAGGAAGAGAAGAAACAACATAAACTGTCTGATCCATTGAGACCACTCAAAGCCCTCTATGATGAGATCTAACTGGCTTACTTTGGAACAACTGAATACTCTAATGCTTCCAGTTGGGATAAAGGCCTACTCTGTGATCACAGGGATAAAGTCTGTAACTAATGTGCTAATAATTTGGGTGGGAGAGGGGTTGTTCAACTTGATAAAAGCAAGAGTCATCTGGGAAAAGGGAACTTCCAATTAAGAAAACACCTCCATCAAACTGGCATTTTCTTGGTTAAGGGCCCAGCTCATTGTAAGTGGTGCCAACCCTGGTGTATATAAAAAAGCACGCTGAGCAAGCCATAGAGAGCAAGCCAATAAACAGCACCCCTCCATGGCCTCTGCTTTAGTTCCTGCCTCAACTTCCTGATCTGACTTCCCTTAGACTAAAATTGGGATATGTCAGCCAAATAAATCCTTTCCTCCCCAAGTTGCTTCTTATCATAGTATTTTATCACAGCAACAGAAAACAAGGACCAAAATGTTGAAAAGTTGGAACACAACAAAGCAATAGTGACACCACATTGTATCTGAGGACATGATGATGATAATGCCACAGCTAACCAACAAGACAAAGGGTCAGTCAGCTAAACAGTGCAGACACATCACCGATTTTTAGAGGAAAATGCAAAGGGGCTTACATCACAACATATGACAAAGAACATCACAGAGATATATTGTAAATAATGCATTTTAACATAATGTCTGCTTCTAACACATCAAAGATAGGCATACCTACTATAGGACAAAACAAAGGTTAACAAATTCAGAACATTTGAAATAACTATGCAACCTATATGTCCATAATGCAGTAACACTTAAAATAGACAGCAGGCAAATCTCTAGTAAGTAAAACATCCCATGGAGATTAAACAACTCTTTATTGAATGGTGAATGGGCTGAAAAATCAATGAAGAAATAATAATTCCTGGGACTAAATGAAAATAGAAACAAAATGTAACAAAACCTCTGGGACACATTAAAAACATCCTGCAAGGGAAATTCATAGCCCCAAGTGCCTAGATTAAGAAACAGAAAGCCAGGCGGCGGCGGCGGCGGCGGCGGCGGCGGCGGCGGCTGTGGCGGTGTATGCCTTTAATCCCAGTACTTGGAAGGCAGAGGCAGGCGAATCTCTGTGAGTTCAAGGCCAGCCTGGTCTACAGGGTGAGTTCCAGAACAGCCAAGGCCACACAGAAAATCCTTGTCTAGAAAAATAAAAAAAGAAAAGAAAAAGAAACCAGAAAGAGAACAAATATAAATGACTTAATGATGCACTCAAAAAATTTGAAAAACAAGAACAAATCAAACCCAAATTTAGTAGACAGCAAGACGAATAATGAAATCAGAGCAGAGGCAGGCATAGTGGTGCACACCTTTAACCACAGCACTTGAAAGGCAGAGGCAGGCGGATCTCTGTGAGTTCAAGGCCAGCCTGGAACACATTGAGAATTCTAGGCCAGTTAGGGTTACATAGTGAGACCTTATGTTTTTTTTTTGTTTGTTTATTTGTTTGGTTGGTTTTGATTTTTCAAGACAGGGTTTCTCTGTACACAGGCTTTGTGCCTTTCCTGGATCTCTGTAGACCAGGCTGGCCTTGAACTCACAAAGATCCACCTGGCTCTGCCTCCTGAGTGCTGGGATTAAAGGTGTGCACCACTACCACCCACCCTTATGCGTGTGTGTGTGTGTGTGTGTGTGTGTGTGTGTGTGTGTGTGTGTTTTAATGCAGAAATTAATGAAATAGAAACAAAAAATACAAAGAATTGCTGGGTGGTGGTGGTGCAAACCTTTAATTCCAGCACTCAGGAGGCAGAGGCAGGTGGATCTCTGTGAGTTCGAGGCCAGCTTGGTCTACAGAGCAAGTTCCAGGACAGTCAATTCTATATAGAGAAACCCTGTCTCAACCTGCCCCCCAATACAAAGAATTAACAATTCTAAGAGCTAGTTCTTAAGTAAAATAAATGAAGTCAATAGAACTTTGGCCCTAACAAAAAGAAAGAGATGACCCAAATTAACAATCAGAAATGAATAGGGAAACATTACACCAGACTCCAGAGAAATTCATTGTATTATAAGCAAATACTAGAAAAACTTGTTCTCTATTAAATTGGAACATCTAAAAGAAATAGATAAACCATCAAAGGTAAACCAAGAAGCGATCAACAGTCTTAACAGACCCGTAACACAAAGAGACCAAAACAGTAATGGAAGGTTTTATGACTAAAAGAATCCCAGGCCTAGATGGCTTTACAGTAGAACTCTACCAGACTTTCTTGGAAGATCCATAGCTAATACATAACTATATTATTAAAAAAAGCAGAAATAGAAGGAGCATCCAAAAATTCCTTTTATGAAGCCAGTATTACTCTAATACCCATACTAGGAAAAGATAAAACCAAATAATAATAATAATAATAATAATAATAATAAACCTAAGGCCAATATCCCTGAAGAACATGAATTCAAAAAAATCTTCAATAAAATATTTGCAAACATAGCCAGGCAGTGGTGGCGCACGCCTTTAATCCCAGCACTCAGGAGGCAGAGGCAGGCGGATCTCTGTGAGTTCAAGGCCAGCCTGGTCTACAGAGTGAGATCCAGGAAAGGCACAAAGCTACACAGAGAAACCCTGTCTCGAAAAACCAAAAAAAAAAAAAAATGCAAACAGAGAGGCCTTTCCAGTGCCCCTTGGTCCCAGGTGGGCAGGAAAACAGCTACATGCCCACCTGGGTGGTCAGGTGCCACCACGATGAACAGGTGTGTGGTGGAGAAGTTGGAGAGAAGGAGAAGCAGAGTGGTTTGTGCACTGTGGAGAGAAGGGGAACTGAAGGTGGTGGACTACTCTGCCACCTGAGCATATGACGTCTGGTCTGTAATGCCAGGATCATGTCTGGTTCCATGGCCCTACTGAAGCTGGGGTCTGTGTTGATGTCCCTGACTCATGTTACCTCCAAAGGCCATGCAGATGCCTGGGGTCTAGGCTGCCACCTGAGGCCATGTTGGTGTCTGAGGTCCACACAGTTGTCCGGGTCCATACCGATCTTAGTGACCTGTGCAGCCACCCAGGGCCATGGTGATGTCTGGGTCTGTGGTCCTACCACAACCTGCTTCTGTGTCGATGTCCATGACCGTGTTACCACTGGGGGCCATGGAAGAGCTATCCCTGGTGGCCTGGGCACTAGAGAACTGGTCCTGCCCCTCACTGGCTGCTTCATCAGGAGAGCAACCCCTCTCCCAGAACTGGTCCCAGTTTCATGGGCACAGGAGAGCTGGCCCCAACCTTTGACAGCCCTGGGAGAACCACCCCCTCCCTGCCACAGGCCACCGAAAAGAGAAAGTTGGCTCCTATAGCATGGGCAAAGGGGAGCTGGCCCTGACCCTTGCCTGAGGGCGGGCAGTCCTGGTGGAGGCCCAGACTGACCAACTCAGCTACCACCCAGGCCCACATTCAGGGTTTTGAATTGACTCACCCCAGCATCTACCCCATCTATGACCTGCTGGATCACCTGAAGGGAGGAGTCCTGAGGAACCATAGCCACAGGAGCTTTGTGACCGGGGCAACAGCAGGGTACCAGAGAAAAGTTTCAGTGAGGGCCCAGTATTGGTGGTGTAGCAGAAGCCGGAGGCCTTGAACCAGATCAACAAATCATTGCAATGAACTTTGCAAGTAAAGCCATTTGGTCAAAACGGTAAACTGCTTGACACACAGCAGCTCCCAAGGCCACTAGGACAAAACAACATATGATGGAGAGCCAGGAACGATGGAGGAGCAAATGTTTTCTCTTCTTTTTCTTTCTTTGTGGAGAGAGGCTATAATTGTTGACCATTTCCAGAAGTTTCCTGGTGGGGTTTTTGGAAACTCTTCTGTAAATCATGTCATCTTCAATAGGGAGAAATTGATTTCCTTTTTCCTGTTTGTATTCTTTTAGTTTCCTCCTCTTTTCTTGTTCACCCAGTTAGTGCTTCAAGCCCAAAATTGAAAAGAAGTGGGGACAGAGAACATCCCTGCCTCGTTCCTGATTCTAATGAGATTGTTTCACATCCCCCCACATAGGATGATTTTGGCTGTGGACTTCTCATGTATGTCTTTTATTAGGTTGAAGTATGTTCACTCTAGTCCTGTTGTCTATGACTTTTATCATGAGACATGTTGGATTTTATCAAAGGCTTTTTCTGCATCTACTGAGATGATCATGTGATTCTGTAAGTCCATTTATTTGATTCACTACATTTATTGACATGTATACTGACCAACTCTGCATTCTGGAATAAAACCTTAAGAAAAATTTTAAACAGTCAAAATAAAACCAAAGAATTATGAGATTAGTGGCAATTAAACAGTCCCTTAATTTTGTTTTTTCTTCTGTCCCATATCAGGTGGCTCCTTTGACATGAGACAGAGATTTTGGATTTTCCTATAACAAGCATGCTTGGATCAGGGAAGGAGAGAGCCACACTCCAATTCCAAAGCCAGCTTTAACTTTTAACTGAACTGGAATTACAAAAAGACCATTTGACTTCTATGTCTGTACAGCACAACAGAAACAAACACTTGGGAAGATTTATGAATTTTATCCTGTTGGAAATGTGCTATACCGTTAGGCCAGTTAACTCTTTTTCTTGGGACTTTTTTTTTGTGGATGATTTGTCCTTTTTCTTCAGATGTCTCATTTGTCCAGTGCTTTTTAGACTCCTTAGTTGGATGCCTTCATTCTCCTGGAAAGACAAAATCAAAACCTTGCCCCAACTCTACCTTTGGGGAGTTTCCTTTCTGACAGGTTATATCTGATCAAATGAAAAGCATTTTGTTAGTCTTATAAGGCAGTTTAGATAGAATGGTCATACTGTTTGATGAAATATCTAATCAAGAGGTCTCTTGTGTTCAAATCTAATTTTTTTACCAGTTTTGGTGTTATCTATATTTTTTCTTCTGTGGAAACAAAAGCAAAACCTATTCCACAATGTAACTAACACATATCCTGGTTTCCATTCTGAGGTCAGCACATCTTTAAAGTGTATAGGTTGATTTAATTCAGCATTTTTTCCCACTATCCATTGTCTCTTTGCAGCTGTCATTTCTTTCTCATTAGCATTTAAAAATTTTCAAGTTAATAAGGCATTATGCAAATTATCTCTGGGGGTCTTTATTAGCCCTTTCTGTTTATATATATACAGGATAACAAAATTAAGTTTGTATCAATAAACTAAAATTTATACCAATGTAAAACATTTTAAACATAAACTAAAATCTATACCAATGTAAAACATTTTAAACAAGTTGTTCTTTAACTTGCTCTTTAACTTGTAGGTTCATTAATCTACCCTTTTATCTTATCATCTCTATATCCTATATATCTATATCATATCTCCTTTTCTTTTTTAGAAAGAGATTGCATTTATAATCAACCTGTTTTAAATAAAAATATTTGTTTTTCTCTGTCCCACACCAGAGGGCTCTTCTGATTTGGGACACAAGAGTCTCTTAGCCATTTTTTTAAAAATATGTCTGGGTTTAGAGGGGTGTGAGCCAATTCCACCTCTAAAGCCAGCTTGATATATTTGGGAATTTGGGCGTAGCATCTCTTACTACTTCCTGCTGGAGGGGGGCACTGTATCTTATGGGGACACAAAGAAAATTTTAGGCCTATGGGGTAGTCCTTGAGGCTGTATTGTGGGAGCCAGTTGCCTTGAAACCATTCTGGATGTTGGATCATCTGGGCCATGGTGTCATCGGTGATCTTTCAGGGGGTCTTGGCTGGTCAAACCTGATGTATCTTAATCTGGAACAAATCCATAGCCTCTGGCTTTCTGTGGAAACAAAAGCAGAACCTCTTTTCCAAAGTAACATATCCTTATATCCAAATTTTGAAGTCAAGGTACTTTTAAAATTTACATTTTGGCATAACTGAACAGCTTTTACAATCAAATATTTTCCTTTAGTTAGGAATATCAAGACAACATAATCCAGATTTTCTGTGTGATAGCCATCTTTACGTGGCTTATTACCTTTACTGTTTTTTAAACACTTTATTTTTAGATACTATTTGTTTATATAATGGTATTTTTTTTCTCTTTTAAGCCTACGTACATTTTTACATGCATTATAAACTATTTTATGTGAATCAGTCTTATTGTGAACCTATTGCTTTAAACTGTAGCCTTCTAAACCTGAAACGGCTCTGTGGCTGCTGGCTACGCCCCCTTCAGCTTTTCAACATGGTGGTGGTACGTTTTCTCCAGCTCGAGAGTCATCAAGTCTCAGAAATAGTAGGTCTACGCTTTTAGTGTAGCCCAGAAACCTCTTTTTGTTGTTGTTGTTGTTTTTAATACTAGTAAAGACTAAATCTACCACACAGTGTAATGTGCCGCAGGCAGACACCTCATTTCCGCCATACTGCTGGTCAAATGCACACGCCAGGAACCCGCCAGTGTTCAAACCTGCGTTTTGCGTCATCTAGCTGCCTGTATGAGACAAGAAGCAGGAACCTGGTTTTGGCTCTGTTTAGAATTGGTTATTAAATATTCTCAGGTTTAAGGTGGAAACTCGAGCTGTTGGGCACCATTTGTTGCTGGAGGGCTTCTCTCCAGGTTCCACCAAGCCCCGCAGTCCCACAATCCACGTATAAAATAATCACTCAGACGCTTATATTACTTATAAACTGTATGGCCGTGGCAGGCTTCTTGCTAACTGTTCTTATATCTTAAATTAACCCATTTCTATAAATCTATACCTTGCCACGGGGCTGGTGGCTTCTCAGCGTCTTTACATGCTCTTCTCCTGGCGGTGGCTGCAGTGTCTCTCCCCATTTCCTGTTTCCCCAATTCTCCTCTCTCCTTGTCCCGCCTATACTTCCTGCCTGGTCACTGGCCATTAGTGTTTTATTTATACAGAGCGATAGCCACAGCACACTGCCCTGCCCGAGTGGCTCTCCAGAGGAAGACTCCACAATTATGCCAGTGCTGCACTCTTCATGCTGCCAAAGTTTGGCCGCCAGCTTGGGATGATCCTCCCTCCACTGCTCCAGTCATATAATCAGTAGCTGTTACTATAACGATATGGGAAAGAGTACCATGGACCAAAGAGAAGGATAAATGCTTGGGAGCTGTGACCACTTTTGTAAGTCCTTTAGAAAAAACAAAAAACAAAAAAAACCCAAACACCATAAAGGGAGGAGGAGGAGTTGCGAAGAGTCAGCAGGAGGGGAGGGGGACGACAGAAGATCATGGGTGGTGCACACAATCAGAGTACCTTGTATACAAATATGAAATTGCCAAAGTTATATAAACATGTAAACTACCTCACAAAGCCAGATCATTCACTAGGAACAAGTTGGTTTTATTTCAGAGATGCTGAGATGGTTCAGTATAATTTATATATATAATTCATATATTCCTCATATAAATGGTCTCAAAGACAGAAATAACATGATCATCTCAGTTGATACTAGAAAAGCATTTTACAAAATCCAAAGCCCATTCATGATAAAAAAAAAAAAAGCCCTGGAAAGACTATGGATAAGTCATAGTTTAGTGCACAATGACATTTAAAAGGATTTGCAAAATGAAAAAACAGATAAAGTGTCCAGAGGGTTTTTGGTGTTGTTTTCCTCTTTCTTTCTTTCCCTTCCTTCCTTCCTTCCCTCCTTCCTTCCTTCCTTCCTTCCTTCCTTCCTTCCTTCCTTCCTTCCTTCCTCCCTCCCTCCTCCCTCCCTCCCTCTCCCTTCCTTCCTTCCTTCCTTCCTTCCTTCCTTCCTTCCTTCCTTCTTTTCTTTTCTTTCTTTCTTTTTCTTTTTTGTTTGTTTGTTTTGGGTTTTTCAAGACAGGATTTCTTTGTGTAGCTCTGGCTGTCCTGGAACTCACTATGTAGACCAGGCTGGTCTAGAACTCAGACATCTGCCTGCCTCTACCTCCCCTGTGCTGGGATTAAAGGTGTGCATCACTGTCTGGGTAGAGGTTTTAATTAGGCTGTTTTCAGGAGTATCATGGGCAGATTGGTTTTACATTATTTATGTCTTTCAAACTATTCTAAATTTGCAAAAGACCAGTGTTCACATTTCATTCTGCTGTGACAAAACACTGACCATAACCAATTTAGGGGAGGACAGAATTTTTTTTTTTGGCTTACACTTCAGACTACAGTCCATCACGAGAGGAAGTCGGGGCAGGAACTCAAGCAGGAACTTGAAGTAGACACTATGGAGATATGGCACTTGCTGGCTCACTCACTACACTTATGCTTACCTTGTTTTCTTATACAGCACAAGACCACTTGCCCAGGGAATGGTGCTGCCCATAGTGGCCCTGGCTATCCTAAATCAGTTAACAAGCAATACTCCCTCCACACCTCATAATCATGCCTACAGGCCAATCAGATCTGGGAAAGCCCCTAATTGAGACTCATTTCTTGGGTGATCATATGACTCTAGGCTGTGTTAGGTTGACAGTGAAAGGTAACTAGGACGACTAGTCAGTTAGGACTTTCCCTAGGGGCACTAAAATAGTAAGGACATTTTCACAGTTAGACTAAAGAAATCTTAGCATGCTTATTTCTTTATCACAAATGGCTCTACAGATCCCAATGGCTAAGACATAGAACTCCAGAACATTCTCTTACAAGGCAGATGCCCAAAGGCACTAGAAGTTAGGGTGCCAGAGGATGAAAGATGTGGCCTCTGACATCGGAGATGATATTCAAATTAATTCTGAAACAATGGAGCTAGAATACCTGAGGGTGTGAGGTGTGACCTCTGACTTTTGGGGATGCTGGGGCTTGGCATGCCAGACAGATGTGGCCTCTGACTTGGGGAGTAGCTCTCTTGGGTCCTGAGATGCTGGGGATTGTGTTCCAAGTAATCCTCAATAAATTTTTTTTTCAGTTAACTGTAGCCAGATTTTTTTCTGTCCCACCATCCAGCTCCCAGATAACCACAGGGAGACTTATTATGAAAACTCAGCCAATAGCTTAGGCTTGTTACTTACTAGCTCTTACAACTAATATTAACCCATTTCTATCAATCTACCTGTGTTCCATGGCTCGTGCTCTTACCTGTCCTCTATCATGTCTTGCTCCCTCTGCATCTCTTGGTGACTCCTGTAACCCTGCCCTTCTTCTTCCCAGCATTCTCTCTGCTCCAAAAATCCTGCTTAGCTATTGGCTGTTCAGCTTTTTATTAAACCAATCCAAGTAACAAATCTTCACAGTGTACAAAAAGATTCCACAACAGTTAACAGTTCGTATCTCTGGTTAAATAGACAAGTCACATATATGACACCAGATAAGTACAATTATGGCCATTGATATTATCTTAAAAATGTCATAAGAAGCCGGGTGGTGATGGTGCACACCTTTAATCCCAGTACTCAGGAGGCAGAAGCAGGTGGATCTCTGTGAGTTCAAGGTCAGCCTGGTCTACAGAGCAAGTTCCAGGACAGGCTCCAAAGCTACATAGAGAGACCTTGTCTCAAAAAAAAAAAAAAAAGTCATAAGAAGCCTAAAAACCTTAAAGATTCTAAATTGTTTCAAAAATAACCACTTCAGTAGCTATGGGGATAGTCGCTTTATGTGTCTATGATCTTTCAGAGTATGCCTTCTAAAATTTAAAGCTTTAAATGCTTCACCAAGCTGTTGTCATACAAACAACTGTTTACACTGACTGTTACATCTTTTTTAGATGTACATTGATAACTATATCATGATCAACTTTTTTAGTACAAATAATAAATGTTTCCAAGCATTTTACATTCCAAGTAGTGCATTGTAATAGATAAGTGGACTAAATATTGGTTACTGTGAAAGTCCTAATAGAATGATATACATAGTGCAATTGACTAGATAGTGAACAAAAAAGAAATAAAAAGATATAACTGCTTTTAAGGGATTGGGGTTTTTAGTATAGATATAAGGGGGAGCATAGTCAGGAAGGATCCAGACTGAACAGGACTAGCAATTTATACTGGGCATGGGAGGAGACGGAGGAGAGAGAGGAAGAGAGAGGAACCAGGAGTTAGGAGGCTAGGAGCAGGCCTGGAGACTAAGAAACCAAGAGGCCGGCATAGCCAAAATGCCTGAGTTATATAAGGAAGAGAAACGAGGAAAGGGAAGCCCAGCCTGGGCTGGACAGTTGAGGGTAGGGGGTCTGGTATGTCAGCCAGGATGACCCTGCAACAGGTAGGGACTGAGGGAGGCTGGCTGCTAGAGTCCACTTCATTCAATAGGCACTTTAGCCATTTGTCTTGAGTTTGAGACTTTACATCTCAGCTTTTTTTGTTGATGATAAAGAGTGACGTAGTCTTTCCTATAACTGCTTTCTGTTGAAATAGGGGCATTTGTTGGGGGAGGGGGCAGGAAGGTTGGAATGGTGATCGCTGGAAAGATGGTCATAGGTTGAGAAGAGAGAAAGGAATGCAGATCTTACAGACTGTAAATTGCTAAACCTTTGATTTTGTTTCATGATTTCCATATACATTTTTACATCTGTTTTGTGTTGATATGCTATGAAAAGGTACAAAACAAGGTAGTTTGAGGCACCATGAACCCGTGTTCTTAACCCATTATCGCTACTATTCAGTTGAACAATAAGCTCTTGCTGTCTTTGACCTGAGAGCTATGTTTTGCATGGACATGTTATTTGGTGGGAACCTAAGTCCATATTCCCAGGCCAGTCACTCATATTTGGTGCAATAACCTATTTTTTATTCTTCTTGAGATAGGGGCTGCGTTTTGAGTCCGCCATAGTTGTAGCAAATAACTTGGAGTGGAAGGAGTCCTGGGAATACAAGGCTGAGCACATAGAAAATGCTCAGCGGCTATGTTTCTTGAGAAAAAGCCCAGGAACAAGAAGCACGGTTTGTCTCAGCCCTCGGCCCGTCTTGGTACGGTCTTGGTACAAGAAGGCACTAGAGAGTTGAAGAATGGAAGCACTCTCAGTGATGGCATTTATGAAAGACAGTGAGCCGTAGCCTGTTGGACTGCGGTGGGGTTCTGACTTTTCAAGTTGTGACTGGAAGAGCCCTCTGGCTTTCCTCGGGTATTCAAGCGGGCGAGGCTACAGGGGCGCCCGGATCCCTGGCGTGGAGTCAGCGTGCGCAGCTCTCCTCTGCCGGAGTCCTGCAGCTAGGTCGCTCTGGCTGAGGACGAGGAGTCTAGACTGTCTTGGACAGGAGAGATGAAGGTTTCCCGGAGGGACTTGAAGGAGCGTGGAGCCAGGGCGAAAGCAGCCGACACGCCTGCGCACACGCTCAGCCAATCAAGCGCTCACTTCCGGCTTTCCCCTGGAAAGCCGTCCGTCCGCGGGGCTCTCTTTCTCTCCCGTTTCTCGTTTCCCTCCGGCGGGTGCGTGCGAAGGACAACTTCCGCTTCCGGCGTCGTGCTTGCGGGCCGGAGCAGTTGCGGCTGTGAGGTTGGGTGATTCTGCGAGCCCCGTGGGAGCAGGTGCGGGCGGTCAGTCTGGTTCCCGGTGAGGTCGGTGCTCAAGCCTCCGACAGGCTGCTCCCAAGCCGCGCGTCTGGGCTGCAAGGCAAGTTTCCCAACTGCCGGAGAGGTGCTCCGGGGAGTGCGAGGGTGCCCGACCCTGAGGAGTTGGGGCGGGGAAGGGGATCTTCCAGCAGGTGACCTAGGTCTTACCCAGCTCCGTTCTGTGTGTTTTTCCGAGCAAAAAGAGGAGATCACAGGCAGGGGAAAATGCGCTTCCTCCAGTGGCTGCGAGACGGGTCTGGCCAGCACTGTTGTGGTGTTTTAAACTTTTATGTTTTCGTTTAAATTAGAAAGCCACTTCATTAGTTCAGTGAGTGGCTAGGCCAGAGTTGTCCAGTTTAGTAGGCACTTGCCACATATGGCCGTTTCAGTTTAAAAGTTAAGATTGTTTTTCGGTTTCCCAAGGTACATTTGAAATTCTCTGTAACCACGTGTAGTTAATGGCCACTGTATTGAGAGCCGCAGGTAGAGTATGTTTCTGTCATCACAAAAATGAGCGCTGCCGATGGTTTTAAGATATGTAAAACATAATAAAAGGATAATATTGGTACCGGTAACTCTTCTACTTTATGGCATAAGAAAGAAATGAATTTGGAGATAGATAAGCAGTTTCTACCTCTATTCGGAGAACAAATATATCATTACTTCATAAACAAATGAAATTTACTGCCCCTGCCCATGTTGCCCTGATTATAATATATTCCCACCCCATGCCACTCTGTTCCATATAGGTTAAGACTTATTTATAGTTGATAAACAGCCACCATGGAGGCCAAGGATCACAAGAAACACAGAAAGAAGCACAGTGGGCCTAAAGCTGAGAAGAAAAAGAAACGGTACCTGCAGGATCTCCAGCTCGGAGATGAAGAGGATGCCCGGAAGAGAAACCCTAAAGCTTTTGCAGTCCAGTCTGCTGTGCGGATGGCTCGGTCCTTTCACAGGTGCGTTTAGCTGGGCTTGGTGGTTCTTCCATTTCATTAAGTAGTAGGAACCTCTCTCAGATGGTATTTGCCTTTGTGGTCTAAATAAGATCTGAAGGACACAGGCAATGCCGTATTGCTTTCCCTCACATTTTAGAACTGCAACCAAAGGAGCATTTTGCCTCCAACATCTGTCCTTTGCCTTTTTTTTTCCCCAAGAGAAAAGAATTTATATTAGTTCACAGAAAAATGTTGTAAACTTTAACTATCTCCATGGTAACGTATGCCCCCCCCATCCTTCATTTAATGCAAGGTACTAAAATAATTGTACTTAGGGAGACATTCTATATATCCAGCAGTTTCTTTTAAACATTACTGAATTAAGTTCTTTTTTTTTTTTTAATTTTTTTAAAATTTACTTTGTGTATGAGTGCTTTGTCTGCACATATACCTTTACGCCAGAAGAGAATATCAGATCCCCCTAGAGATGGTTGTGAGCCACCATGTGGGTGCTGGGAATTGAACTCAGGACCTCTAGAAGAGCAGTCAGTGCTCTTAACCACTGAGCCATCTCTCCAGCCCCCTGAATTAAGTTCTTTTGTTTGTTTGTTTTTGCTTTTTCAAGACAGGGTTTCTCTATGTAGTCTGCTTTCTTGGAATTCACTCTATAGACCAGGCTGGCCTCAAACTCACAGAGATCCACCTCCTCTGCCTCCTGAGTGCTGGGGTTAAAGGTCTGTGTGACCGCTGCCCAGCCCTAATTAAATTCTTTCAACTGCATTAAGAGGTTAGGAGTTATTCTCATCCCAATTCTGTGGATAAGAAAACAGGTCCAGGGCACAAACTAAATAGCCAGGTGATTGATAGAACGTTTTCTTTATCTCCTATACCTCTACTTGTGTTATATACTGTCTCCATCTTTGCCTATTATTCTCTTGAACATTAAAGTCAAATCAGTCTGATTTACTATGTGTTTGATTATTATTAGCTTTATTTTTTTAGTCATCTGTTTTGTCTTTAGTGAAGAATAGATTTTGGATAGGGGAGGGGGTCGGTTAGAAATTAGCCAGTTAAAGTTAATTGTATTATCTTTTCTCTATAAAATCTAACTTTAACATGTTAAGGTCTTTTGTATTCTGGAAGTAAACTTTTTTTTTTTTCTTCAAAACCATTAGGACTCAGGATTTAAAGACAAAGAAGCATCACATCCCAGTGGTTGACCGAACTCCACTAGAACCTCCACCAATAGTGGTCGTGGTGATGGGGCCTCCAAAAGTTGGAAAGAGCACTTTGATACGGTGCCTCATTCGGAATTTTACCAGACAGAAGTTGACTGAAATCAGAGGCCCTGTGACAATTGTGTCAGGTAGGGAGTGCTGCCTTGGAGCTGGTGTGGCAAGTATTGTGCCTGAGGGCTAACAACCCTGAGTTTTGTTTGCTCAAACAGAAAATATAATACCAATGCTGTTACATCGTATAACCACATATTTGCTTTTACTGAGTTGCCTGTAACTTCAAAGGTCACTTCTTAGACATAACAGTGTTGATGTATACCACCTTAGTTTGACTGGTTGACTTTGTCAAGTGTGCTTCTTGGAAAGACTTAGCACTGGGCCCGTCATTGTGAACATGTGCATTTCATAATAAGTTAGCTCCCATGTACTACAGACATCTGCTTTGCTTCTCAAAGCTACTCTTACGAGAATTTATATGCTTTTTTTTTTGTGTGTTGTTGTTGTTGTTCCTGTTTTTGAAGCAGGGTCTCTCTGTGTAGCTCTGGCACCCCTGGAACTTGCTATGTAGACCAGGCTGACCTTGAACTCACAGAGATGCACCTGTCTCTGGCTCCCAGGCGCAGGGTTTCGGATTTCTGTTATTAAATGAGGGAAAATGAAGTCAGTTCCCCAAATGGTAATGGTAGAAACAGAAGTGCCTTGTTATAGTAGCCGTGGAGTAGACATTTCTTTGTCTTTGGGATATCCTTAATCATTATATTTTAACTGGGAAAGTTACTGTTCCATGAGCATTTTGGCTTATTAGTTTGGGGATATTTTTATTTATAGTAGTTGAACAGGAACATATGACTATCCCACGAACATCCTGTTACATTATGTTTGATGATGGTTTTAGCCATATTGAGAGTATAGAAAAGTTTGGAGATAAAGAGTGGCCTGTGGCTCAGTAGGATCATGGTCCTTAGAAACCCCGTCTAGGATTGTACCTTTTTTAATATCTTTATTTATCTGGGTGCAGTTGTTGTATTTTAAAATTAAGGCGAGACCAATGCAAAGAAACCAGGATGGAATTGATACAACTATCACATTCTTGTAGAGGTGTATGGTGTTTTAATGGGTGCAGTTAGAAACATAATTATTATAGAGTTAATGACAGAGTGTTTTCAAGATTTTGAAAGGTAAACTTTCATCTTGTCCTTACAGGTAAAAAGCGCAGACTTACCATTATTGAATGTGGGTGTGACATCAATGTGATGATCGATCTGGCAAAAGTAGCAGATCTGGTAAGTCAGTAAGGTGGCCTGGGGTCACGACGGAGAGTGACAGTGTGGTGGGCTCTGTGTCGTTGCAGGGGAACACTGGTGGTTATTAAGGAAAGGTAGAGTAGAAGTGGTTGAAATTATGATATTGTTAATATCATAAAAATGGAATGTGCATGATGAATGCATTCTAAAACCAAATGAAACCATAGGGGTGAGAAAATTATGGGCAAGTTTAATATATGAATATACACAGGCACACACAGCAAGATTATATCAATACATGCATGTATAGGCACATACACGTACATACACTTGCTTGCACAATGCCTACCATTTCTTGAACTCTCCCTAGGCACTGTACTAATAGCTCTCTGTAAATTTAGCTCACATTACCACCAATGTGCTCATTTAGATATTATGTATACTTTACATATGATGAAATCAAGGCTCTCATCAGCTAAGTAATTTATCTTGGAATGAGTCCCCTCCCTCCCTCCCTCCCTCCCTCCCTCCCTCCCTCCCTCCCTCCCTCCCTCCCTTCCTTCCTTCTTTCCTTCCTTTCCTTCCTCCCTACCTCCCTTCCTTCCTTTTCTTTCTCTCTCTTTCTTTCATTCATTTGGTTCCCCCCCCCCCCCCCCAGACAAGATTTCTCTGTGTAGTCCTGGCTATCCTGAAACTTGCTCTGTAGACCAAGTTGGCCTTAGACTCAGAGATCCACCTGCCTCTGCCTCCTGAGTGCTGGAGTTAAAGGTGTGTTTCACCATACTTGGCTAATGTCTTTATATTTATTTATTTAGTGATTTATTTGACCCACTATGTTTAATTATGGCTGCTTATTTGAGTTTGGTTATTTATTAGAACACTGGCAATTTATCACCAGCGCCCCTCCCAGAATTCATTAACTGCATGGAGTCTCAGGCTCATGCATGAGGGAATGGTGATGGGCTCAGTCTTGTCCAGGTAATCACAGATACGGGAGTTCTTGAGTGCACTCTTCCCCATCTTCTGGCTTTAACAGTTGTTTTCACCCTGTGTTCTGCAGTACTGCTGAGCCACGGAGAGAGTGATACAGTGGGACCAGTGTCCTGTTTAGGACCAAGCACTCTACAGTCATTCTTAGCACTTTGACCAGCAGTGAATCTGTTAACTGCACCATCGCAAAAAGAATCTCTGGAAAAGTCCTAGAGTTGGACTAATCCAATTTGTGTTGTTTTTTGCTTCTGATACAGGATCTTACTATGAGCCCTGTGTGCTGGCCTAGAACTCACCGTGTAAACCAGTCTAGCCTCAGACTCAGAGATCTGCCTGTCTCTGTCTCCCAGGTGTTGGGATTAAAGGTGTGCATCACCAAACCTGGCTAAACATAACCATTTAGAAGGCAGTCTGACACTGTGTCCTTTTAACAAAACGCCAGTAGTGGACTCCTTTAGAGCCTATGACCTCCCCAGTCATGGGCTCTTGACCAGTTTACAATGCTAGACACAAGTTCTGTGGAACAGGCCTCAAATTCAATCAAAAGGCAGTTGGTTACCACCATGGTGGTCATTTGAGTGGTGAACATAACTAGACTGGCAGGTCGTCTTTGATGCAGCTCATGGGGTTCACAGCTGGGAAAGATACTTGATGAGCCCACCCCCCAACAGTTTGTATATTCCATAAAATTCTATTCTTAATGGTTATGGTAGGGTGAGGCAGTCAGGGTTTATCAATGGAAAATCTATATAGTACTAAGCACAGAGAGGAAGCAAGATGCTGGTAAATCACGAGCCATGTGACAAGATATAGATTTATAAAAATGGGTTAATTTAAGATGTAAGATCTAGCTAACAAAAGCCTGCCACAGCCATACAATTTATAAATAATATAAATCTCTATATGTTTACTTGGGTCTGAGCGGCTACAGGAGCCAATTGGACTGAAAAAAACTCCAGCCACAGTTATGGTAGGGTGAAGCAGTCAGGGTTTATCAATGGAAAATCTATATAGTACTAAGTATAAGAAAAAGATGGAGCCCAAATTGAATTTGGGAACTGATGGTGGTTATTACTTTTTTTTTTTTAGTTGTCTCTTAACCTAGCATGACAGGATAACAGATATCCTGGAGTGTATGTGTGTGTATGTGTGTATTTAATTTAACTAGATGTCAAAGAGCTACAGATTTTTGTTCTTTGGACCAGAAAGACTCCAAAAATATAAAAGTTACCAGTCTGTCCTGATTAAAATTTTTTTACGATTTATTTATTTTATTATATGTATATGAATGGTTTGCTTGCATGTGAGTCTGTGTGTCATGTGCATGCCTGGTGCCTACAGTGGTCAGAAGAGGATGTCTGATCCCCTAGAACTTGAGTGATAGATAGTCGTGAGCTGCCATGTGGGTCCTGGGAATTGAACCTGGGTCCTCTGCAAGAACAAGTGCTCTGTTGAACCATCTCTCTCTAGTTCCATCCAACTATATTGATATTAAAGATACATATTTTTTAACTTGGGGTTTATTAATAATGTTACTCTTAGTACAACTAGTATAAACTCGGTAAGCCTTATGTTTTTAAAATTACTGAAATACTAATGATTCTGTAGTTTTGAGAGCATGAATATTAATGGAGATACCTTTTGTGTCGTTCTTTTGAATATTTAAGCAAACAAGTGAGTGGCTTGATTTGACCCATGGACTGTAACTTGCTGACTCTTGATCTGGGTGGAGGATTGTCGTGGCTTCTGTGAGAAATTGTGTTCTGTTTTTTAGGTGCTAATGCTTATAGATGCCAGCTTCGGGTTTGAAATGGAGACATTTGAGTTTCTAAACATCTGTCAAGTACACGGCTTCCCTAAAATCATGGGCGTTCTCACCCATCTCGACTCCTTCAAGCATAACAAGCAACTCAAGAAGACCAAGAAGCGATTGAAACATAGGTTCTGGACAGAAGTCTACCCGGTAGGAAGAAAAGCTATTATCGAGTCCTGTTACTTGTGACCCTTTCAAGCAGCCAGAATGAAGAGCTCTTCATAAATCTCTGGGGTTTTCCTGTGTGCGTGTATTTCTAGTCCTTGGCCTGTTTGCCCACGTGGTCTTTATCCGTGTCTCTTGATGTATCACACTTGCTTCTGTACACATCCGTCAGAGTGTATCCTCTACTGGTCTGGTTTGATGCAGTGCTTCCGAAGTTTCTGCTAGTTCAGGAGCAGGACCTGCCAGTATGAGTACCTCCTCGTACTGCTGTGGCCCATTGGTCACAGAGTCCTTTCTCTGCTTAGGAACCTCAGTGCCTTCTCCACAGATGCTGGTGTGTAACTGAGAGGAGCTTGCTTTGGTGAGACCTTCACATGACAAGCCCTGAAGAAAACAGCCAGCTTTGAAAACACCAAGACATTGGCTCCTAATGACCCTGCTTCTTATGGTGTTGACACACATGTAATTGACTTTCATTTTTACTTCTTTTTTCTTTTTAATGTTTAGGGTGCCAAACTGTTCTACCTTTCTGGAATGGTACATGGAGAATATCAGAACCAAGAGATTCACAACCTGGGCCGATTTATTACAGTTATGAAGTTTAGGCCTCTCACATGGCAAACTTCTCATCCTTACATCCTGGCAGACAGGTAAAATATAAGTGTGAGTTTCTTTTCTTTCAGGTCTGTATATTTCATTTTAACTTTTTAAGGCTCAAGAAGGATCAGTGATAATGCCTATTATGTGTAGTCACTGGAAGATGCCGTGCTTTCTAGGGCGAATAATTATAAACATTGCCAGTGAAGCTAAGGGCTGGGGATACAGCTCAGTGCATTAGAGGGCTTTCCCAAAGCCTCTGGCTAGTTCCTAGCATTTTTTTCCTTTTTTGTTTGTGTTTTTTTTTTTTGCTTTGTTTTTCGAGACAGGGTTTCTCTGTGTAGCTCTGGCTGTCCTAGAACTCACTCTGTAGACCAGGCTGGCCTTGAACTCAGAGATCCACCTACATCTGCCTTGGAGTGCTGGGATTAAAGACGTGCACCACCACTGCCTGCCTGCCTGCCTGCCTGCCTGTCTCTCTCTCTCTCTCTTTAAACAAAGCTAGGTGGTCAGGTGGTGGTGGCACACGCCTTTAATCCCAGCACTCAGGAGGCAGAGAGAGGCGGATCCCTTGAGTTCTGAGTTTGAGGCCAGCCTGGTCTACAGAGTGAGTTCAGAACAGCCAGAGCTACACACAGAACCCGCCCCCCCCCCAAAAAAAAACCCAAACAACAACAACAACAAAACCAAACAAACTGGCTAACAGAAAAATGGGAACATTTTGAGGCGTCAGTGATGAAGTCCTTGTGCCTAGAGCACCAGTTGCTCAGTACCTCTGCTTTACTTGTGTTTTGTTTTCTCAGCCTCTAATCCTTTCCTTAGAGGAATCCAAGATAAAGCAAAACCTCAGCCAGCAGGTTAATCTTAACTCTTCCATAAAGGGTTTTTCTAAACATGTTCTGTGCTCTTCCCTGACCCAGTGTCTTGTGGAGTGCATTACCATATGGAGCCAGTTGGAGGCAGTCATGGTTTTCTCCTTGTCCTCTGGAACAGAGTGAACCACGCTTCCATATTTCTGTATCTTGTAGTTTTCTAAATGATGTGCTTAAGGAGCGAGTCTTGTTCTTGTGGTGCTCAAGATTGAGCTCCAAGCCTCATGTGCTGGGCAGTGTTGAACCACTGAGCCATGCTCCCAGCCCATGAACAAGAGTGGTCAACACATGACGAGAAGTGTAAGTACTTTTTACATTTCTTCCTGCAGTGTGATTGCATTTATTTTTCTAGGATGGAAGATTTGACAAACCCTGAGGACATCCGCACAAACATCAAATGTGACCGAAAGGTGTCTCTTTATGGTTATTTACGAGGGGCCTACCTGAAAAATAACAGCCAGATTCACATGCCAGGTATTCTCTTACTGTAAAGCACACCGTATCTGTCAGCCTCTTGGGGCGGTTTCGTTCCTCCGGAACATTGAGAAATGACCAAAGAAGGCAGAACCATGGTCTGGAGGTTTTAGAAACAACCCAGTTGTGTATCATCTGCCAAAATGTTGAGTGGATGCTGATACTGTCTAGCTAACAAGGTCTACTGCCTCAGTGCCTTTTCCGGGTCACACCTCAAGCCTGCAGATGCAGGGATGTGTTTTCCCGATGTTTGACATTTGTTTTGTGAATACTTGACTCCTTGTCAAGCTGCTTCCTGGGTTCTGTCTTCCAGGCGTAGGGGATTTTGCTGTCAGTGATGTCAGTTTTCTCCCAGACCCCTGTGCTCTCCCGGAACAGCAAAAGAAGCGCTGTTTGAATGAGAAGGAGAAGCTGGTCTATGCGCCTCTCTCTGGAGTTGGGGGTGTGCTCTATGACAAAGATGCTGTCTACGTCGACCTTGGTGGTAGCCATGGCTTTCAGGCAATGGTAAGAAAGGGTCTCGTTTCTGAATTGTTCTTTGCAAATCTTTTTTGTCAACTATTGCGTTCATCTTCTAGTTATTAAAGCTTTATTTCTTTTAATCCAAGTTATGACAAAAAGAATTGATTATAAAGGGTGGTTTTCATTGTAGCAAGCAGAAAATCAAAATCTTGTCCTTCCTGATTTTCAGTTTTGAAGGCCGCAGTTGTTAGCACTCCTGCTGTGCTCATCTTCTTTCTAGAAAACTGTAGGTCCAGAGTGCTCTTATTCTGTCTTTGCTTTTCTTTCTTTCCTTCTTTCTTTTTTTTGGAGACACGGTCTCTACATAGCCCTGGCTGGTATGTGTTTTGTGTGTATGTAATTAGTAATTAGTGGTGTTTTTATTCTTTTATTCTTTCTAATTTACAACTTCTAAAATCAAAATTAATTAAATCACATTTCCCCTTTCCTTTCCTCCAGCCCCTTCTGTGGCCTCCCCCTCAAGCTGATGGCCTCTTTTTCTTTGATTATTATTGTTGTTTGTAAATATATTTATGTGTGTAATTATAAATATATAACTATAACTGAGTCCGTTTGATGGTATTTGTATATATTTGATTTCAGGGCTGACCAGTTTGTATTGGATAATTAATTAATCAGGGATTCAAACTCTCTCCCTCAGCAGGCATTAGTTGTCGCAGTTCTTTGTCTGTGGATGGGATCTTGTGAAGGTTCCCCCTGTCGCTTTAACATGACTATTGGTATTGTCATTGTTCAAGTCTTGTCTAGGCAGTCATTCTGTTGAGATGTCAAGGGTGTGGCTGCCCTGCCATTTCTAGGAAACACAATCTTAACCACAGACCTGCTGCTCCTCTGGCTCTTAAGTCTTTCTGCCCCTCCTTGTTCTCTGAAGCTTAGGTCAGGAGTTGTGTTGTAGTATGTCCATTGAGACTGGGCTCCCCACCATATGTTGATAGTTTCCTATAATGGTCTCTATTTGCTATAAAGAGAAGCGCTTCGATGATAGCTACACTTCTGTGTGAGTATATGGATATGTTTTAGAATGCACTTGGGAATTAAGCTTGTCTCGTAAAGTGGTGGACGTAAGTCCTCTAAGATCCATGACTTCACGAGCCCCTCATTGGTTAGCTTTCCAGTACCATGCATGGTTTCCTTCCTGTGGACAGCTGTGGACACCCAGATGTGAGTGCCAGTATTACACCTTTAGGGACATCTTGCCACATTGGCCATTGTTGTGGTTCATAGGCATCACAGCTGGGTAGGACTATTCATTGCTTCCTTCCCTTGGTGGCTTGCTTAATATTTTCTGGTACTATGATCACTAGACCTCAGGAAGGAGCTTTCAGGTTGGATCCATCTTGACTCTAGGTTCTTTGTCCTAAGTATGTGTCCTTCAGCGATAGGAACTTATCTTCAACCTCTGAGAAGCAATGAAGGACAACAGCAATACCTTGAATTATTCTGGAGTGACTTGGACTCCCGTGACCAACCACTCACATGGAAGTTTTTCATGCTGGGTACTGGGGATTTTGTTAGAGAGTCTGTGGCCCTTGTGAAGAACATTGTCAGTCTAAGTGGCATATTTCATTTAGGGTCTCTTATCGTGTGTGTGTGTGTGTGTGTGTGTGTGTGTGTGTGTGTGTGTGTGTGTGTGTGTAAGTGTAAGAAATTTGAGGTTCTTTTGGAAAGATTTCTTTGACAATTTTCTATATGTGTATATTATGTTTTGATCATTGTCACCCCAATTACCCTTTCTTTCCCTCACACTTCTGGCCACCTTCAGTAAGTGCTCCTCTTTTCAGACTCACTCTGACTAGTTCCGGCATGTATACGGGATGGAGTTGAGCAGTTTCCATACTTGCTTCCCTTCTTGTTGCCCCTCATCTTTCCTGCTGAAGCTTCTCAGCATGTCTTTATTTTTTATTTTTTTTCAAGACGGTTTTTCTGTGAAACAGTCCTGGCTGTCCTGGAACTCACTCTGTAGACCAGGCTGGCCTTGAACTCACAAAAGTCCTCCTGCCTCTGCCTCCTGAGTGATAGGATTTAAAGGCATGCACCACCAACACCGGGCAGCATGTCATTTTTTTATAATGACTCACTGAGTTTAATTAGGGTGTTTACATGAGAATAGGTTTGGAGTTATTTACTGGATGTGGATTACAGAGGTTAAGAGCACTATCTGCTCTTGCAGAGGACTTGGGACCTTTCCAGCACCTACATGGTGGCTCACAACTGACTTTTACTCCAGTTCCAGGGAAACCGACACCCTCTGCTGGCCTCTGCAGGCATAAAGGCATGCAAGTAATGCACAGATGAAAATGTGTAGGCAAAACACACTACATGCTACACGTTAAAACACAACAACAGAGATTCCCCCTCAGCAGCCATTAACTGTCATTTGCTCCTCAGGGAGAGATGGTGCCTTAAGAACCCCTCCCCAACCCAAGTGAGAATGTTGACAGGCTCCGCCTTGTGTAGCTCAGTATAGCTGCTGTCCCATCATGAGTACAGTGGCCAGGCCTCGTGCGGAGGACAGTGTCACACAGCATTATTCCTGTCCTCCAGCTTACGTCTCTCCATCCTGTATTCCAAGATGTTCCCTTTGTCTTGGGAGTGATGGGGACTTAGATTTTTTGTTAGGTTTTGAAAGGTCATCTTACTGAGTTAAAATTGTTCTTGGCTGTAGTGGAGAGACCTGGAGTTTTCCTAGCTAAGGGTTTAGGTTACCAGATTATGTACTGCGTGAATTGAGAGGTGTTTGCAGTGTTGGGGGTCAAGTTTAAGCTTTGTTGCAAGAATTTCTTCTCTTTCTTGAGACAGTGAGAAAAGTTTTTAGAACTATAAGGTAATTTTTTAAAAGATTTATTATTTTTGTGTATGTGTCTGTGTCTCTCTGTTCGTCTGTATACATGCATGCACGTGTGTGTGTCCAGGTGGCCACAGAGGCAGACATGTCAGATGGTGCTGCGGTTCCAGGCAGCTGTGAGCCTCCTGGTGTGGGCACCGTGCTAGAAAATGAGCTCCCAGGTCTTCAGCATGAGCAGTATGCGGTCGGAACTGCTGAGTCGTCTCTAGCCCAAGTTTAGGGTAGTTTTGAGAAGTGGTGCAGCCAGCATGTCGCCAGGATCCTTGTGCTTTCCTCACTTGCACGTTTTTCCTGGCTTTGGCAGGAGGAACCAGGCCCTACACACGAGCTGGTCCAGAGTCTCATCTCCACCCATGCCAGTATCGATGCCAAGATGGCTTCAAGCAGAGTGACACTTTTTTCTGATTCCAAACCGCTGGGGTCAGAAGATATAGATAATCAAGGGTAAGTCTACCATTTTCCAAGGTATTTATTTATTTTTTAACATTTATTTGTGTGTGTATGTGTGTGTGTGTGTGTGTGTGTGTGAAAGAGAGAGAGAGAAAGAGCTCGTGCTTGCTCTTTAGATTGTTAGAGTTGGTTCTCTGTGTCCGTTCCAGGAATCAAACTCAGAAAGTCAGGTTTGGTAACAAGTGCCTTTACTCAGTGACCCATGTTACTGGCTCTCTCCTAATTTTTAATTTTAAAAAGTTAAAGTAAAAATTATATTACCTACCATTCTACCATCACAGTTTTTATTTTGATGGGATTTGACTCCAGGTTTTGGGTTTACTGTGTATATTCGTGTGCTTCTGGACAGTTTTTCACTTATGTAGCATTACATAATATTATATTTTCTCACAATAAAATACAAGATTTAGGGGAAGGGGGGGGAAATACAAGATTTATTTTCAACAGAAGTATTCATATTATTGCTCAAATACTACACAAACTTTTCTATTGATTGCTTTTAATTTTCTGGGAGACTGCTTGGATATTGTTTAGTGACCAAAATTCTAGAGTGGTATGTAGCTGCTTCCTCAGGTCTCGTCCAAAGGCACATGCCTTGTCTCTGAAAGTCTTCCATACATTGCTTTGCCGCCATGGTAGATGTCATTAGCGTGGCTCAGTTTTCAACCCGGGTTGGGAGCTTGTATGCTTATGTGCCATTGCTAATCATTAATTTTTTGTTCTCACACCTCATAATCATTCTGAAAATGATAGACTATAGTATTATTTATTATATTGTGCATTATTGCCTGCTGTGGTAACTTGAAAAATTAAAGAGTTCATTTAAGGGTCATTATTCCCGGGGCTTGAGAGATTGCTCAGTGGTTAAGAGCACATCCTACTTCTGCAGAGGACTCAGATTTAGTGCCCAGCACCCACATTTATTACCTTACAAATGCCTGTAACTCCAGTTCTAGGGGCTCTGACACCCTCTGACTGCTTTGGCCACCTACATGCTCATGGTACACATAAACTCTGTAGGCACACACATAATTAATTAATAACTTTATAATTTAAATATCCTGAGCATTTTCTTTGTCTATATTTTCTTTATATATAGTCTTTTTATATAGTCATTGTTTTGCTATTCGTGTTTCTGACCTAGGAACTGTCTTAGAGTCTATTGCAGTTTTTTTTATAATTGATGGTATCACAATTTTATATGTAGCAATACATTGAATAGCTTTGTTAAGTTTTAATTTTATCTTGACCAACTCAATAATTCCATACCAATTAATGGAACCCAGGTCTTCTGTAAGATGAGCGAGTGCTCTGAACTGCTGAGGCATTTCCTCAGCCTGTGTCACTATACTCTACAAACTCAACAGCACCCCAAAAATGAGTCACCAACCCACAGAGCACTGTTCAGAACTCTGGCCAGCTGGCATTCTTTAACCAAGAGCTTTCCCTTCCCACTTGCTTTCTGTATCACTGCCGACTCTGGACTTTGGTTTTATTTTGTGTGTTACCATTCCATTACTGTTTTCTCTGATGTCTGCATGGTCCCAGCTGTGACCCTCAGTGTCGAGTCTCATGTCCTCTAGGCACATCCCATTAATCTGTGAGCATGGGCATAGTATTTCCTGACACAACAGGTGACCCAGGCTTACATTGTCCTTTGAACCTGGAGTTAGTTTTTAAAGATGTACTAAATACCAACTTCCCTTTTGACTAGTTTTCCTAAAAGAGAAGTTGCTTTGTTTGTTTCTAACAAGAGTCTCCTTGTTCTATTAGTGACTTGCAGGCATGTCATTAGGCAGCTGTGTGAGTTTGCTTCTTAGTTACTTGTCATTTTTTGTGCTGTCATTTTGGAAGGATGATAGTGCTGTTTCTTTAGTAATGCTAAGAGTGAACACAAAGCTCTGCACAGGCCGGGCCAGAGTCTGCCGGCAACTCTACCCCACAGAAATAAGTTTCTGTTTGGGGACAGGGTCTCACTAAGTTACTAAGTTACCTTGTAAACTTACCTTCCTGTGAGCTCAGGCTGCCTAGAACCTTGACCCCTACTGCCTCAGCCTCCCATTTCTCGGCATAGGGGTTGACATTTCTAGACTGGCTAACTGCTGTACAGTTTGAATTCATTTTTATTTGTTTGAAATATAGGCTGTGGATGCCGAAAGAGGAAAAGCAGCTGGATGTGAAGACTGGTCGAGTACGTCGGAAAGCCGTTTTTGGAGACACAGAAGATGAGTCTGGAGATGAAGACAGTGAAGATGATGAAGAAATGTCTGAAGGTGACAGAACGGGAAGTGGCTCCAGTGATGAGGATGAGGAAGAAGAAGAAGAGGAAGAGGAAGGTGCTAAAGCCACCAGCTGTAAATACCTGTCGGGCAGGGGAAGCAAGCGACCAAAACTTGAGGAGCAGGAAGAAGACAGTGAGGCGGACTTGCCAGCGTTTGCTGATAGCGATGACGATCTCGAGAGGAGCTCTGGGGAAGAGGAGGCAGCTGAGGAAGCAGACGAAAGCAGCGAAGATAGCGGCGACTCTGCTGCAGGAGAGAGAGACATCAGGGACTCCAAGTCTCGGGGAGGAGGTAGTGGGCCAAGGTCGTCAGCAGCTCATGAGTGGAGGGACCGTCCGGATGTAGAGAGGCCTTCCCCAACGAGAAAAGCGGCCCTCACCACTTCTGATTCTGGCCATTGTACAGCCGAAGAGGCATTCCCATCTGAAGATGAGTCTGGAGACTCGGAGCTCAGTTCCGATGAAGACTCGGAACACAAAGGGGGGGTTGTCAGGGGAAAGCCTGCAAGTCCTCAGGGGCGCAGTGGGCAGAAACTCGAGTCAGAGAACATGGTTGATGAGACCAGTGATATTGAAACTTTACTCAAAGAGGAAGAAGAGCACAAGGAAGAGAATAGCAGCTCCATGGAAACGTCAGGTAAATACTCCAGAAATGCCAGGCATCCTCACACTGTTGGTATCAATAGGATGTTTACATTTTCGAGTCTGCTCTTTGGGTTTGTTGACTACTTAAACACGTCGTGAGCACGTTTTAGGATGGGTGAACTTTGGAGTTGGAGGCAGAGGCCAGTGAGCAGGTGTAACTGGGTGTTGGTCTTTCAGGTGCCCTCAAGTGGAAGGAAGACCTTTCCAGGAAGGCAGCAGAGGCCTTTCTGAGGCAGCAACAAGCAGCTCCAAATCTTCGAAAGCTGATTTACGGGACAGGTAAAGAACTCTGTTCAGAGCTCAAAATGTTTTATGTTCTTAGATTGTTTTCTGAAAAGGAAATGAGGTAGACAATAGGATTGGAATTATACTTTCGACATCCATTATTTCTGGCTATCAGCTTTTATATATTTACCAGATAGTTTAAAAACAGATTTTAAATTCTCTCTCTCTCTCTCTCTCTCTCTCTCTCTCTCTCTCTCTCTCTCTCTCTCTCTCTCTCTCTCTCTCCCTCTCCATCTCCCTCTCTCTCCCTCCCTCCCTCCCTCCCTCCCTCCGTGTGTGTGTGTGTGTGTGTGTGTGTGTGTGTGTGTGTACTGATGCCGAGGATATATGTGGAGGTTACAGGACAAATGTGTAGAGTTGGTTCTCTCCACCCTTTTATGGGTTTCCAGGTTCCAACTCAGCTCACCAGGCTTGCATGCCAAGCATCCTCACCTGCTGAGCTTTTTGCTGGCCTTGGCAGATGTTTATAATCATGTTATAGGGACTATAAATTGGTCTTATAATATATTGTTCAGTTGGCATCAAAGTTTTAATGAGAATATTGTCCCTTGTGTCATTTTATAAAGTCCTTCATGGAATTTATTTTGTTTTGTTAAATTTAATGTTAAGAACATATTTTTGCCTATGAGAGTCACCCCCCCCCTTCCTTGTAAGAATGAGAGCCCTGTGTTCTCTTTGCCCATGTTCACTAATTTTTATAGTTTGTTAAACTTGTTAATCAGTTCTTTTTAGGAAAAAAAATGCAGAAATAAGTTGCCCCATGAGAGGAAATTGGAGAGTGATCTGCACTGTTCTTCATTTAGATTTTACCTCAGACACTTACTGACAGAAGTTCTAAGGGAACTCTGCATAGACGATCTTGTGGGAGAGCTTTTCCTTTAAATGCCTCCCTTCCCCAGCCTCCAGTACTCACTCCTCAGTGGTCTCGGGGACAAGTCTTCCAGACACATTAAGTGATAGCTTTTTGGTCTTTTGGCTCTTTGTGGGTGAGTGGTCCAGGGACACAGCATGTCTGTAATGAACGGGGACCACAGTTCCTTAAATTCTAAGGTGTGTGGTTTAACTAATTCAGGGCAAGGAGTCCTCTAAGATTGAAGTTTTTATTTTTACCTTTCTTTTTGGTGGTCTCTTTAGTGACAGAGGATAATGAAGACGAAGATGGAGACACCGTAGAAGAGCTTGGAGGGCTGTTCCGTGTCAGCCAGCCGGACAGAGGGTGTAAGCACAAGGCTGACTCTCTGGACTGCTCTAGATTTCTTGTGGAGGCGCCTCATGATTGGGATTTAGAGGAGGTAATGCTGAGCGGTCTGTGTGCTTTGGAAAGTCTTGGGGCTGGAAGTATATCACTGGCAGAGTGCTTCCCTCGCATCTGGACACACAATCCCTGCCACCCCTCACCTCCCTCACACACACATTGAAATGCAGTGAAATGATTAAAGACTTACTTTAGAAGAACATTTTCTGACTTCAGGATTGCATATTTGTTACTGGCTTCTTGGTTCTCATTTCCCCGTGTCAGTGTTTCCAGCGTACAAGCAGTAACAGGTTCTGAGTTTAACCAGACTCCATCTGTCCTTGTGGTGTGGTGAGGGGGAAAGGAAATATTCAACTGCTGGTGTGAAAGCATGCTGCCTTTTTATTTTTAAAGCTCAGGCTTGCTTAGGCTCTCTGGGGGTCTTCTTTGGTTCCATATGTATCTTAAGATTTTACTTCTGTTTGTTTTGGGAAGAATGTTGTGGGTATTTTCATTGGCATTTCATTGAATCTGTAAATAGTCTTCCATAGGATGATTATTTTCACAGTATTCTACCAATTCATGAACACTTCATGAACATGTGATGTCTTTTCCCTTTCTAGTCTCTTCCTTCAGAGAGTTGAAGTTTTCATTGAAGAGGTATTTTGTCTCCTTGGTTTGGTTTATTCCAAGATACTTTATTGTCTTTGGTGCTGTGGTTAATGGGAGTGTGACCAAGTCTTTGTCAGTGTGTTTGCTGTTGTGTATAGAAAAACTACTGATTTTTTGTAAGTTGATTTTTTTATTCTGCCACTTTGCTGAAATTGTTGATTGTTTCTAGAAGTTTTCTGTTGGAATTTTTAGGATCTCATGCCATTTGCAAATAAGGATCTTTTAACTTCTCTTCCTGCTTGTATCCCTTTCACTTCCTCCTCTTGCCTTACTGCTCCGGCTAGTGCTCAGGCACAGTACTGAAAAGGAGTGGGGACAGTGGGCAGTGATAGGTTTCCACCGAGGCCAGATCACATGAGATGAAAAACAGATAAATACAGATTTTTTGGGCAGTCTCAAAGAATGGGGCCAGAGAACTCACGCCTGGACTAAGGCAGGAAGGTTTTATAGACCTTAATTGAGGGATGATGATGTGCCAGCCAGGAGCTCGGACTGTGCCCAAGTATGGTCAAAAGCTAAGCCCCTGGGCAGGCACTTGGGTAGGCTCGTCATGTCAGAAAGGCGGATTGCATCTGGGCTTTTGGTGCCATTCCTTTGTTCAGAGTTTTTTAGTGCAGGTGAGGTTGGGGGAAGGAAGTAGGGCAGTTGGGGTTTCCCCAGCTTGTACAGGGGTGAGCAGGGGTTCCAGCCAAATAGGGAGCTCTCTCATTCCTGATTTTCACGGAATTGCTTCCAGTTTTTCTCTGTTTAGGATAGTGTTGGCTGTGGATTTGTCTTGTATAGCCTCTATTATGTTGAGATGTATTCCTGCAGTTCCACTCTCTCTAGGACTTTTATCATGAAAGCGTGTTAGATTTTGTTAGAGGCCTTTTCTGCATCTCTTGAGATGAGCATGTGAGTTTTGTCTTTAAGACTATTTCTATGATTTTACTTACTGACTTAGGAACCATATTGCATTTCTAGGATAAAGCCAACTTACTTGATCATGGTGGATGATCTTCCTACATGGCTTTATTTAGTTTACTAGTATTTTATTGAGGATTTTTGGCATCTATGTTCTCCATGGATATTGGTCTGTAGTTTTATTGTCTTTGCTTGTTTTTCTTTGTTTTTTGTTTTGTTTTTTTGAAACAGAGTTTCTCTGTGTAGCATCTCTGGCTGTCCTAGATCTCGCTCTGTAGACCAGGCTGGCTTCAAACTCAGAGATCTCTCCCTGTTCTTGCCTCCCGAGTGCAGGGGTTAAAGGCGTGCACCACCACCATCTGGCATTTGCCTTGTTTTGATACTAGAGTGATACTGGCTTCTTAGAATGAATTTGGGAGTGATCCTTCTGTTTCTGTCTTTGAAGAATTTAAGATCGCTAAGTAAGGGTTGGTTATAGTTTTTCTCTGAAACTAGTAGAATTTTGCTGTGAATCCATCTGGGCCTGGACTTTTTCAGTCAGCAGGTGCTTTATTACCCCTCTGTCTCCTTATTTGGTGTGGGTCTGTTTAAGTTGCTTCCTCTTGGTTGAACTTTGGTCCTTTGGATGAATCAAGAAAGTTGTCCATTTCTTTCTGGTTTTCCAACAACAGAGTACAGGTTTTTAAAGTATTCCCTTAAAACTATTATGAACTTCTTTGTTGTCTGTGATAATGTTTTACTGCCTATCTCTAATTTTATTAATTTGGGTCTCCCTTTTCTTCCCTTTGGTTAGTTGGGCCAAGAATCTGTTGTCCTTGCTTTTCTCAGAAAACCAGCCTTAGAGTCATTGATTGATTGTATTGGTTTTTGTTTGTTTTTTGCTCCATTTTATTAATTCGATTTTTATTATTTCTTGCCTGCCATCTGCTGGGCTTGGATTTGGTTTGTTTGTGTTTTTTCAAATTCCTGAGTTGCATCCTTAAGTCATTTATATGTGCTCTTTCTGACCCAGCTTCCCTCTTAGAACTGCTGTTAATGTGTCGCGGAGGTTTTGTTGTCTTGTTTTTCATTTTCATTTAGTTCTATGAATATTTTTGTTTCTTTCTTGATTTCTTCTTTGACCTGTCCATCAATCAGTTATGAGTTGTTTAATCTCCATGAATTTAGAGTTTATACATTTACTGGAGTTTTGTTTGCTGTCGACTTTTTGTTGTTGTTGTTTTTCGAGACAGGGTTTCTCTGCGTAGTTTTGGTGCCTGTCCTGGATCTCACTCTGTAGACCAGGCTGGCCTCAAACTCACAGAGATCCACTTGGCTCTGCCTCCCGAGTGCTGGGATTAAAGCACTCGGGAGGCACCACCCGGTGCTATAGACTTTTATTGTATAATATTGGATAGGATACATGGGATTACTTCAGATTTTATGTATTTGTTAAGGTTTTTTTGGTGACTAAGCATGTGGTCTGTTTTAGAAAAGCTTCCATGAGCTGCTGAGTAGAATGTATGTTTGGCATTTGGGTGGAACATCTGTTAGATCTGTTTTTGATGTTATGTAGTTCTAAGGTTTCTCTTATTTTTTGTCTATTAGAGAAAATGGTGTGTTGAAATCACCTACAATTGTTGGGTTTGTGTGTAAATATGTTTCATTAGTGTGTTTTCTTTTTTTTTTATTTCTTTTTTTTTAATTTTTTTTTAAATTTATTTTTATTTTATGTGCATTGCTGTTTTTGCCTGTGTGTTTGTCTGTGTGAGGGTGTCAAATCCTGGAGTGACAGACAGTAGTCAGCTGCCATGTGGGTGCTGGGAATTGAACCCACGTCCTCTGGAAGAGCAGTCGGTGTTCTTAACCGCTGAGCCATCTCCAGCCCCTTTATTTCTTTTAAGACTTAAAAAATTTATGTGTATGGCTGTTTTGTCTGCACATATGTCTGTGTGTGTGTGCCTGGTGCCCGTGGAGGTGAGTGTACATCAGATCCCGTGGGACTGGAGTTACAGACAGTTGCAAGGCACAGTGTGGCTTTGGGAATCACCTAGATCCTCTGGAAGAGTGCTGTAACTGCAGCTACTGAGCCAAATTGGGCGCAGCAGAGTTTGGTGCATGTGATATTTTCCTGATTAATTGATCCCTTGATTAGAATGAAGTGCTCTTCTTTGTCTCTTCGGATTAGTTTTAGTTTTAATTCTATTTTGTCAGCTATTAGGATGGCCATGCCTGCTTGCTTCTTGATCCCATTTTCTTGGAATACTTTTTTCCATCCTTTCACTTTAAGGTGGTATCTTTAAAGCTGAGTTTCTTGGAGATGATAGATGAATGGATTTTGCTTCTCTTTCTCTCTCTCTCTCTCTCTCTCTCTCTTTAAAACTTTTTATTTTATGTGCATTGTGTTTTGCCTGCATGTATGTCTGGGCGAGGGTGTCAGATCCCCTGGAACTAGAGGTAGAGACAGCTGTGAGCTGCCATGTAGGTGCTGAGAATTGAACCCAGGTCCTCTAGAGAAGTAGCCAGTGTTCTTAACTGCTGAGCCATCTCTCCAGTCCTCTGGGTTTTGTTTCTTAATCCTTTCAGCTAGCCTGTCTTTTGGCTGGAGAGTTGAGGAAGTGAATAGTTATTATTGAAAAGGTGTGTATAGCTTGCAGTCCGTTTGTTGCTTTTTCCTACTAACTTGTGTTCTTCCTTGTACTTTACATTTCATTAAAGTTTAACTTTGTTTTCTTCCTAAGTCTCTTGACCGTGTTTGTTGCTCTCTTGAGTTCAGAGTATTGCTTCCAGGATTCTGTTGAGCATTTTGTTGTTGGAAATGAAATTTTTTAGGCCGTTTGGATCATGGAAAATTTTTTTCTTTTTGCTTAACTATAGCAGATAGTTAAGTATGGTACTTAGTACAGTAGTCTTGGTTGGTAGTTGTGGCATTAGAACTTAGAGTGCGTTGCTCCAGAAGTGAGAAGTCATTTCTGGGAAATCAGGTATTACTCTGAAGGATTTCCCTTTATATGTGACTTGTATTTTTTCTCTTGCAGCTTCCAGTGTTTTTATTTGTTCTGTATCCTTAGTGTTTTGACCATGATGTGCTGTGGGGTGTCTCTTTTCTGGCCTTGTTTGGTGTTCTGTGTGCTTCCTGTATCTGAATGGGTGTGTCTTTCCTTAATTTGGGGGAAAGCGTGCTTCTGTGATCTTGTTGAAGATCTGGTCTATGCCATCAATCTGGGGTTCTTCTCCCTCAGTTATGCCTGTAATTAGAAGATTTGGTCTTTTGATGGTGTCCCACATTTCTGAATCTTCCTTTCCTGTGCTTTAACATTATTTCATAGTCCTTGCTTCAGTCCAGATCCTCTGCTCTATCTTCCAGTCCTGGTGTCCTGTCTTCTGCTTGACTTGTTCATTCTGCTGGCTAGGCTTCCCAGCAGTTTTCTAATCAGGATGTTGGCATTTTCTCATTCCATTTTCACTTCAGTTGTTTCAAATTGTGAATTACCTTCATCATTTCATTCAGCCATGTATTTGTATTTTCTTTCTTTCTTTCTTTCTTTCTTTTTTTTTTTTTTTTTTTTTTTTTCGAGACAGGGTTTCTCTGTGTAGCTTTGCGCCTTTCCTGGAACTCACTTGGTAGCTCAGGCTGACCTCGAACTCACAGAGATCCGCCCGGCTCTGCCTCCCGAGTGCTGGGATTAAAGGCGTTCCCCACCACCGCCTGGCATGTATTTGTATTTTCTTGGACATCTCTCAGGTGTTTATCATTACCCTCGTAGAGTTTAGTGAAGTATTCGTTTATCCTTCATTAAATTCCTTGAGTTCTTTGATAAAGTTTATGATTGTGCTTTTAAATTGTATGCTGTGGTTCACCTAGGTAGTTCTCAATAGAGAACACTTCTGTAAGACTGCTGGGTTTGATGGGAAACATGCTGTCATGGCCATTCATGTTATTTTTTGTTTTGGTGATTTGACCTGGGCATGTGGACTTCTTTTTTTGGCTTTATGTGTGAAAGTGAAAACCTGGCCTTCCTTGGATTGGGCCAGTGCAGATGTATGACCTGAGGTAGGTCATATAAAATTAATGGATGGGCTGTATAATTGGACCAGGGAAAGATGGCTCCCAACCCCTGGTCTAGAGCTAGGCCTGTGGGTGCAGAGATGGCAGTGGGCGTATAGGAAAGGGGAGATGGCTCTTGAAGAAAGCAGGTTCAAAGGCCATGGATCTGGAGCTAGATTTGTGGGTGTGGAGGTGGTAACTGTTTTGGGAAGGAATGCAGGGGATAGGAGAGGGAGGAGGTGACTTACCCAGCAGTGGTGTCTCAGGGACCAAGAGGGTTTGTGGACCTTGGTCTAGAAGTAGCCTTTGTGTTTGCAGAGAGTGACAGGAGAGCAAGGGTGGTGGTGTCTTACTTAGAGTTTCTGTTGCTGGGGTAAAACGCCATAATCAAAAGCAACTTGGGGAAGAAGGATTGGTTTCCCCTTAGAGTTCACAGTCTGTCTGTCATCCAGACAGGTCAGGGCAAGAACTCAAAGCAGGAACATGTTAGCAGGCACTGATGCCCCTCCTGGCTTGCTCGGCATTCTTTCTTATATATAGTACCCAGGACCGCCTGCCCAGAGGTGGCACTGCCGCGGTGAGGTGGGCTCTCCCGTATCGATTATCAGTTCAGAAAATGCAGCACTGTCCTGCCCATAGGCTGATCCAGTAGGGGCGTTTTCTCCACTGGTGTTCCCACTTCCCAAATGATTGGTGTCAAGTTGACACAGAACTAGTCTGCATAGATGGCAAAGGGAAGAATAGACTTATCAGGTGGAGGTGGTCAGGGGAAGAGGGTTCAGGTCTAGAACTAGGCTTGTTCTTTGGTAGATGGCTGCTGGTTGGCAGAAGGGCAGGGAAGGGGAAGAAGTTGTTTTCTCTCGAAAGGTGGCTAGGGAACCTAATATAATGTTCTTTGATAATTTCATACACACACACACACACACACACACACACACACACACACACACACACGTATTTTGATCATATCCACCCTGCACTGCCTCTCCTCAATTTCATGTTTGTTTGTTTGTTTGTTTATTTATTTATTTACATCTTTAATGACATTCCTTCTAGAGAATTAGCCCTTGGTTGAATTGAAGGAGTAAAATTAGAAAAATCATGTAATTGCTCATCTCATTTATCTCAGTGTTATATACAAAACTGTATCAGAACAGTATGTTAGTTACTGTTGATAAGATTAGAGAAAACAAGTTTTTCCCTCATATATTCTCCATTCTTTTAAAAAATAGCCGTGCAATTTTCATTCCCACCAGCAATATTTGTGGGTTCTAGTTTATTTACATCTTCAAGAGTTATTTGTATCTATCTTTTTTTAGCCACACTAGAAGGTGTGAAATGTGTCATATCATGATACTGATTTGCATTTCTCAGATAGCTAATGTTGTCAAGCATCATTTCAGATGATTGCTATCTATTTGTTATATACCTGTTCATACTGTTTGCTTATTTTTAAAATTTAGGCATTTAGTTATAAGAGTTGTTTATTCTGAAAACATATCCCTTATCAGTTTATATATTCTGGGTATATGTCCCTTCTATATATTTGCAGATTTTTTCTGCTATTCTGTAAGAATTATCTCACACACTTATGTGGAATGAATGTATCCACAGAAGTGTGTATTTGCTTTCTTATTAATATTTTTGAGACAGTCTCTATTCTAAGTTGGCTCACTGTGTAATCTAGACTGAGCTTGAATATTCTGCCTCAACAACCCTGATACTAGGATTATAGGTATGTACTAGGATTAAAGGGCCAGTTTGAAATGTCCTGAGAAATATTTAGAGGCAAATTGTTGTCTGTTACCATTTCTGAAAGGTAGTTGTTTTGTGTGAATGTACTAAGTGCTGGTTTTTCCGTGTAAGGTTATGAACAGCATCCGAGATTGCTTTGTGACGGGGAAGTGGGAAGACGAGAAGGATGCAGCCAAGATCTTAGCAGAGGACGGTAAGTCAGGGCTGCGCATTCTCTCTGTGTGGTTGAGTGTGCGCATGCCTCTGGAAGCAAGGGGCAGACAGCCTTAGCTGTTATTTCTCGGGTTGCGTTCCTGCCTCAGACACTGCCTGCCCATTTATTTATTTATCTTTAGGCCTGGTCTCTTATTTTCCTGAACTCACTAAGTATGGTAGGCGGGTTGCCCAGCAAGATCTAGGAATCGGCCTCCCTGACCAGGATTGCAAATCACTTGGCTTTTGTTTACGTGAATTCTAGGGAGAGAACTGAGGTCTTTGAGCTTGCACGTATAAGCACTTTATCAACAGCCATTCTCCTACCCTTCATATTTTCTTTAATGTCTTATTGTCAAGTTGAAAATTGGTCAGTTGTGAATGCTTTGGGGAATTGACAAATAATATCCTGTTTTCTGCCCTTAGCTGACCTATTTGCTATTTGGGGACTTTAAAGGAAAGTGAGAAACCTCCTATAGTACAAATAGATATTATGTGTGGGTTGTCCTCAGCATGTTTGTTTTAGTGAAAGTAATAGTCATGGAAAATTTAAAGCAAAAGGTACATATCCATAGCAGAGAATTTTAGAAAGTACATATAATACTAAAATTCTGCTACACGTAAAAGACCCATTAGCATTTTGAGATTTTTCCTCCTACTCATTTAAAACTGTGTGTATAAAGTTTACTTGTTGTCTTAGGGTGTCCCCTGCTGTGATGAAACACCATGACTAAAAACAACTTGGGGAGGAAAGGGTTTATTTCAGCTTACAGGGACATCAAGTCAGGAACCTGGAGACAGGATCTGATGTCAAGTTTTGTATTTTGTCTATGTTAGAGAGCACTGTTATGTAGAAAATTCAAGGACATCCTTGAATAAGACCCTGCCTCATAATGGAAAAGGCTTGGAATGCATCTCAGTAATAGAGTGCTCATCTAATATATACAGAGGCCTTGATGAGTTCATTCCTGGTAAAACACGCGCGCGCGCGCGCGCGCATGCGCGCGCGCGCACACACACACACACAGAGTATGATTTTGAGATAACTCTTTGGTCACCTTTTGCAGTTCACAATTACCAAATTTTTTTTTTCTGAAGGTCATTTTCTTTGTGTGCCCATAAGGAGGGAGACTTAGTATCTACTTTATTTGCTTTCATTCAGCATTGATTACTATAGATAAACCTTGGGTAGGGTCTAGGTTTCATTTCTCAACTTTTGTAAATGTATTTTTAGTTTTCCTTGTATAAATATTTTGCCTGCATGTATGTCTGTGCACCACTTGTGTGCCAGGTGCCCCTGAAGGCCCGAAGAGGGTGTCAGGTGTGCTGGACCTAGTTTTAAAGAATACTGTTCGCAGTGTCTGATGATGCTCCTTTTATGCCCCTTGGTAACAGAATAAAGCGCCTGTGTGGCTAGCATGTGTGTGGAGGACAGAAGACAGCCTTCAGGAGTCAGAGGGTCCTGGGGCCTGACCTCAGGTCCTCAGGCTTGGCAGCAGGCCCCTCTGCTTATGAGTTCTGACACTAGCTCTGTTATATTTCATTTATTTAGTGTGCAAATTTCTAACACAGTTCTAGGTGTATGCTTATATTTTATAGTTTTTGTTATGAACAAGAGCTTCCTATCTGTTATGTGAATATGTCTTAATAACAGTAAATGTCACCCTCCCAAAGGTATTCTTTCTTTTTTTTTTTTTTTTTTTTTTTTTTGGTTTTTCGAGACAGGGTTTCTCTGTGTAGCTTTGCGCCTTTCCTGGAGCTCACTTGCTAGCCCAGGCTGGCCTCGAACTCACAGAGATCCGCCTGGCTCTGCCTCCCGAGTGCTGGGATTAAAGGCGTGCGCCACCAACGCCCGGCAAGGTATTCTTTCTTAACTTGTCTGTTTTAAAGGACAGCCTGTAACTGAACCCAGAGCTCTAACAGTGAACAAGTAGATGAAATAATGACCTCTTCCTATGAGCTCAGCATTATTTTGAGCCCTAATTTTGTTTCAGGCTCTATACATACATAGTCTTACTTTCCCCAAGGACAGGAACGATGTGCTGTGTTGGCAGACACTTCACATGGGCTGTCGTCAGGCTGTGTCTTTTCACTTACTCTTTGAGATGTTGTTTTGGAGTTTGTTGACCTTCAAGGCTGCACTTGTGTCTCTCATACAGTGTCCAGTACTTAGACGTGAAAGATATTCAGTAGCTAAGTGAGGTTTCAAGTCCTGGGTCCATTTACTTTTCCTAAGCAAATAGTGAAATGCTTTTGTTTTTAAGCTGTGTAAGTTTAGGACTCCTGGAACGTAGAGTGATGGAAACAGAGATGAAGTTTGGAAGGCAGAGCATAGGGTTGACTAGGCTAGCCAGTGCTAGTGTCACAGAACAGACATTTAAATGCTCTTTTTCAGAGGAGCTCTATGGTGACTTTGAAGACCTAGAAACGGGGGACGTGCACAAGGGACAACCGGGCCCAGATACTCAGGTATGGCTTTGATGTGGCTCTGCCAGCTTGATCCAGTCAGTATGTCCTGAGAGAGATCTGCTTTGGGACATGTAGATCTTGACTTCCCTGTCAGATGGATAGGTAGCTTCCTGAAGAGTGGCAGCAGTTGATTTGTACAGTTCACGGATGAGACCCACTATCCCTCCCACCCTGCTGTAATCATTTGTCGAGTTCATGCTTTTATTTGTCTTTCTTTTAAAAGCACCATAAAAAGATTCCTTATGCTTCCTGATATACTTGAACAGTGTCTGGAGCATCTAAGTGGGAGACACTTGTTTCATGCATGTTGCCACACCCAGCCAGAGGAAGAGTGGGGCAGCACCAGAGTCTGTTTGTTCATGAGGATCATAAGAAAGAATTTTTAAGCTCAAACACTATATAAAAATCTGCTTTATTTACTCAAAGAGCGTTCTCCATAAACTTCTCAATTTTTATTCTGGAAACTTAAGATTGAAGACACAGAAGAAGACGTTAAGGAAGAAACTGACCCAACTGAGGAGGAAAGTGCTAAGAAAAAGCATCTGAATAAGAAGAGGAAGTTGAAGGAGCTGTTTGATGCGGAGTATGATGGAGGAGAAAGCACGTATTTCGATGATCTTAAGGGTGAGATGCAGAGGCAAGCGCAGGTGAGAAAGCAGTCCTTGACTGCTGCTGAGGCAGCGCCACCTGCTGGCCGGCTCCCCGTTTTCCTGTGAGCCCCGGGTGGGAATTGTGTGGTGGGATTCTTCAGACTGTGATTGCCTTTTCTCCTCACCGGGAGGCGTCAGCACCACTTTTGTACCGGGCCCCACATGCTCAGGAAGCAGTAATGACTGGGACATGGTCTCTGCCTCTGAGGAACTCATGCAGTTGAGGCAGGCTAGAAGGACAGAAAGTAAGGGAATGTAGGAAGAGAAGGACTCGGCCTGAGATCCAGTTTACATTTTGTACTGAGAGTCAAGAAACATCAACATAAGTGAAAAAAATCAAAACTACCTACAAAGATAACACCTCAAGAATGTTAAAAATCCGCAGACTATGTTTATTTCAATCCAGAATGTTTGTGGCCTTGAGTTTAAATGTGTTAGCACTTCCCTCTGAACGCATTCTAAATTCTAAATCTAAACAGTGCATCACATGGAAACAACTTTAAAATTTCATTTACACAAGAAAATTGTTTGCCTGTGTGTGTGCGCACGTGAGCGAATGCATCTGTGTGCATGTACACAGCTGAGAGAACATGTGTCCTGCTCTGTCACTCTCTGCCATGGTCCTTTGAGACAGACCCTGCCAAAGGTCTGCTGGTAGCCCCCAAAGCCCCATCAGTCCTCCATCTCCACCCTCTACAGAGCTGAGATTGTAGACATGCACAGCCATGCCTGACCTTTTTATGTGTGTTTTTATATGCACAGCAAGCACTCTTACTCACTGAAGAAGGTGCTGTAAGATAAGTAAGTAAACCAGCTTGTGTAGAGCCTCACTTAAATAGACTTTACATGCTTTGAAAACCTGTACCTTACATAGATGCAGAATGTTGTCTACCATTGTAAGGACAGCTAAGTAGGACTTGCTGTCAAGACGTCCACACCCTGACTTGTACTGCACACTGCCTGTCTCTCTTAAGAGCTCAATCACTCTAACTTAACTTCTCTCTAATTGTCCTGAATTCTAATGGATCTGGCTTACCTAAGTGGAGGTCCCTGAAAAGGAAAGGCTCCCTCAAGCTGTAAGGTAGCTTGGGAAGTTAGCACAGAGGGAAACAGGAATGTGTGTGAGTGGAGATGAGGCGTAGGGCTAAGAGTGGCCAAGAGATAAATTTTTAAGGGCAGGCGTGCCAGAAGCCAGCAGTCTATACTTCAGGTCTTCCTGCTCAAGAAGCTCTTCTTGGGGCAAGCCACCACTGGGTACCGCATGGAAGGTCTGTGGTGACTGACAAGCGCTTTCATGCAGTGCTAGGTGAGAAAAGCTCTGGAGACCGACTCTTAGGAAACGTGGAGTTTTGTTCAAAGTGAAGCAGTTCTATTTCTATAGGACAGTGGTTGGTAAAGAAAGAGGACTCAAAAGGTTTTGAAAAGATGAGAAAAATAATAGAAGGAAGATCTTTGGGGAGCCAGAAGTTTGGCATTGAATAGAGGTGTGGTTAAATAATCTGTAGATGCCTCTGTGCTGCCCAGCATCCCAGCCACCTGCCACATACAAGTGCAATGGAAGAACTGTATTTAAATGTTATTTAATCTTAATTTATGGCCTAGCATGGTGGTGAGCAAGTATAATTCATGTACTCAGAAGACTGAGGCAGGAGGATTCGAAGCTCAAGGCTAGCCTGGACTACATAGATCTTGTTTCCAAAAAATGTTTTACCAAGTAGTTGCTTGTCCTTGACCTCCAGTGCAGAGCTATAGTGAAAGGTTGTGTGGGTACAAACACCAGAACACAGCTGACGGGAAGCAGGAATAGCCATCAGCTGAGAGGGAGGGTAAGGGAGGGTAGACTGGCTGTTCTGAGACCAAGGATGAGCAGTTATATAAAATGATTGACAGGGAGTTAGAGTATAGCCCAGGCACCTTCGCTAAGCAACATCCTTTTGGAATTAGTGCCTGTGACTTGGAGCAACAGAAAACACTGTTGGTACATGTCTTGAAGTACAGAGGTGAAGAGGATATATATATATAAAACTTTATTACAATAAAACCTAAATTGTTGTGTCCATGGTTCCTTTGTATGTTTTAAAATTTAATCTTAATGTTGATTAAAAATACTGTGGGTTTATTGTGCTTCTGTTTTTGTCCCCATATCTCATCTGTAGCTTAACCATGCTGAATTTGAAGATCAAGAAGATGAAACCAGAGTTCAGTATGAGGGTTTTCGACCTGGAATGTATGTCCGAATTGAGATTGAAAACATCCCCTGTGAATTCGTGCAGAACTTTGACCCACACTACCCAATTATTCTGGGTGGTTTGGGCAATAGTGAGGGCACTGTGGGATATGTGCAGGTAGGTACCCTTTGCTGCATGCTTGGAGACAGGTTATTTGCATGCGCAGTGTTTTATTGACTGTTTATGTCTCCAGATGCGTCTCAAGAAACATCGTTGGTATAAGAAAATCCTCAAGTCTCGAGACCCAATTATTTTTTCTGTAGGATGGAGGAGGTTTCAGACAATCCCACTGTACTATATTGAAGACCACAATGGCAGACAGAGGCTTCTAAAGTACACCCCACAGCACATGCATTGTGGAGCAACTTTTTGGGGTAAATTGTGATTATAATAATTATAAGATCAGTTTATACCATTTAGACTTATGTCATTATAGTTCTTTTCCTGTCATGAAACCCCAACTTGAAAGATTTGTTTCTTTGAGAAAAGGGGTTAGAGTAAAATGTGTGGTTTACTATTTTTTCTTTTCTGTTTTCTTTAAGGTCCTATCACCCCACAAGGAACTGGATTTTTGGCGATACAGTCTGTCAGTGGTGTGATGGTAAATATCAGAGATGCATTCTTTATCGATTATTCAAATGAACTAGAGATTGAACTGAATTCGAGAAGCTAAGTTGAAAATCAGCCACCTTTAATATGTTTAGTTTCTCCTTGCTTTGTGTCTTCCTGCAGCCTTTGCCCTCCTTCCCTCCCTCCCTTCTTCCTTCCTCCATTCCTTCCTTCCTTTCCTGTTCTTTCTAATAAGGTCTTGATGTATAACCCAGGCTGGCCTAGAACTCACAATCTTCCTGCCTCAGCCATCTGAATGTCAGAATTCCTGGTGTGAATTGCTCTGCCTGGCTTTCCTAAGTAGAGTGTGGGAGTCTTTTGTTTGTTTGTTTGTTTTTTTGTTTTTTGTTTTTTTTGAGACAGGGTTTCTCTGTGTAGTTTTGGTGCCTGTTCTGGATCTCACTCTGTAGACCAGGCTGGCCTTGAACTCACAGAGATCTGCCTGGCTCTGCCTCCTGAGTGCTGGGATTAAAGGCGTGCTCCACCGCCACCCAGCTTGAGTGTGGGAGTCATAAGAGAGGGAGAATTATAATGACAATGATGGCATTGTATATTTTTATGCCTTGTTTGGATTTATTTAAAAAGTATTTAAGCAGTGTTCACTGGATACTAATTATCGTAGTACATTTTGTGGACAGAGTATGTTCACAATAGTCTTTGACTGGACAGAGCAAGCTTCATTTATTGGCTCTATATAACATATGAGAAAAAAGAAAAATAGCCCACCTAGAGGTCCAAAATCTCATTTTTAAATGTTGCAACTGAATTTGCCTTTTCCTTTGGTTCTGAATTGATGGTTGTGAAACTGTTACCATGAAATCACTCTCAGAAGAATGTTGAAGTCAGCTGCAGTGGCTTAACACTTAAAATCTCCCAGGAGGCAGCCTTCTAAGGCATCCTCTGCCACATAGTTGGTGAGCTTGGGCTGCATTAAACCATTTCTCAAGCAAACAAAATTATAAGTAAGTACCTACTAAAGAAGTAAAAGAAATTCTGTCTTTTGTAGCTAACTGTTTAAGTGAATGGAATTTTGGCATTATATCACAGAGAATTGTAATTTTCTTTTCCTGTTATTCTTATTTTCTAATTTTTGTGGTTCTTTTTAGCCTGAATTTCGGATTGCTGCCACTGGAGTTGTCCTTGACCTGGATAAATCCATAAAAATTGTGAAGAAATTAAAACTAACTGGTTTTCCTTATAAAATATTCAAGAATACTTCATTTATTAAGGTCTGTATATCCATATATTCATGTTATAAATTATATATTGTTAAAGAAAGAGCAGAATACTCTTTATTTACCTGAAATATTTAGCACTAGCAGTATTTCCAATGTGGATTTTCTTCCCAGGTTTTGAAATATTTTTATGTTTGTAGTGGGCTGTCTTTGGGATAGAAACTTAGATCTGTGTGTCATATACACATTACCCACAAGCATGAAGGTCCTGTTATACAGTGTTCCAAGTGGGCCTTTGTTTTGACTGGGAATCATCAAATGAGGTTAGATAGCAGATTTTCCTGTATTTTTAAAGTACAAGTTTAGAGTTTTTAGAAAAGTATTTAAAATCTTGACCTTTGATATTTTTTGTTTTATTTATATTGATTTGTACTGTATTTAAAGTCAGAGATACTTAGTCTCTACGGCTGTGACGTCTACATGAGACTGTTCCAGAGACAACACAGACTCATCCACTGGTTGTATTACTTTAAAGCTGTGTTCGTGAGGGGAAAATCCTAAGTTTGTCTGATTGTAGAGTAGAAAGTAGACAAAGCAGTTTGCAACAAACGACAAGATTTCAGCAGACTACACAGTGTTTACAGGTGGTAGTTGGAAAGTTTCATTCAGGAAGGAGTCTCTGTTAAAGACTCAGAGTAAAGATCGTAAGGGCAGGCGGTGGAGCTCAGTGATAGAGGATTCGTATAGGGAGGGAGTAGTACTCGGTGATAGAGTGCTTGTATACAAAGGAGGGAGGTAGTACTCGGTGATAGAGTGCTTGTATACAAAGGAGGGAGGTAGTACTCAGTGATAGAGTGCTTGTATACAAAGGAGGGAGGTAGTACTCAGTGATAGAGTGCTTGTATAAGGAGGGAGGTAGTACTCAGTGATAGAGTGCTTGTATACAAAGGAGGGAGGTAGTACTCAGTGATAGAGTGCTTGTATAAGGAGGGAGGTAGTACTCAGTGATAGAGTGCTTGTATACAAAGGAGGGAGGTAGTACTCAGTGATAGAGTGCTTGTATACAAAGGAGGGAGGTAGTACTCGGTGATAGAGTGCTTGTATACAAAGGAGGGAGGTAGTACTCGGTGATAGAGTGCTTATATACAAAGGAGGGAGGTAGTACTCGGTGATAGAGTGCTTGTATAAGGAGGATGGTAGTACTCAGTGATAGAGTGCTTGAAAGGCCTAGAGTTTGGTTCTCAGCACTGCAAAAAGGAGGATGCCAAGGCGGTCTAGGCCAGTTCACACCCAGTAATACCTCTTTCCTCTTGTAAAGAGGTTATTTCAGTGAACGTAAAGTTGAGTGGTGTACTTCTTGATGTTAGTATTTCACTTTAGTGAATTGCTTTTTGTTTTGTAACCAGTACTGTAAGTGATGATGTATGTATGTGAGTGTTTTTATTTTACTGCCTGTAGGGGATGTTTAATTCTGCCTTGGAAGTAGCCAAATTTGAAGGTGCTGTCATTCGAACTGTCAGTGGCATAAGGGGACAGATCAAGAAAGCACTCCGGGCTCCAGAAGGAGCATTCCGGGCCAGCTTTGAGGACAAGTTGCTAATGAGTGGTAAGACTCCCTTGTGGTGTGTTGAGGACACTGTGTTACCATTCCTTACTGATTCTCGCTGGTGTTGATTGAAGGAGTCTGCTCTTCAGAAGGCGGGTCAGCTCCAGCCCTGTCCAGTCAGAGTATCCGGTACTCAGCTGATTCACATTGTACCTGCTGGGCTCACACTCGGAGCTCTGCAGTAGTTAGCAGTAGTTTAATTGGTTAAGCCGGCGGTGGTGGCGCACGCCTTTAATCCCAGCACTTGGGAGGCAGAGCCAGGCGGATCTCTGTGAGTTCGAGGCCAGCCTGGACTACCAAGTGAGTCCCAGGAAAGGCGCAAAGCTACACAGAGAAACCCTGTCTCGAAAAACCAAAAAAAAAAAAAAAAATAATAATAATAATAATAATAATAATAATTGGTTAAGTTATCTTTCCAATACTGTTCAGCCAGGTAGAGATGTTGGGGTGACTTGGGGTGTGCACATGTCTGTGTATTGCTTGAAATGGATACAGACCTTCTTTCGAAACGTCTTCTTCTAGATATTGTTTTCATGCGAACTTGGTATCCTGTCTCCATCCCGGCCTTCTATAACCCTGTAACATCTTTGTTGAAACCAGTGGGTGAGAAAGACACCTGGTCAGGAATGCGGACAACGCATCAGCTGAGGCTTGCCCATGGCATCAAACTCAAGCCAAACAAGGACTCATTGTACAAGGTACAGGCCTCATGTGTCTGTGTTTCTAGACAGCATCACACAGCTGCTTTATTTGCAATATTTTTAGTTTTTGTGGTGCTAGAGATCAAACCTAGTGCTTTGCATATGTTAAGCAAGTGCGATACCTCTGAGCAAACCCACCAACCCTATAATGTCTTATTTATGTGACTTGTATTTTCAAGTGTCAAGTCTGGTGCTGAGTTTGATCTGAACAATTGTATATTTGCGGTTTTGGAGACGGAACAGAAAAATGGTGACAGTGGTTTTCTCAGAATTGGAAATGAAATTAAAACGCTTTGCAAAATCTTCATGTCATATTTGAGGATTACTGATGACATTGTAATATGTATGGATTTGGTAAGGTGGTTGGTTACATACTGTGGGTGAAGCAGCTGAGCATTTCTGCCATTTCACCCCCTCGCTCAAAAGTCTACTTTGCAAAAGTCCCAAACACAAAACATTTGTGTAAGCTATGGTTCTTGTGTGTATCATATGTCTTCTGCTCTGGATATTGTCACACTCATCCTGCATTTCTGCCGTTTTTACATCTTTTGACCTCTGTCCCCCTGTTCTTGTCACTCATTTTGTTTTCTTTGGAGAAATGCTTGCTGGGGCCTTTACCATTGCTCTAGACAGGTTGTTTGGAGGAGCTTACGGGAATTGGGCCCAGGCTTCACACATTGACACTCTCTTTGTTAGACTGAGCTAGTTCCTGGCTCTGCTTATTTGTTTGTGTGATTTGCTTGGGAGCCCCTTTTAAGCTCTGGTTACTAAGCCCTGTTTAGCATTTGCCTTTGCCTTTTGTTGATTGTTCTGTGGGCAGTGCTGAAGCTTTTCACTCTAATGTCATTTCCCTTGCTGTTTGGGGGGTTTTTGGTGTGATATCCAAAAAAATCTAGGCACTTTTCTCCTGGAAAACATTTAGGGTTCAGGTCTAACATTGAGCCATTTTGAGTTGATTTAGCTGTATGATTAAGAGTTTACTTTTGTACTTTTAACAAGACAATTTACACATGTTGAAACATGATAGTTTCATAAGGCCATCCTGTGTCCTCTTGCTTGCCCTTGCATCTAGTTAGCTGACCACATGGGTCTGGAGTCATTTCTGGGCTCTCCTTCCATACTAATGGTCTGTGTTGTGATTTTCATTATTACAGCCTAGTAATTCAAGTTTCTAAAGACTATTTTTTTTCTATTCTTTGGCCATGCATTTATATTGTATAAATTATATAATATATAATCATGTATGTGAGTATATGCTGTACTTAGAATTTTCTTTGGGCTGCTCCCAGCTCCCAATAAAGACACAGAGACTTATTAACTGAATGCTCGGCCTTATCTTATGCTTGTCCCACTAACTCTTACAACTTAATTTAACCTGTTTCCATTCATCTACGTTTTGCCTCAGGGCTTTTTACCTTTCTTTCATTCTTTGTGACCTTTCCTGCTTCCTCTGTGTCTGGCTGGCTAGTTCCTGGTGTCTCCTTGGTGTCTCTTTTTCTTTCTTCCCTGAGCCTAAATTTCTCCTACTTACTCTCCCTGTCTGGAAGTCCCGCCTATACCTCCTCCCTCACTATTGGCCGTTCAGCTTTTTATTAGACCAGTAATGTGCCTAGATCAATAGGTAGGCAAAGTAAAACAGCAGCACATCTTTACCTAATTAAATAAATGTAACACATCTTTTCATAGTTAAACAAATATTCCACAATAGGCATATATGTATATGTGTGTGTCTTGATCATATCCACCCCCAGATACCCCTGGACCTCCCAAGTCCTCCCTTACACCTTTATGTCCTCTTCTTTATTTTTAAAGAGCAATCTACTGAATCCCCTTGGGTCTAGGCAGTAGGCCGTCCCCTACCATTGCCTGTACCCCCAGAAGAATTATTTTTCCAGTAGCCATCAAACACCAGTAGCTCCTCAACCTCACACCCACAAACCCACCCCCAGTGCTGGAATGCTGACTGGCTTGCTCCTGTGCAGGTCTGTGCAGATGACCACAGCCACTCTAGGCTCATGAGTACAGTCTGTCGCGTCCAGAAGATAGCATTTTACAGTGTTCCCTCCTAAATCAAGAAATGGGATACCTTGTTCTACTTTTCTTAATATTGCCTTGGGCATTTGATTTTTGTTATTGTTTTGTTTTTTTATATTTACATACACATTTTAGGATTGTTTTTATATTTCTATGGAATTTTGATAGGGTTTGCATCAAATCTGTAAATTGTCAGAGAAAACAGGTTAAAAGTCAAAAACTGTTACAAGAGGGGCTGGAGAGATGGTGATCCTGGATTGTATAAGAACGGAAAGAGCCCGCTGAACACGGTACTGTGTTCCATTGTTCTCTGCTTTTGACTGGGTAGTAGCTCTTTGAAGTTCCAACCATTTGGCCATCCCACAATAATTGTGAGCCAAATAAACATTTTTCTGTGAGTGGCTTTTTAACCAGTCACATTAATTGATTTGCATCTGTTTCATTTTCCTTGCATCATAGAGATAGATCCTACATGTAATCATGTAAATTCTTTTTAGTTCTGGATTCCATTTCTTCTAATACTTTTGAGAATTCACATCAGTGTCCATCATAGATGTTGTCCTACGGTTTCCTTTTTTGGTGTTGTAAAGAGATCTGCAGTGAACATGAACACAGGTACCTCTGTAGTTTGATGTAGATCTCTTCGAGTGTTTGTCCATGAGGGGTATAGTTGGCTCATATATATGGAAGACCTATTGTTTAACTTTTTGAGAAAATTTCACACTGATTTCCATAATGGCTGAACAGTTTACACTCTGTCATCAGTAAATGAATCTTCCTCTTTCTGCACACACTTTGTATCATTTGTCGTCATTGGTCATCTTGATGGTAGCATTCCGAGTGGGGTGATAGAGAATCTCAGAGTAGTTATAATTTGCATTTCCCTGGTGGCTAAGGATGTTGAACAGTTTTAAAAATAATTTATTAGTCATTGTATTTCTTCCTTGGGGAAGCCTGTATTTAGCTTCTTTTTATGGGGTAGGGCTATTTGCTTTTTTGTTTATAGTGTTTGTTTATAGTTTATAGTCACCTGCTAGATGTATAGATGGCCAAGATTCTCTTGCATCCTATAGCCTGTTTTCTCACGTGGTTAGCAGGTTCCTTTGAATTTCACGAGGCTCCATTTGTCAGTCCCCCGTCTTGATTCCTGAGTGACTTACCTGTGCCAGTGTGTTATTTCTCTGTAGCTGCTTCAGACTTTCAGGTCTTAGGCTAAGAGCTCTGCCCATCTCTGTTGTCTGTAGCATGTGCATATATTTAGGTACATATATGTGGGGAACATGTGTGTTTACAGTTATGTCATCACAGTCAGTTGCACTTTTATCATTCATATATTTGTCTCTTTTAACAGTTTTTTTCCTTAAAAAATGATTTTATTATTTTTATGTGTATGGTGTTTTGCCTGTGTGTGCCATGTGTACACCTGGTGCCTGCAGAGGCCAGAAGAGGGCATTGGATTTCCCGGAACTGGAGTTATGGATGGTTGTAGTGTTGGGAACTGAACCTGGCTCTTTTGGAAAAGCAGCAAGTGCTCTTATCTGAGGAGCCATCTCTCCAGCCCCTCTTGTAACAGTTTTTGACTTAACCTGTTTTCTCTGATGTAAGCAGATAAATGATAATGCAGGTGCTGTAGACAGTTGTTAGTGATGTGGTAATTAATGTAATTAAAAGGGCTCACTCATTGGCACAGGATGTATTTTTTTGTTTTTGTTTTTGTTTTTTTGGTTTTTCGAGACAGGGTTTCTCTGTGCAGTTTTGCGCCATTCCTGGAACTCGCTTTGGAGACCAGGCTGGCCTCGAACTCACAGAGATCCGCCTGGCTCTGCCTCCCGAGTGCTGGGACTAAAGGCGTGCGCCACCACCGCCTGGCGTCACAGGATGTATTAATGGCTTCAACAATCAGGTCTTTTGAGTAGAATCCTATAAGAAATGGTATTCTAGTTAATGTGAAGCTGCCAATAATTAGGGAAGATGATATTAACGTGTTTTTATTGTTTCCTATTTTTCCATTATCTTGACGTTTAGACTGTGGATAATAGATCCAGAGCATATAAAGAGTATGAGTTCTGTTAGTTTTGTGTTACTAATGGCATTGGATATCTTCTGTCCCTTCACTTTTAACTTAGGTGTACTAAACACCAAACTGTATTTCTGCTAGGCAGCATGTAATAGGACTGTCTTTTTTAAAATTCATCTAGCTACTCTGTGTACATTAGGGAAAGATTTATTTCTGCTGTTTTGTTAATTGCTTTTTAATCCCCCCCCCTTTCTTTTTTTTAAATCCATGTTTCTTTTTCTGGGTATCTGGAATGTTCTAAAGTCAGACAGGTATAGCGTGGGCTACAGTTGCACATGTGCCCAGTTTCAGTGTAGAGTCTGCAGTGTGTTCTGAAGTTATCAACAAGGTCCATTATCTACTTAACTCATTGCTATGACCATGTACCTGGTAAGAAAGAGCGTAGGGAGGGAGGGCTTGCTCACATTTTAGGAAGAGATGGTCCATCGTGCTGAGGAAGGCATGGTGGCAAGACCAAGAAGAGGCTTGTCACATTGCATCCACAGTCAGGAAGCAGAGTGTATAGAATGTGGGTCCAGGCCATAGACCCTCCAGACCTGTCTCCAGGGACCCACCTCCAGTGAGGCACTACCTCCTTTTTGGAGAAGGTTTATCTGAGTTCTTTAAATCTGAAAGTTTGAGTTCTTTAACCAAGATAATGGGTGATGTCTTTAGAGAAATAGAAACCCAGCAGAGATGCTCTCTGTACTTTTCTCCAGTGGCTTGGCTCCTGCAGAACTCTGTTTTATAGTAATCACTGGAGTGGTTAAATATCCAAGTCAAAATATTTAATTTGAACACAGAATTATGTGCTGATTAATTCTTACTCTGCCATCCTTCAGTCAGAATCAGAGTTAAGCTTACAGCTAGGGAAAAGAGGTTGACGGTCACAATGAGAAGCTAGACCATCCTTGTTATGCTAGAAGAGAACCACCCTAGAGTCTCAAAGATAAAACCCAGGTTCTCTCCTGAGCTACGTTGAATCTCTTCTCTGTTCTGTTTAAGACCCATAGCTCCACTCTGTTCAAGCAGGCCCAGTTGAATTTTCAGAAGACTATAAATGTCATGTGTGCACAGTTTTGTCTAGCTGTGTAGATGCCCACTGAGGCTGTCCACATTGGATGGGGGATTGAATCCTGATTTCTGGTAGTCAGCAGATGCTGGTGTGACTGAGTTTGTAGAAAAGTCAATCCATGAGAAGATCTTATATAATGGTTTTAAGTACATGTAAGTTATACTTTAAACATAGTCTCTGTTTTATTTTTTCCTTTTCAGCCAATCCTGAGACAAAAGAAACATTTTAATTCACTGCACATTCCAAAAGCCTTGCAGAAAGCTCTGCCATTTAAGAACAAGCCCAAGATCCAAGCAAAGGCAGGCAGAGTACCAAAGGACAGGCAGAGACCGGCTGTCATACGGGAACCTCATGAGAGGAAGGTACTGTCTGAGAGTGACTTATTTCTCATTGCGTTTAGATACGGAAACAGTGCTTCCAGCAGCACACTTGCCATGTCTGCTGTATTCTGAGTTCATCGGGAGCACAAGGGCCAGACTGATGCAGAGGCTACTTGACATCCTTGGTTACTCATAGTCCACCTATATTTGGATAGGGAGTAAGGGACCCCTATCTGGTGAACCACTCAGCTAGTTGTATTTGGTTCCATATAGTGATAAATGTGGGTCTTTGTCATAAGGGTAAACTGCATACATACCTACATCCCCATGCAAGTTGTGATGAATTTTCACTCAATTAATTTCCACTTGGGATTGAATCTCATTTGATAGCAGCAGTCAGTGTAGTGAGGTCCTGACTACGTAGGTGACGGGCAGGCTCCGGCTGGCTTGTGCTCACCACTTCTTGTCTTGTCAGGTCCTGGCTCTGCTCGATGCTCTGAGCACAATACACAGTCAGAAAATGAAAAAGGCCAAAGAGCAGAGACACCTGCACAACAAGGAGCATGTGAAGATGAAGCAGAAGGAGGAAGAGGAGAAGCTGAGGCGGCAGAAGGACCTGAGGAAGAAGCTCTTCCGGATCCAGGGTCAGAAGCAGAAACGAAGTCAGAAGTCCAGTCTGAGAGGAGCCGAGGAGAGCTGAAGTGTCTCCAGAACGGAGGGGCTGTCCTCTAGAACTGCAGCCATGGTGCTTCGGTGCTTGTGACAAGTCAGGGTGAGAGCCCGAGGAGACTGTGCCTTGAGGAGGACTGTAGAACCTGCTGGAGGGATGTGTGCTGTGAGACAGGTCACAGCAGGGTCTGTGAATTAGCTCATTGCTTCTCCCTGTCTCAGTTTATTTTGTGCTATAAAAGTATTAAAGTATTTTCCCATTAATTTTGGCCTAGTGATTTATTTGGGGGTGAATACATGACGGTTTGCTTATAAATAACTGCTTACTCGACTATGTTCATGAGATTCCTAGGGAGGAAAACGATTAACTCAAGCTTTTGGATTTTGTATGAAGGGTGCATTGTTTAGCAATCTTTTTTTGATTTTTTTTTTTTTTTTTTTTATCTCTTTCATCGCTGTTCCTAGTGGGTATTTCATGTCCTATTTTATGGGTTAACACAATAGCTAGATAAAGTAAGTGCTTTTCGTTTTGTTTTTGGTGTTTTTGAGACACCGTCTCTCTATGTAGCTCTGGTTGTCCTGGAACTTACCATGTAGACCAAGCCATCCTTGAACTCACACAGATCTACCGCCTGCCTCTGCATCCTGAGAGTTGGGACTAAAGGTAGGCACCACCATGCTTGGCCTAAAGTAAATACTTTTAAAAAGCTTTAAGCCAGGGAACTGTGGTCCTGGCTTAGATGATCCTCATGCATTATACTTGACTTTGTTTTGTTTTTAAATAAACTTATTTATGTTACATCCCTGCTGCAGTTTCCCCTCCCTCCTCTCCTCCCAGTCCCTCCCCCCCCCCCCCCATCACCCCTCTGTTCCTTACCCCCTGATCCACTTCTCTGTTTTTGTTTAGGAAAGGGCAGGCCTCCCATGGATGTCAGCAAAGCATAGCATATCAAATTGCAGTAAGACCAAGCACCTCTCCATGTATTAAGGCTGGGCAAGGCAATCCAGTATGAGGAGTAAGGTCCCAAAAGCCAGTAAGAGTCAGAGACATTGTTAGGAGACCCACAAGAAGACCAAACTACACAACTGTAACATATATGCAGAGTGTCTAGGTCAGTCCCAGGCAGGCTCTCTGATTGTCGTTCAGTCTCTGTGAGCTCCTATGAGCCCAGGCTAGTTGATTCTGTGAGTTTTCTTATGGTGTCCTTGACCCCTCTGGCTCCTACACTCCTTTCTCCTCTTCTGCAGGATTCCCTGAGCTCTGCCTGATGTTTGGTTGTAAGTCTGCATCTGTTTCTATCAGTTGCTGAATGACACTTCTCTGATGACAGTTGGGCTAGGCACCGGTCTGGTCACAGGAGATGGCCAGTTCAGGATATGTATCCACTATTGCTAGGAGTCTAAGCTGGGGTCATTCTTGTAGATTCCTGGGTGATTGCCTTGTGCCAGGTTTTTACCTGACCCTAAGATGCCACTCCCTTTCCAGTAGTCCCTCAGTACTATCCACCTCCATAATCCAACAATCCCCCCATCCCCCCCACCCCTGCAACCTGATTACTCATGTTTCTATCCCCACCTGTCCTCAGTCCACTCATGAAATCGCTTCTATTTCCCCTTCCTAGGGAGATCTGGGTATCCCCCCATGAACTCTCCTCTTTGTTACCTAGTCTCTCTGGGCCTGTGAGTTGTAGCATAGTTATCCTTTAGTTTACAGCTAATATCCACTTACAAGTGAGTACATATCATATTTGTCTTTCTGGGTCGGGGTTACCTCACTCAGGATGATCTTTTTCTAGTTCCATCTATTTGCCTTTAAATTTCCTGGTCAGCTGAGTAATACTCTGTTGTGTAAATGTACTACATTTCCTTTATCCATTCCTTGGTTGAGGGACTTCTAGGTTGTTTTCAGGTTCTGGCTCTTACAAATAAAGCTGCTATGAACATAGTTGAGCAAGTGTCCTTGTGGTATGATTGAGCATCCTTTGGGTATATGCCCAAGAGTGGTATAGCTGGGTTTTGTGGTAGGTTGATTCCCAGTTTTCTGAGAAACTGCCACACTAACTTCCAAAGTGACTGTACAAGTTGGCACTCCCACCAGCAATGGAGGAGGGTTCCCCTTGTCCAACATGAGCTGTTGCTTGTGTTTTTGATCTTAGTCATTCTAACAGGTATAAGATGGAATCTCAGAGTCATTTTGATTTTCATTTCCCTGGTGGCTAAGGATGTTGACTATCTCCTTAAGTGTTTCTTGGCCATTTGAGATTCTTTTATTGAGAATTCTCTGTTTAGATATGTACCCCATTTTTTAATTGGATTATTTGGTTTGTTGACATCTAGTTTCTTGAGTTCTTTACATATTTTGGAAGTCAGCCCTCTGTCAGATGTGGGTTGATGAAGGTCTTTTCCCATTCTGTAGGCTGCTGTTTTGTCCTATTGAGGTATCCTTTGCCTTACGGAAACTTCAATTTCAATGAGGTCCCATTTATTAATTGTCAATCTTAGTGCCTATGCTATTGGTGTCCTATTTAGGAAATTGTCTCCTGTGCCAATGTGTTCAAGATTATTTCCCATTTTCTCTTCTATCAGGTTCAGTGTATCTGGATTTATGTTGAAGTCTTTGATCCACTTGGACTTGAGTTTTGTGCAGGGTGATAGATATGGATTTATTTGCATTCTTCTACATGCAGACATCCAGTTATGCCAGCACCATTTATTGAAGATGCTTTCTTTTTTCCATTGTATAATTTTGGCTTCTTTGTGAAAATCAGGTGTTCGCCGGTGGTGGTGGTGGTGGTGGTGGTGGTGGTGGTGGTGGTGGTGGTGGTGGTGGTGGTGCTGGTGGTGGTGCTGGTGGTGGTGGTGGTACACGCCTTTAATCCCAGCACTGGGAGGCAGAGCCAGACGGATCTCTGTGAGTTCAAGGCCAGCTTGGGCTACAGAGTGAGTTCCAGGAAAAGTGCAAAGCTACACAGAGAAAGCCTGTCTCGAAAAAAAAACAAAAAAAAGAAAAAGAGAGAGAGAGAGAGAAGAAAAGAAAAAAAGGAAGGAAGGAAGGAAGGAAGGAAGGAAGGAAGGAAGGAAGGAAGGAAGGAAGGAAGGAAGGAAGGAAGGAAGGAAAGGAAGGAAGGAAGGAAAGGAAGGAAGGAAGAAAGAAAAAATCAGGTGTGTTCATGGGGTGTGGATTTATGTCTGGATCTTTGATTTGATTCCATTGATCCACCCATCTGTTTTTATGCCATGCGGTTTTTAGTACTATAGCTTTGTAGTCAAGTTTGAAATCAGGAATGGTGATACCTCTGGAAGTTCTTTTTTATACAGGATTGTTTAGCTATTCTGGGTTTTTTGTTTTTCCATATGAAGTTGAGTATTGATTGTTCTTTCAAGATCTGTCAAGAATTCTGTTGGGATTTAATGGGGATTGTAATTGAATCTGTAGATTGCTTTTGGTAAGATTGCCATTTTTACTATATTATTCCTACCAATCCATGAACATGGGAGATCCTTCCATCTTCTGATATCTTCAGTTTCTTTCTTCAAGGACTTGAAGTACTTGTCATTCTTTCACTTATTTGGTTAGAGTTACACCAAGATATTTTTATATTATTTGAGGCCATTGTAAAAGGGTGTTGATTATTGTACTATTTTGTTGATTTAGAAAAAAGTCAAGAAAATTTAGAAAAAAGAGAACCAATTTATTTCATTGATTCTTTATATTGTTCTGTTTCTTTATTGATTTCAGCCCTCAGTTGATATTTCCTGCAGTCTACTCCTCTTAGGTGTGTCTGCTTCTGTTTGTTGTAGAGCTTTCAGGTGTGCTGTTAAGTTGCTAGTATGAGATCTCTCCAAATTCTTAATGAAGGCACTTAGCGCTGTGAACTTTCCTCTTAACACCACTTTCACTGTGTCTCATAAGTCTGAGTATGTTGTGCATTCATTTTCATTGAATTCTGGGATGTCTTTTAACTTTATTTCTTTCTTGACCCAGTGGTAACACAGTAGAGAGTTGTTCAGTGTCCACGAGTTTGTAGGCTTTTTGTAATTTCTGTTGTTGAAATCCAGCTTTATTTCACAGTGATCTGATAAGATACTGGGGGCTATTTCAATTTTTTTTTTTTTATATCTGTTGAGACTTGCTTTGTGGCCAAGTATATGATAATTTTAGAGAAGGTTCCATGCAATGCTGAGAAGGTATATTATTTTGTGTTTGGGTGAAATGTTCTGTAGATATCTATTAAGTCCATTTGAGTCATAACATCTATTAGTTCCATTATTTCTCTGTTTGGTTTCTGTCTGGATGACTTGTCCAGTGGTGAGAGTGGGGTTTTAAAGTCTCCCACTACGAGAGTGTGAAGTTTGATGTGTGATTTAAGCTTTATTAATGTTTCTTTTACAAATGTGGGTGCCCTTACATTTGGGGCATTGATGTTCAGAATTGAGACATCATCTCAGTAGATTTTTCCTTTGATGAATATGAAATGTCCTTCTCCATCTCTTTCGATGAATTTTGGTTAGAAGTCTATTTTGTTAGCTATTAAAATGGCTCCACCAGCTTGTTTCTTAGGTCCATTTGATTGGAAATCTTTTCGCAACCCTTTACTCTGAGGTAATATCTGTCTTGGATGTTAAGGTGTTGTTTCTTGTATGCAGCAGAAGGATGGATCCTGTTATTATATTCATTCTGTTAGCCTGTTTCTTTTTATTGGTGAATTAAGTCCATCAATATTGATAATTGTTGTTAATTAATTAACATTAATTAATGTTAATAATTGCTAATAATAGTTAATTCCTGTTTTTTTGTTGATGGGTGTGTGTGTGTGTGTGTCCTTTCTTTGGGCTTTGCTGATGTGAGATTATCTATTGCCTGTGTTTTTGTGTGTGTAGTTAACTTCCTAGGGTTGGAGTTTTCCTTCCAGTACCTTCTGTAGGACTGGGTTTGTGGGTAGATATTGTTTAAATTTGATTTTGTCATAAAATATCTTGTTGTTGTAATAGGTCTGCTTTTATATGTTCCTTGGCCTTTCCCCCTTGACACTTTTAATATTTTCTTTGTTCTGTATGTTTAGTGTTTTGATTATTATGTGGTGGGGGGATTTTCTTTTCTGATTGAATCTGTGGTGTTCTGTAAGCTTCTTGTACCTTTATAGGCATGTCCTTCTTTAGGTTGGGAAACTTTTCTTCTATGATTTTGTCAATATATTCTCTGAGTTTCTTCTATTTCTGTTATTCTTATGTTTGGTCTTTTCATAGTGTTCCAGATTTCCTGGGTATTTTATGTTAGGAATTTTTCAGATTTAACATTTTCTTTAACTGATGAATCTGTTAGCCTGTGTCTTTTTATTGGTGAATTAAGTCCATCCACATTGATAATTGTTGTTAATTAATTATCTATCATGTTCAGTTCTCTCTTTATCTTTTGTATTCTGTTGGTGATGCTTGCATCTGTAGTTCCTGTTCATATACCCAGATTTTTCCATTTCCAGGATGCCCTGTTTGTGTTTTCTTTAATTGCTTCTATTTCCATTTTCAGGTCTTGAACAGTTTCCTTTATCTGTTTGTTTTTTCTAGGTTTTATTTTAGGGATTTACTGATTTCTTCCAACTTTTTGCTTGTCTTTTCCTCAATTTCTCTTTTTTAATTTTTTTCCTTTTATTTTATTTTACAATATTTTCCTCAATTTCTTTATGGGATTTGTTTATATCCTCCTTAAGGACCTCAGTCATCTTCATAAAGTAATTTTTAAGGTCCTTTTCTTGTGCTTCAGCTGTGTTGGATTGTTCAGGTCTTGCTGTTACAGGATAGCTGGGCTCTGGTGATGCCGTATTGCCTTTTCTGTTATTGATTGTGTTCTTACACTGGCCTTTAGGCATTGGATTTGAGATGATTATAGGTCTGTGTATTGATTCCTGCATCTGTCTTTGTTAGATGGGTGTTTTGTTCCTGGGTTTCTCTTTCCTCTCTGGTCTTCTGGACTAAATGGCCAAGGGTTCTGGTGACCAGTGTGTCTTCAGGTCCAGTAGGGTGTCCCCTCTGGGGTTTTGGGGGAGTAGGAGTCCCTAGATCCAGCCTGGCCTCTGGTAAAGCCAAAGTCTTCTTCTAAAGTTGTAGACCAGGAAATGGAGCCTAGGAGGGGGGAGGGGATGTGCAGACTGGGGTCCCTGGATCTGGTCTGGTCTCTGGAGTACCTAGGACCAGCCTGGCCTCCAGTAAAGCTGAAGTCTTCTTATGAAGTTGTAGACCTGTGGTCCCTAGATCCAACCTTCTTTTGAAGTTGTAGACCAAGATATGGAGCCAGGGGTGATGGAGCCGGGGGTGTGTGCAGTCTAGGGTTGTTGGACAGGCTTTAAAGGGGTTTTGTGGAGCAGTATTAGGAAGGTTGAGAACACTGCTAGAGTGGACTGGCAGGCTTGCTACAGGCTGTGAGCAATTGGCCTAGTCTGGAGACTATGAAACTCTAAAACTCTGAATGGGTAAGTACTTACTTTTTCCTTTTGTCCTATGTCTCCAAGAAGGGATGAAGCTGTGAGAATCTTCTAAATAGGACTCATGGACCACAGAGGCTGGTATCTATCCTAACACTTTTGAGGGCCTCTGGATAAAAACTTCTTCTTGAGCCGGGCGTGGTGGCGCACGCCTTTAATCCCAGCACTCGGGAGGCAGAGCCAGGCGGATCTCTGTGAGTTCGAGGCCAGCCTGGGCTACCAAGTGAGCTCCAGGAAAGGCGCAAAGCTACACAGAGAAACCCTGTCTCAAAAAAAAAAAAAAACAAAAAAAAAACAAAAACAAAACAAAAAAAAAAAAAACTTCTTCTCTTCTAGAGCAGTTAAGATGTCAGTGTCCAGTATGCTAATAGGTTGGGAACTGACATAGTAAGCCCATAAAAATTGTAAAATTAATATTCCCAAGATGCCCATAGGAAGCTAGGAACTGAGCTAACTTTGCCCCAGAACCAGTCTAAGCTTACCTACCATCTCCCAGGGGCGTTTTGACAGCTGCTCCTCCCTCTGTAGCCCTGGCATCTCTCTTGCTCTGCGCTACTTTAGATTCACCCCTTCTTGGGAGTTTCATGCCCTGGCACCGGCTCCTGTGTCTCTTTGTCCTCTGGGGCACCCATGCCATTTCCTAACTATTTACATCTGCTTGCTGAAACATCACAGGACTGGAAGGCTGACCAGTTGTGGTTGGGTACCTTCTGAGGCTTTGCTGCTGTGACCAGGCTACTGGGAGCAGAGCTGGTGACTGTTCCCTTGAGTTGCCTTTTCAGGGCCTGGAGCTGGCCCAGGGCCCTTCTTCACACAGGACATGCAGGGCAGCCGACGTTAGGCATGCACACAGAGGATCCTCTGTTTTCCCATCTGTATGATAAGCTGAACCAGGGGTAAGCTGTGGCTCTGATGTCTGCCTTTGTGACTGGAAGCAGCCTCAGTTCCCTGTGTGAACTGCTGTACCTCCACAGGGGGTGCGTAGGAAGGAAAGAGTGAAGTGTGTACAGCTGCATGCAAGCACCTGAATGTTGTGCATCTGAATGCACTCAGGGAGGCTGCATTGTATGTGTACAGCTGTAGACACAAGTCACGTGCGGTTAGATCACACTCCGAGGACTTTCTTTCCCTCTAGAGCCTAGGGGATTAAGGGATGAGCATGAGTCCCCTTCCCTGCATCTCCATGTGAGGTTGTCAGGTCAGAGAGGCTGCAAAGCTGCCTTGTGGTGCAGTCTCAGGAACCCCCATCAGGGCCTCTTCAGTGGGAGTTACGGCAGCGGCCACGAGGTGGCGCCATAGGCAAGGGCTGCAAGGGGAAGGCCAGCCTGATTTGGGGGCGGGTGGGGGTGGGGTGGGGACTTCCGAACTCAGACTTCAAACTCATGCCCCCTCAGACTGAAGGCTGATGGTTGCGGCCAGCCCAGGTAGGCTGACCCATGCGTACAATGAGCACTGACCACAAGAACAATTGCTAGTCAGAGCGCTTACAATTATTTAGTGCTTATATTCCCAGGGCTGATGGCATAACGTGAGTGTGCTCATTTCATCTGGAACTTTGCATGTTTGCTTTCTTGTTTGCTGCTGTTTAAGAAAGAAAAAAGTATCATTTAAAACGTCCAGTGTTGAGCTAAAAGTACAAAAGCATTTAATTTTGCCAGTCAGTAGCTATGTGACTTTGGACATCTTTGAGTCGATTATAGATATTCTTTTATATTAAATCAATCTTTAGCATAAATGTGGATGGGTATGCATGGGTATAATGTGCACCTACGCCTGTGGGAATGCGTGTGTGTGTGTGTGTGTGTGTGTGTGTGTGTGTATCTGCACAGGTGTGTATCGGAGTGTGAGTGTCCTGATTCGTTTTATGTCACAAGCTAGTATGTCACAAGCTAGAGTCCTTTGGGAAGAGGGATGCTCAACTGAGAAAATGCCCCCATAAGATCTGTCTGCAGACAAGATTATAGTGCATTTTCTTGATTAACAGTTGATACGGGTTGGCCCAGCTTGCTGGGGGCGGTGTTGCCCCTGAATGTGGACCTGTGTGGCTTAAAAAAGCAGGCGGAGAAAGCCATGAGGAGAAAGCCAGTGAGCTGTGTCCCTCCACGGCTTCTGCTTCGGCTCCTGCTTCCAGGTTCCTGCCCTGCTCGAGGTCCTGCCCGGCTTCTGTGGTGGACTGATGTGGAAGTATGAGTGAAATTACCCTTTCCTCCCCCGGTTGCTCTTGGTCACGGTGTCTCATCACAGCTGTAGAACTCTCGTAAGGTGTGTGCTTGCCACATGTGTAGGTTAATGCTAGGAGAGAGGGAGGCTTGAGAGATGTGAGGAAACGCACTGGAGTTGGTAGAAAACGTTTGTCAAGGAGAGAAGCCTCCTAGATGCAGCCTGAGGGTTGTGTTTGGGGGTGTAAGGCTGGGGAGAGGGGGCTTCATCCCATGCTTTGGATGGGGAGGGAGAGGGAAACACAGCTGAGATGGAGAGAGTGGACAGAGGAACCAGAGGCACAGAGAAGGCTTAGGCCCGGAGAGGGCAGCTGGGTGTCTGGGTGCAGGTCCTTCCTTCGGGAAGAGGCCACTGTAGGACTGAGCCCTGGAAGGAGGCAGGATGAACCATCAGACACACGACCATGTTCTGGTCCAGGACGTCCCTAAGACAGGAAACACTGGTGTTCAACAACCGGTGCTGGACTAGCTACTGTGCTGCCCTCAAGAGACCTGAAGTCACTCCTGTGCTGTGCCTTACAATAAGCCCCAGGAAGATTAAAATTTTAAGCAAGATAAATAAATACATAAATAAATAATGAAGATCGCAGCTCAGTGGTACAGCACTTGCTTGGCATATGTCAGGCTCTGGATTCAATTCTCAGCACATTTTAAAAAAAGATTTATCTATTTATTATGTATACAGTATTCTGCCTGAATATATGCCTGCAGGCCAGAAGAGGGCACCAGATCTCATTATAGACAGTTGTGAGCCACCATGTGGTTGCTGGGAATTGAACTCAGGACCTCTGTAAGAGCAGGCAGTGCTCTTAAGCCCTGAGCCACCTCTCCGGCCCCTCAGCACATTTTCTAAGGTGGGTAATTTGAGCCGATCACAGGAAGCAGGGGTAAGGAGGTGGACACGGAAGGGTGAACTGCTGGCCCAGGGTCTCAGGACTCAGTAGAATGGGCTTGGGGAGGGCCCCCTAATCCCTGTCCCAGGGAGGCTGAGGTGAGTTCCTGGGCAGGAAAGGGGAATGCTTAGGTGAAGCAGTGACTGGAACCCTGCCCTGGACACAAAGGGCCACCCAACACAGTGGTTTGGGGAAGGCAAATATGCCCAGACCTTCAAGGCGACAAGGAGCTGCTGGCCAGTGAAGGATTCCAGGAGTCTCCAGAGGCAGGAAAACCCAGTGTAGCAGGCCATGAACTAGCAAAGCTGGGGGCCAGCTCAGGCCCAGCTGAGGGAGTCTATTGGGGGCCCCCAGCAAGCTGACCTCATGAGCATTTGAGGGCAACCAGTCTGCTGTGTCTGCACCCGTCCCTGTATTCGTACCGTCACTGTGTGGGGGAATGAATATACACGGGTTCCTGGGGACTCTCAGGGAAAAAGTGCTCTTAGAGAAGAAACGTAGAAGCATTGGCACAGGCTATACCTTGGGCTTCTCCGCTGCTCTTTTGTGGCTTGGGTTTGTAGGAGCTGTTTTTCAAGTATTCTGGGACGCAGAGGGAAAAGGGAGATGGGAGGTTCCCTTCTGTGCTGAGAGAGTCCAGGCATCCCCTGTCATCCCCTGCAGCTTTTCTTGTACCAGGCAAGGTATGATTGACATGCTCTTTATTTTGAGCCTCAACACATCCCTCTGTTTCACAGCTGAAGAAACCGAGCCAAAGAGAGGCAAAGGGAACCTCAGGGATCCCACAGCCTTCATTCTGGTGGGTGGAGGCACAGGTGGCCTCGGACTAAGACAGGGGTCTAGCCCAGTGGTTCTCAGCCTTCCCAGTGCTGCACCCCTTTAATACAGTTCCTCATGCTGTGGTGACCCCCAGCCATAAGATTATTTTGTTGCTACTTCATAAGTGCAGTTTCGCTACTGTTACGAATCGTAATGTAAATTTGCAGGATCTCTGATAGTCAACCCTATGGGGGTTGTAACCCACAGGTTGAGAACAGCTGTGCTAGAAGATGCTCTTCCTAGACAGGGTGAGTATGGCTGGGCAGGAGCTACTGTGGGCCAGTCTCAGATCCCGCCCTCTGCAGCCCCATGGCTTTTCAAGGCACCCCCCTCCCCGATCTGTACAGGAGGGCCTATGACGTGGTCACTGGGACCTGGCTTACCACGTGTCTCCATGTCCCCTCCGGGCTATCACACCAGCACTGCCTCCTGGCTTGGCCCCCCCACCCCACCCCCCTTCAGCCCAGGTGAGGCAGTAAGACTTCTGCCTCCCCACCTTGGGTCCCAGGACAGATCCTCCTGCTTCATCTGGTCCTGGTGGCCCTGGCCCCTGCCATGTGTGAGCAGCAGCCTTTCCAGAAGCCGCCTTCTCCGGGGGGATTTGATTAGGTCCTGGTGGTGTGACCTTGTTAATGCAATCAGGAAGTTTTCTCAAGACTTCAGCTGCCTTGCTGGCAGCCTGGCCGGCTCCCAGGGCGTGCACGCTTCTCCACGCTCACAGCTTTTCTCTGGACAGGAAGGGCCCAGCGCCTCCAGGGACCAGCTGGATACAAGATGGGAAGAGCCCAGGCTGCCTCCACCAGCCCTGCTTGGCTGTCCACCTCTCCTCTTTGGCTCCGATTTTATTTGGAAAGATTGAGTTTCACCCGTTGAGAAAAACAAAAAACAAAAACAAAAACAAAAATTGAACATCAAGAATACTTTGGAGAATTCTCCAGAAAGTGGTCATTTTCTATTAAGGTTAGGTCCTTAATGGAACATTTTAAGAGAAGAAATTTGGGGAATGTCCAGAAATTCTCTCCATTAGGGTAATGAGCCGTAACCAGACTCTGAGGGTTGTGTTAATTCCCAGGATTTCTCCCCAGGATTGTCCAGGGCATCAACAGGCGGCAAAAGCAGGTGGGAGCCAGTGGAGGAGGCAGGAGCATTCCAGGGGATGAATGAAGGAACACCTACTTCTCAAGTTTCTTGACCCTCGACCCAGTTGGCTCCAGGCTGACCTTAGAAATGACAACTTCATTTACAGCAACAGGCAGAGGGACAGATGGACAGTACAGCAGGACAAAGGAACAGTGCAGACAGCTGCCAGGGTGTGAGTCTAAGTTTTCCCAGCAACAGTGATGAAGTTTGGCCCCAAAGCATCTCCTGCAGGGAGGGTGTGAGAGCAGAGAGGCACTGGCTGTACCACAAGGTACACAGGACTGCAGAGGGACCTTGGAGACAGATGATGCTTCTCCATCTACATCCTAGTGACTGGGTGTGGTCGCTATGCCATCTGCTTATAGTGTTCTTCTCTCTAGTGGGGCTGGACAGGAAAGCCTGGGCCTCTTTACTCCCTATACTACCTGATGTTTCCTGTGGGTTCCTGTGAGTGCAGCAAAGACAAGGGGATGCCCAATGATGCCCTCTGGTACCTATGCTCACTGGCTTCAGCAGAATCTTATCCCATGGCCTCAGACTCTAACCACACCAATTATCTGCTGCTCACATGATGGACAGCTTGGCAGAGGAAATGGTGGAGCTCATGTGTGTGCAGGATCATACAATGCACTGTCCACGTCACCACTAGTTTCCCCCAGCCTACCCTCTTAGTCCCTCTAAGTCTCACTTGGGCCTTTCTGATGAATGCTTTGGAGGCTCCAGGTCTGGGAGGAAGAACAGGATGTTTACTCTCCAATCGAAGCAATTAGGAAAAACAACCATCCTGTGCCTTTTGCATCTAGACCTTTCACCTATCACCGGGACCCTAGAATGATCTTGACGCTTATGCCCCATAACCCTGGGTAACAGGAGGGTGGCTTAGCTTCATTCAGGAGGCAGTAGCCCATTCTGGGTCACCTGCCCCAAATGGCTTGTCCCAGGAGACACAGAAAACAGATTCTGCCTATGGAGCTGTGCTAGGAGAGGGACAGGGGTGTCGGTGAAGGACGGAGCGGACACCCTTGAGATCTGTGTTCCAGCCGTGCCTCTGGCTGATGCTCCCAGGGGAGCTGTCAAGGCTGGGGAGCCTCTGCCTGTGTCCTCTGTGTCTCAGCACAGAATCGGGACCTTGGAGCAGGCAGTGGACGTCACCATCCCCTCTCAGCCAGGGAAGGGGAGCCACTAACTGCTTTCATCCTTGCCACACTCCTCCTCCCGTCTGTGCCCATCATGGGATGGAAGGCGATACTGGGCCGGGGAACCAGCAGTGACTGTGACGTTGATACATTTCTGACAAAACTTAAGCTTGAGTTAGCCACTAAGTAATAAAATGTGTTCGTTAACCAGGACCTAACATGGTATTTTGATGAGACCAGAATGACACTAGGTCACAGAACAGATGTGTCTTTCTAAGATCCAACAATGATGGTGTACCCTGGCTAGGTAACATCAGCACATGACTATGGCTTCTGGTCATGGGTTTCCTTCTTGCCTTGGCCTCTGGGAGGCTCAGGATCGGTTTAGGCCAATACCAGATTTATTCCATTTGTCTATTTCTCCGGTATAGCCTGAGTTCTCCCTTGGTTTTTCATTGAAGGAATCTTTTGTTCATTTTTTTTTTTTACATCGTGACTGACAATTGTAAGACATCATTTCTGGAGAGAGGCTGGACCTAAAGAACAAGTAAACATGGATATTAGGATGGCTCAGTGGGTAATGGCGCTTACCACCAACTTGATAATTTAATTCCTGACGTTTACACAGGAGTTGAAAATAACCAACTTCTGCAAGTTGTCCTTTGACTTCCATAGGTGCTTCATCGCATGTGCATACACACAAATCAATGTAAATAAAACAAAATAGATTCAGCATACCAAGTAAACAATGATAGGGTGTGGCAGTGCCTGCTGAGGCTGTGGTCATGGTAATTCTGAAGGAAGAGGGGTGATCCTGTTTTTCTCTTGCACAGGTGACCACGAAGCCATGCCAAGAAGGACACACTGGCAATGTCATCTTGGCACCCCACTCAGATTGAGAGGCTGTCACACCTGGTGGGAGAGGTCTTGGTGGCATGTCTCAGGCATTTGTGGCCAGCACCTGGATGCTGTACTGTGCTTCGTTCTCAGTCAGACTGTTTTATTCTAGATGTGAAGAGCTTGGGGCACCAGCGTCCTGCAGTGCCAAGGTCAGTAGCCTGTGCCTCCTGGTTGGACCAAATGACCATCTCAGCCAAGGATGGGAGGAGCAGGAGGATTGTGTCCAGCAGGGGGCGTCCTGAAGCTGCAGAATCCACAAAGGGGTGAATGGCCAGAAGACTCTTCAACAGCCAATGAAGACCCCCTTGGGTTCCCTAAAACCCCTCACCTGCTGTGTCCTTCACCCTCTTTGTTGTCCCCATAGGTTTATTGCCCCCGTCACAGTCACAGTCCCTGTGATGTACCTGTCCTGTCACCTCCACCAGTCTTTCCTCCCGGCTGTCATCAGCCTGGGTTTCTATAGCCCTGCAGTATCTGTTGAGTGTCTCAGATGTCCTAGGCAGGAGTCTGGCAGGTGTGAGTTTGCTGTGTGCCTGGTCCGCAGATCCACAGTAGGTGGTTGTGGCTGTTCAGCAGATGGTTGGATCTCACCCAGACTTCTGCAAAGCCTTCTGGGATTTCCCCTTAGCTGGCCGATCGGGTGTTTGGGGTAAGGAGAGGTTAGAGGTGCCCTGCTTCTAGCCCCAACACTGCAGAGCCTCGTAGCTTAGGAAGGTGAGCAGCTCTCTCTCCTTGTCTCCAGCCTCACTTGTGAATGAGTCGCCATCTGGAATGCACCTGCATTTGTTTAATTTAACAGTGCCCCACTCGGCCCCAGATCGCTGCCACCAGCCTGTCCTTCCTTCCCCAGCAGCTAAGTGAGGGGGAGGGTGCAGAGTGCTCCGCAATAAAGCACTTTCACTTCATCATCTTAAAAAAAAATTCTTAGCAGAAGCAATTGGAAAAATTTACTGGCTTGTCAGAAGGGCCATTGCTCATCAGACGAGAGAGAGGGAAGCAAAGGTCATCAATCCATGGGCAGTGTCTCAGGAAGAGATTAAATCATTTAGAGACGCGTCCTTAAGAAATCGTTGAGGCCTGATGCTGCTTCTTCCTCAGCCTTCCCATAAAACCCAGGCTCCAAATGCGAAGTGAGGTGGATGCAGATGGCCACTTGCCTAAGACTCTCCCTTCTGTGTGGCAGTCTGAGTGGACTGTGGTGTGTGTGTGTGTGTGTGTGTGTGTGTGTGTGTGTGTGTGTGTGTGTGTTAGACACAATCCTCCAAGTACTGGTGTGATACAGTTATGGAAACTAACCATCATTGACTAGATGCGAGGGTATCAGTTTTGTTATGTTTGTGTTATGTTATAAATTGCCACAGATTCACCCAGATAAATGAGCATATAAGTTATTATAAACCCTTCAATGCAGGATTCCAGCAGACATGTTAGAGTCCCCTAGGATGTGCTGTCTGTCTCAAGACTGAGTACACCTAGCACGGTGCTGTCCTGGTCCATGTCAGAAGGCAGTGGAGCTGTAGAGTGTGCTGAGATGAGTTCCCCTGGTGAGCCTGTGGCCCGTGGCTGGGAGCTTTGAGACTACTGATCCTGGTTTAAGTTTCAGTTTCTCTGGCTAGTTATGAGTCCTGCCTTCCTCAGCCTGTCTGATCAGGGCCCTGTGAACCAGGAATATGTGGGGCCGCGCTCACCTTCCATGGGTGAGAGCCTCTTGGTCCTTCATGGACCTGATATGGAAATGGCCAGTCTCCGCAGCTAACCTGACCAGTGCAGGTGAGACCAAGCATGAAGTGTAGTAATGAGGTGAGTGACTGTACCAACGGCACTGTGTGACACTTGGGTCCACCAGTATTCTGAACGTGTCTGTGAGGGGTTTCAGGAGGCCCCTGCACTCTGTTGAGGGCCTCCTTAGAGAAGAAGGGAACTGTCTCCCATCCTGCCCATTTGGGCCCCAGCATGGCTCTTCTGCCTAGGGACTGAGATTTACATGACATCAGCCGTGCTGGTACCGATCCTGCACCATCTACTGTCCTGGGTGTTCAGCCTGCAGACTGTCAGCTTGGGGCTTTTCTGCCTCCATCAACATGTGAGAAATTCCCATAATACAGATCTTAATACATGCCCACATCTCCGATTGACTCACTTCCTCGGGGGAACTGTGACCAGTACAGCTCTGGTGATGCTCAACCCTGCCCAAGTCAGTGATGAAAACAAAATGGAAGAAAGTCTTTGATGTCTTTGGAATAGAATAAGAAACCTGTAGGTTCACTCATCCCCCATATTTGTTCATCCCACAAACACTGACCACCAGGTCCAGAATGGGCCAGCCCATGCTGGCCTTCATGGGTGTGCGTTCTTCAGAGAGGCAGCTAGAGACAGCAGGCAATGAGAATGTGCAGACAGGATATCATGGTTATGGCTTGGGGAGGGCAAGGATAACCTCCCTTTACCTGGGTTGCCTGGGCAAGACCCTGGCCATATTGGTCCCACCCACCTCACCTCCTCGGCTCAGCAAGTCCATAGAACAGAAGACAGCTGGAGAGGTACCAGCCTCTGCTGGAAGGCCCCTGCAGACAGGGCAGCAAGCTCAGCTGGGCAAGATCTGCATCTCGGTCTGGGCTAGTTGCTATCTTCTGTGACGTCATGAAAGCCTGAGTGGCAGTTCTGCTCATTACGGGGTTTGGTCTCTTATCTGTGGACTCCAAGGTCTACAGCGTAACCTGCTCCTGGCTGCTCTTCTTGAGTGCCTCTCCTCTCCACACGAGAGCAGCATCTTCTCCCAGATGGGCCTGCCCTCCCTCTTACTTCCTGTGTGTGTAGTGTCTTTGTGGTCTGGCTGGCTTTCAGTAGTTGAGAGTATTGCTCACACTCACGGCCTGATGAACCATTCATCGCCTTGGCCCATGAGACGGACCATGCCCTACAATCACCTGGATGACATTGTGTGTTTTTCTTGCCCACAGAGCCCATGGTCAGCTCTGAGGTCCCATGAGGCTCACCAGCCACCTGTACCTTCCTTTGTTCTGTGCGCGGACACTTGCTGCTTGGCTGTGAAAGCAGTCCCCCTTCCATGGAGCACTAATGTGGACTAAGTTGGTGGTTGGTGCTGAAGGACTGACTGCAGAGTCTATGATAGGTGCTTGCTTCCTACAGAGGTGAAGGGTCCTTGTTCTGACCGTAGCCTCCATGCAGACCTGTCATTAACACGGCTAAGGGCAGGGCAGAGGACAAGTCTCCTTGAATGGACACCTTGGACTGTTCACATAGACAGATGAGAGCTCTCCCGCACACCTAGTGGGGTCCTAGCTGCCATCATGGAGTGAAGTCACCAAGTGCTGTGTGTTCTCTAGAGAAGCGGCTGGCCTGCCACCCTCTGTGTGTGCATCATATAGGATGCCTGGCCCCACATTGTACTCAGGGATTTAGAGCAGGGCCTTCTCTCCTCTTCTCACCTCTCTTGGGTCTGTGGGTGGGTAGACATTCTATAGGTCCCCCTCTGGGCCTCTTTTTCATGCTTTCCCTGCCCCAAGAAAGAAATAGTGTGTGGTTGGAAACACAGAAAGCTCATGTGGATATCTTCCATAAGCTCCAACTGGATGGGAGATGCAGCCATCCACTGGATAGATGTAGCCATCCACTGGATAGGAGATGCAGCCATCAAGTGGATGAGAGATGCAGCCATCGAGTGGGTGGGAGATGCAGCCATCGAGTGGATAGGAGATGCAGCCATCCACTGGATAGGAGATGCAGCCATCAAGTGGATAGGAGATGCAGCCATCCACTGGATAGGAGATGCAGCCATCCAGTCTGTAGTCTCTCTGCAGGAGCCAAGCCTACTTTCGTAATGAGCAGGTAGGAACATTAATGCATAGAGAGCACATGGCGAATTTTGGGAAGGCCCAACAGGCTCTTTAAGTAAAACTTGGAATGGGTGGACCATCTTTGAGGGGAAAATGGACCCTCCATGCTGGGAAGGCAATGATGTACACAGACCAGGGACACCAGGACATGACTTGTCTCTCATCTGTTGGGACTGCCTTCATTTTAGCATTGAAAACCGCATGATTAATCCTGGCCTTTGTGGGTAGTTGGTTCCCTTCTTATGGGGGTGTAGCATAAGAAGAGGCCAGGAGCACAGGTAGTGCTCAGATGGTGGCAACCATGCCCACACACCTGATGGGTGCTTTGGGGAAGAGCATGTTTCAAGCAGATCCTTGGAAGCAGGGGGAGGGGAGGAAGATCCTTGGAGGCTGATGGCTATAGAGCCTATCCAAAAACATCTGTGTTGTGCAGGCTGGACCTGAAGGCAGGTTAGGCTTTAGTAGGTGTGTAGGTGGAGCTCCCTTTATCCCTGAAGCTGACCAGCTGTGTCTGAAATTTTGGTGAATGGAAGGGTCCAGTCTGCATCTGGCTGGGACCGAAATACATGTGGCCCCAGGCTGCAGGCACCAGGATCGATGTGTCCCAGTGTGTTGGTCAGCAACTGTTATGAGTCTGTTTGGAGTGCTCAGGCAAGAAGGGCCAGGGCTGCCACAGAGAGGGACTGACCCGAGAACTAGAAGCCGGCTGGGGTGACCAGGGACACAGTCACTGTGGGGACGGAGGGGGATAGAAGCCTGTAATCCAAGCACTTAAGAGGCAGAAGCAGAAGATCCCCAGAGCAAGCTGGTTAGCTAGACTAACCAGAACTGATGAGCACTGCATTCAGCCAGGGACCTTGCCCCAGTAAATAAAATGGAGAGCAATGGAGGAAGACACCGGACATCAACTCCAGATCTCCACACATGCACACATGTACCCACACTCCTGCGAACACACATAGGCCCACATGCACAGCTCACACATACACACAGAAGAAAACAAAGGTCTAGAGAGCAGGTAAGTTTGGAAAAAATGGGACACATCAAGCAGAGAGGATCTTCTGGTCGATGACTCGGTGCTGGACATGCTTGCACAGGGGCGGGGCTAGAAGAGGGGAATGTCCAGTTCAGGCTCACACAGTGGTTGGCTGCTGCAGTAGAAGGACAGGAGGCTAGACCAAGGAGGAACCTGGGACTAAGTGAAGCTTCATTGCCTTCTCCTCCTGTTGACCTTCATCTCCTGTTCTTCCTCCTCTTCCTCCTCTTTTTTCTTCAGGGAGGAGAGATTTAAGCAGTTATGTTCCAGAGAGGAAGACAGAGAAGAAAAAGAATTGAAGGAGTCAGATGGGAGGGCCCTGCCGCTCATGGGAGAGTGGGACTTTAGTGGACCAACAGATGCCTTGTTATCCACCTCCTGATGCCAGTAACTGTATGTGTAAGCAAGTGTGTATGCGTGTGAGCTCTGCAAATGCAGAGTATGGTTACATGTATAAATGTGGGTATGTGTGTGTGAGCCTGTGGATGGCCGAGGCTTCGGTGGATAGCAGCGTGCATAGGGGCAAGTGGGCAGCGAGAGACAAGGGGGGAGAACAAGGCACCAGAGATGCCCTTAGAGAGTGGATGTGGAGCAGGTTGGGAACCCTATGGGGGTCAGGAGGAGAGTGAGAGCTCATGAGAGGCACAAGGGCATGGTGGAAGCTAGGGCGGGGAGGGAATGTTCCATTTTGGATAGCTGGAAGCCTCTGGTGCTAGAGGGATAGTGAACTACTAGGGTGATGAGCAATGTCCCCTGACCTAGTGCATGAAATACTGGGGTGAAGGGAAACCCAGAAACAATGGGAAACCATAAGGATGCTTGAGGAGAAAGCAGAGGGGGTCCCAGGTTACTGCGGCCATGAGGGGCATGGAAGGAAGATTTGGAGGAGCCTCCCAGTTGTCCTCCATCTTCCTGGTGTTGAGCCCACCCAAAGGACACTGGCCTCTGAGCACAGAGAAGCTGGTTCTTCATCAGACAGAGAATGCCTTTGTAGCAAGAAACTCAGGCACAACACAAAGTCCAAACACATGTACATGAGTCATTACCAGCTGCCTTCAGTCTGGCCATCAGCCTATTCGATGACCTACAGGTGGGGGCTGGGCAGCAGGTGGTAGCATCAGTTTAGTGACATGATTTTCTGGGACCAGCTTTGGCACAGGATGGCTGGTGGCGAGCATGGAGCTACCCTGTGTGTGACTGTTTTCCATCCAATCCGCCTCTCGAAGAAAAGAAGCACAAGCCCCTGGAAAGCGGAGCTTGCATAACCAAAGTGGCTGGTGTCCCCAAGGGAGTAAGCAGAGGTCACAGTGCCAAATAAGCCAGAGCCCTGTGACAGAAGATTCTCCGAGAGGGCCATCTATGCCAGAGGAGATAGCTGTATCAGGAACTTAAAACAAAGGGCCAGAGTCCTCAGAGGACTTTGTCCCATAGGGGGAATGTGGGAGATGTGAGTTGTGGAAACTAATTGTTTATTATTTATGTGTATCATTTTCTGGTTCTATTTTGTGTTCTGTGGATAAATGGCTGTGTCATTTCTTAATGAGGTTTTCTTCTTCAATTCTATTGTGATCTAGTCAATTCCATTGACAGGATTCTTCTCCTTTTTCTGTGACTTAAATTTGTGTATTTGTCTTTTCATGATATCCCAAGGTTCCTGAATATTCCTTTCATCCATTTTTTTTTAAATCACCATTTTCTTTGACTGAGCAGGCCAGGTCCTCTATTTTGTCCTCAAGTTCTGATAGTCTGCCCTCTACTTGATCCACTCTTCTCAGAAGGTTTTTCCACTGAGTTTTTCTGATTGGATTATTGAGCTTTCCCTCTCCATCTTCATTTAATCTTGAATTTTCTTCATGGTTTCTCTTTATTGAACTCATTTTTTAAATCATGGTTGTCTTCATTATTTCATTCAGCCATCTGTTGTGGAATATTTAACTATGTGAAGATGTGTCACATTTGTTTACGCTGAGGAATGTTACTTTAAATGTGTTACATTTGTTTATGCTGCATTTGTTTAATATGTAAGGATGTGTTGCTGTTTCACCGTGCCTGCCTAAGGAACCTGATAGGTCTAATAAAAAGCTGAAGAGCCAATAGCTAGGCAGGAGAGGGATAGACAGGACTGACAATCACAGAGAATAAATAGGTGGAATCTAGAAAATGAGAAGAATGAGAGAGAAAAGAATGAGGGAGAAAAGAGAGATTCCTGGGGCCAGTCAGCCAGGCTGCTGCCAGCCAGCTAGACAGAGAGGACATGCAGAAAGAAAAGGTAAAAAACCTGAGGCAAAACATAGATGAAGAGAAACAGGTTAATTTAAGTTAAAGTTAAAAAAGCTAGCCAGAAATGAGCATAAGCTAAAGCCGAGCATTCAAAACTAATATTAAGTCTCCATGCCACGATTTGGGAGCTGGTTGGTAGCCTAAAAGAAAAAGCCTGAAACAGCCATCTGTGTTCTCTTGGACTTCAATCAGGAGTTTATTCCCATTCTCTTAAAGTTCATTCAGGTATTTGTGTTGTCTTTAAACTCTTTGAATTATTTGATCATGTTTGCAATTGTTCTTTTATTTGATTTTATTTGAGGATCTGGTCTCACAATGTGGCTCTGGTGGACCTGGGAACTCTCTCTGCCTCCAGAGTGATGGATTAAAGATGTGTGCAACCACATCCAGCCCGTAACTGTCCTTTTAAATTCTGTGTCCTGGGGTTCATTTTGGTAATTTCCATGAAGAACAACTTTATAGGACTGGGGGTACTAGGGGTGGAAGGGCATATTGACTTGGTCTTTAATTTATTTGTGTTTTTGCAATGGGATCTGGGTATGCGGGGTTAGCCTATTGGTTGTGTATCTGACATGAGTTTCTTATCTGCCTGTGTTGAGAGGGAGTTTGGACCTGTTTCTGCTATTACCCAAACTTCAGATTAGTTACAGAAGCCTGCAGTTCAGTTTTTTAGATGCTCGGTGTTTATTTCTTATTATAGAGGCCGGAGTGATTCCAATTCATTAGTGTAACTGTGGTCTCAGTGGCAGTGTGTGGTTGCTTGGGTAAGGTCCTGGGACAGGGGTGCTACAGGGTTGGCATTTGGGCAAAGTTTACGGACTGGGAGGGCAGGGAATGGGGTAAATGGGACTTGCCAAAAAGCCTCAGTGATGCTGCTAACACAAGGTTCAGAGTGGGGACTAAGAGGACTCAAGCCAGCAAGTGTGGCTCTTTTCTGGGCCTGAGTCAGTGTGTGAAGGTGGCATGTTTGATGGGGAAATGAGAGGATGCACCAAGAAAGCTTCAGAGTGGGACTTTGATTGGGCCTGAGTTGGGGGAAGGACAGCTCATAGTGAGGGGCTGAGCGGGCGCATCAAGAAAGCCCGTGAGTGTGGTTTCTGGCTAGGTTTGGGTGGGTCTCGCTCGTTTTTTTTTAAATGAAAACATTTATTGTTATATAATTCTGTCTTAGAATCATTTTCATTCTATCTCATAGGTTCTTACATGTTGTATTTTCATTATTCAATTCTAGGAACTTAAAATCCCTCTTCTAATTTCTCCAATGGCCCATTCATTCTTCAACAGTGTGTTGTGCTGTCTTTATGAGTTTGTATATTTTCTCAGTTTGCTGTTAATTTCTAGTTTGAGCCATTATGATCGACTCTAAGAACTTATGTATTTACATATTCTTGTATTATTATTCCTTATATATGCTAAGATTTGCTTAGCAGCTTTTGAATAAGGTCTATTTTAGAGAATGTTTCATGGCTCGTGAGAAGAATGTGTATTCTATAGTCTTGCTAGAAAATTCTGTAGATGACTATGAAGCTCATTTGATCAGTAATGTCATATAACTTTTGTGGTTTTTTTATTTACTTTTGTCTGGATGATTTGTCTATTAGAAAGAGTGGCATGTTGAAGTCATACAATATAGTGTGTTGAGGTTAGTCTGTGCCTTCATATTCGGTCATATTTTTTTTATGAAGCTAGATGTTCTGAAGTTCAGTGCATATGTTTACCATTGGTATATCATCATGATGGAGTGCTCCTTTAATTAATATAAAGTGAGCTCTCTTTAAAAATTTATTTTGGCTCAAAGTCTAATTTGTATTATTTCAATACACCTGCTTCTTTTATAATTCCATTTGCTGAGAATGCCATTTTCCATCATTTCCCCATGAGCCATGTTTGTCTTTGTGTGTTTCTTGTAGGCAACAAAGCATTCAGTATGTTTTTAGTCTAACTAGATAGCCTGTGTCTTTTTAATTGGAGAATTAAGACTATAAGCATTCAGAATTTTAACATATTTTTAATATTTATTCATTTTAGTGTGTGTGTGTGTGTGTGTGTGTGTGTGTGTGTGTGTGTGGTGTATGTGTGCGGGTGTGTACACACCATGGTGTTGGTGCACATGCACCTTGGTGTACCTGTGGAGGTAAGAGGATAACTTGTGAGTGTTGGTTCACTCCTTCCTTTGGAGGTCAAACTCAGGTCATCAGGCTCGGTGGTAAATGCCTGATACCTGCTGAGCCATCTCACTGGGCCTAGAGTTATTATCGAAAGAAATGGCTTAATTCTTCTCCCACGATCAGCTCAGGGCAATAAAAGGTATGCCTCAGAGTAGTGAGGGGTAGGGAACTTTTTATTCGAGGGTAATTAGGAACAAGTTGCCATCTCTCTGACTGGTAAAATAAGGAAACACACATGCTTTCTGATATTGACTTTCTCTTTTACTTCATCTTAAAAGTGGTCTCTGACTCTTTCTGTCTCCACACTGCTACATATCTCCACACTACTGCACACAGCTACATATCTTTACATACATGCATACATACATAAATACATTTTTCACATGGCTACACATTTTTCTTTTACATACATTTCTCTTCTACATCTCTTTTCTACACAGCTTCATCTTCCTCATCCCCACACAGTTACAAATCTCCACACAGCCACAACTAAACATCTCATTCACATAGCTCTCTCATCTTCCCACACTTTTCACAGTTCCTAGGCACAGCTCCTCTGTGTAGCAGCAGCTCTCTCACACAGTCCTCTCTCACACAGTCCTCTCTCACACAGTCCTCTCTCACACAGTCCTCTCTCACACACCTACTCGCACACATGTACTTCTACATTATTCACTCACTCTTTACTCACTCACTCTTTCACCCACTCACTTCCTCACGTTTGCTTCTTCTTCATCTCTCACTCAGCACACACACACACACACACACACACACACACACACACACACACACACACACTTCACTCACATTCTGCAGCAGCTCTCATGTAGTTCTACACAGCCGTCTCTCTCCACACCACTGCTGCCCCACAGCCAAACTCTGGACAATTATAAGTTACATTTTCAGAGCCCTACCCATTCTCACAACACAGATAAGCCACGTAGTTCCTCTTAGGCTAGAAATGCCACATTGACCATGCACATAGCTCGAAGTTGGTGAGGGGTCCCAGACAGTAAACAATTGGCTGAACCTTGAGTGGTCAGGGTACGTGCAGAAAGGGAGCTACTGCAAGGACTATGTCTTGATGTAAACAGCCTGACCTTAATTTAGCAATAAACAACACCTGGGAATTAGTCTTTGTGTATTTTCTGCAGGGGCAGTTTAGTCTGTATTGGACTAGTTCTATGATCTTTGCAAAATGTGTAAAAGGCTGTCTTTGAGACTGAGAATACTGTTACTTTCCTGTGTCAGTAAAGAAGAATATTCTGGTAATATTTCTGTTCATCAGAATTAACAACTTAAACAAAAATCCACAGCTAAATGTGTGCCCAGAGATGTAAAACACACTACCAAAGGGCCGTGGAAAGCACCCCACAGCTGTTCTTATTAGGGAGGCTTAACAGTGGCACCCGAGAAAGTTACAGACAGAAAACAGCTGGTTTCCACAGCCAGTGACCCCACGGCTTTGCTAAGTGGGGCTCCCCATCAGGGAGTTACACATCTGGTGGGTCAACTGTCAAACACTAGTTGTCACCTGCTGTATACTGCCATGACCCTCAGCAATTCCCCCTTTTTCATTTTGAAAAAAGAAGCATGTAAATCTGTCTTAGGGCAGTGAGTAATGTGGATCATTTAAAGTCTGAAAATGATTGGAAGACTGACAAGCAATTATTGTAATGATATTGAAATTAATAAGATTGATTTAATTAATTAAATTGATTTATTTTTATTTTAAATTAATTAATTAATTAATTAATTAAATCAATATTGCTATTTAATCAATATTTATAATCAGTAATAAATATTTATAATCAATAACCTATATAGTGGCAAACTAAGGACTAGTTAATATGACATGATTTTATTGAGTATGTCTAAATATTTTGAATCTGAGTCTCATAAAAGAATAGCTTTTTCTAGAATATCAACTTCATCTATTAATCTTAGATTGTTTAGAGTGGCCAATTGTAGTGAAATATATTTAGACAAAGAGTTTACTTGAGCCGGGCTGTGGTGGCACATGCCTTTAATCCCAGCACTCGGGAGGCAGAGCCAGGTGGATCTCTGTGAGTTCAAGGCCAGCTTTGTCTACAGAGCAAGATCCAGGACAGGCACCAAAACTACACAGAGAAACCCTGTCTTGAAAAACAAAACAAAACAACAACAAGAAAAGAGTTTACCTGAATTGCTGAATCAAGGCTGTGGCTGTAGCTGAAAAATATCTTTAAACTTGTAATCAAAGCAATTAATAAACCAATTTGGCTATGAGAGGGCAGTACCAATCTGTCTCAATACAAGTTTGAAGTCTTTCAACTGTGGGCTCCTATAAAAATAAGCTAAAAACTATCTTACTTCAAGAGGGAAGAAAAAGGCAGTCTCAATCTGAATAAAGCAAAATCACACCCCAAAGTGTAAATCACTCAATGTCCAATATCTGGGATCCACTCATAACCTTTTGGGCTCCTTCAAGGGCTTCATTCACTTCTCTGGCTCTGCCCTCTGCAGCACACACAGCTTGTCTTCTAAGCCCCAACTGTCTCCATACCACAGCTATGCTGTTCTTGGTGGTCCTCCCATGGTACTGGCATATCCAAAATGTTGGCGTCTTCTACTATAACTAGGCTGCATTTTCACCAGTAGCTTTCCTGGGCTCTCTTCATGGTGCCTTGCCTCAACTTTTCTCCATGACCCCTCTAGTCCTGGGGCTTCCCCTGCTACTCTGACTGCGCCTTCACCAATGGCCTCTCCTAGCCTCTCACAGTGCCAAGCCTCAGCTGCTCTCCATGACCCCCTCATGCCTTCAAAACTAGCACCACCTGAGAGACTTTTACACAGGACCAAGTTTGGCTGCCAGCACAAGGTAAAATCTTGGCTGCCCCTGAATGCACTTAGGAATATGCTGACTCTGAGGAAACACATCCCAGAATATTTCACTTTAATGACTCTGGCATCTTCTTAATCAGAGCTGATTTTTCCGTCCTTGCTGACCATCATCCATTGTCCCAGCAACACAAGGATTTACTTTAGTGGTTTTGGTCTCTTGGTAATCACAGCGAATTCTTCAGCTCCAGATGGACAGACAACCACAGATTCTTCACAGCAATGGCCCAGTCGAGGCTTTGCTTCCCTCTGAAACTTTACAAGCCAGGCCTCTATCATCTGCTTAGCTATCAACATCTTATTTTCTAAATTCCTAAAGAACAGCCCACTGAGCTCTCAACATTCAATGGCTTTTGTAGCCCAAAGTTCCAAATCCTTCAATAATCCTCCCCCCAAACAGTATGGTTATGTCTGTCACAGCAATACCCCACTCTTGGTACCAATTTCTGTCTTAGTATGAGTTATCATTACTATGATGAAACATCATGATAAAAATCAATTTGGGAGGAAAGAGTTCCATATCTTTAATCCATCACTGAAGAAAATCAGGACAGGAACTCAAACAAGGTAGGAACCTGGAGACTGGAGCTGATGCAGAGGTCATGGGTGGGGTGCTGCTTACTGGATTTGTTCATCATGGCTTGCTCAGTCTGCTTTCTTATAAAATCCAGGACAGGCTGTTCATGTAGATCTCATCCATTTCTCTGTGTCTTTCTTGGGGTCCCGTTTCCCAGGTAGCCTCACTGGTGATGTGATGTGAGTAGCAGTCCAGTTCCACATCTAGCATCTTCCTAGGAGTGAGTACATACCATATTTGTCTTTCTGAGTCTGGGTTACCTCACTCAGGATGATTTTTTTTTTAGATCCATCCATTTGCCTGCAAACCTCATGATGTCATTGTTTTTCTCTGCTGAGTAGTATTCCATTGTGTATATGTGCCACAATTTATTTATCCATTCTTCAGTTGAAGGGCATCTAGGTTGTTTCCAGGTTTTGGCTATTACAAACAATGCTGATATGAACATAGCTGAGCAAGTGCTCTTGTGGTATGATTGAGCATTTCTTGGGTATATGCCCAGGAGTGGTATAGCTGGATGAACAGCCTGGACATGAGTGGGAGCAATGAAGGGTGACGGTCGAGGGAAAGAGAGCGGGAGATCCTAGCTGGATCAAGAAAAGAGAGGGAGAACAAGGAATAGGAGACCATGGTAAATGAAGACCACATGAGAAGGGGTTGAAGCAGAGAGCTAGGGAGGCCCACGGAGATCCACAATGATACCCCCCACAAAAGACTGCTGGCAATGGTCGAGAGACGGCCGGGACTGACCTACTCTGGTGATGGGATGGCCAAACACCCTGATAGTTGTGCCATAAACCCCATGCAAGGACTGAGGAATCTGGATGCAGACATCCACGCCTGGGCCCCTGGTGGAGTGCTGGGAGTCTAATTAGTGAGAAAGAGGAGGGTTTATATGAGCAAGAATTGTTGAAGCCAAGGTTGGATAAAGCACAGGGACAAATAACCAAATGAATGGAAGCACATGAACTATGAACCAAAGGCTGAGGGGCCCCCAACTGGGTCAGGCCCTCTGAATGGGTGAGACAGTCATTTGGCTTGATCTGTTTGGGAGGCAGCTGGGCGGTGGTGCCGGGTCCTGGGCTCGTTGCATGAGTTGGCTGTTTGAATCCTGGGACTTATGCAGGGATGATTGGCTCGGTCTGGGAGGGGGGGACTGGACCTGCCTGGACTGAGTCTATCAGGTCGATCCCGGTCCTCGGGGGAGACCTTGATCTGGAGGAGGTGGGAATGGGGGGTGGGCTGGGGGGAGGGGGAGGGGGAGAGCATGGGAATCTGTGGCTATTATGTGGAACTGGTGTTGTAAAAAAAAAAAAAAAAAAAAAAAAAAAAAAAAACAGGACAACCAGCCCAGGGTGGTACACACATAATGGGCTGGACTCCTCCATCAGTCACCAGTTAAGAAAATGTCCTACAGCCTGATCTTATGGAGGCATTTTCTCAAATGAGATTCCTCCTTTCACATGACTCACAGCTTGTATCAAGTTGACATAAAACTAGTTAGCACGTTCCTTTGATTTTAAAGAAGAGCTTTTCTGGGTACAGTGATTTGAGTTGGCAATGAGGTTTTAGAGCTTGAAATATATCTCTCTATATCTTCCTAGGACTTGGTGCTTCTCTCTTGCAACTTTCAATAATCTTTCTGTTGTACTTTTTTTTTAATTTAAATTTTTTTTTATGTATACAGGTGTTTTGTCTGCATGTATGCTTGCAGACAAAAAGAGGACATCATATTGTGAGCTGCCATGTGGGTGCTGGGAATTGAATTCAGGACCTCTGGAAGAGCAGATAGTGTTCTTAACCATTGAGCCATCTCTCCAACCTCAATATTCTTTCTGTAGTGATCTGAATGATCTCAATAAGCTCATATATTTGAATACTTAGTCCACAGTTAGAAGAACTATTTGGGAAGGACTAGGAGATGTGGCCTTATTGGAGGCGGTATGTCACTGAGAGTAGCCTTTGAGGTTTCAAAAGCCCTGGCCATTTCTGCCTCATCAAACAGACAGGATCAGAAAAGAAACTTCTCATATCATATTATGGTTAAAGTGTTAAGTAAACAGAGCAAAGAAAATGTCTTAGTTATTTTTCTAATGCTTTAATATCATGACAAAGGCAATTTCTAGGAGAAAGAGTTTATTTTGGGTTTGCAGGTTCAGATGGTTAAAATCCATGACTATCATGGCAGGGAGCATGGCAGTGGGCAGACAGGCATGGTGCTAGAGATGTAGTTTCTTTTCTGATCCTGTCTGTTTAATATTCTCAAGGCCTCCTAAATCTGGATGGCCATTTCTTTCTTGTTGTGGGAATTCTGTCACCTGTCTGCTAGCCAATTGAAAGAAGCATATTGGTCCAAAGGCAGGGTTTTCATTGGGAAAGGACATAACTAAAAGAAAAGGCGAGGCTGAGGGATACACAGCCATTTCTAATGAGGATTAAGCAGCAGCATTGGCAGTGACTTATTATTTGGTTCAGATTCTCCATTCTGTCTTATGATATTGGTGCACAGATTTTACTGATAAACGGTAAATTAATCTTTTGAGATTCTTTATCATCTGGCGCCCAATGTGGGGCAGAGTCTGATCCAGTGTACTGACCTTGAGCTACCTTGGTGCCGTGCCTGCTCCTCCTGCTGGTCAAACATCATCACTACATCTACACAACCCCAATTCTCTGAAGATTGGAACTGTGGTAAGTCACTTGGGAACTTTTAAATGGTAATCTAGGGTATTAAATAAATAAATAAATTTTTTTAAAAAAGGTGAAAGGACAATCTTAAAACCTTTCCCAGGTCAATGATTGGGAATATCACAATTCAGGGAATTAGGATCCTGCTCACTGCTACTATAGATGGGATGCTAGAAAAACTGAGGAGATTAACAACTTGGCTGGGATCAATACAATGTTGGTCATAGTTATTATCAGTCTGGTAACTCATATTTTAGGCTTTAAAATGGTTTGATAACTGTACCAAATATGAATAATTGACTGATAAGATACAAGCCTTAGAAAAGAATACTACTGATAATATGTAAACCTTACAAATAATTACCAAGAAGAATAATACAATTTTGACTGACAAGATAAGGGCTTTAGAAATATTTACTGATGGAGGAAGTAAAAAGGTGACTGATAATATACAAACCTTAGAAAAGCTTACTATTCAAAATATGCAAGCCTTAGAAAAGGCCACTACTGATAAATTACAACCTTGGAAAAATTTATTAAAACAGATAATAAAAGCACTTAGACACAGACAGAAGAATTCAGAAGAGAACCAACCTCACCATTACAATATGAAATTGGAGAGGAGTGGCCCAAGGTTATTTAAAAAACCAACCTTAATTTATCCAATTACCATTCAAAAAAGACTGCCAGATGACAGGTATTCCCAAGACTATACAGCAGTTAAATGGACTCTATAGAAATGTTAGATTTAAAGAAATTTAAGGAAACAATAGTTTCATATGGCATGCATTCACCTTTTGTGAGGCAGATGTTGAATACATGGTCCACTCAGAACAAAATTACTCCACAAGACTGGAAAGATTTAGTTACAGCAGTATTGGAATATGGTCCTTAGTTACAGTGGAATAGTTGTTTAAGAGAAGCAGCTAAGGCCCTCAAACAGCAAGGTAGGGTTAGAGGTTACCAGATTTCCCAAGATCAAATCCTTGGTTAGGGCCATTATGCTGATGTGGAAAGTCAGGCTACATTTGATGATCACACCTTGTCCCTATGTCATACAGAAGCCTTGAATGTTTGAGACAAGATTCAAGAATCAGAAAAGAGGACTGAGCCATTTACTAAAGGTCTACAAGCGCGCCCCCCACCCCCCCGAAAAAAAAAGCCTTCACTAAATTTTTGGAAAGATTGACTTCAGCTGTAAATGGAATGATATCAGATCCAGAAGTTAAATGAATATTAATTGAATCTTTGGCTTTTGAAAATGCTAATTCACAATGCAAAAGGGTAATTGGGCCTTTAAAGATAAGATCAGCACCCATAGGAGAATTGATTCAACACACAGTCAGTATTGAATCTCATAACCATGTTGATACTTAGGTAGGAGAGGTAATTTCCAAAGGCTTAAGGAAAAATCAAAATGTTAGATGTTTTAATTGTGTTAAACAAGGTCATATAAAAAGAAATTGTAGGCAGGGGATTCCCAGAAACAATGTCTTTTCTAGAGATAATCTGAACAGAAGACTCCAACCTTCTGGAATATGCAGAAGATGTGTCAAAGGTGGACATTGAACCAATGAATGCACATCAACAAGAGACAGACAAGGTAACCTGTTGCCATCAGAAAATGCCTTGGAGGGGGGCCTCTCGCAGGCTCCCCATGTCAAATTTGGTTCAATCATTCCCTGTCACCATGGGGGAAACTCCTCCACAGAGCAATTAAAGGACCTAATGCCTATTGTAAAAAAAAATCATACTGCTCTGGATGACAGGAGAACTTTAGAAGATAAAACAAGAGTTTCAGGAGAAGCCATAAAACAAATATTTTAACAAACTTCAATAAGTGATCAAAGACGAAAGTTAACAATACAGATAAATGGCATCAAAGTTGAGGATTTTGTAGATATAGGGACAGATGTAACTATAATTTCACCAAAATCTTGGCATCCAAATTGGCCTCTTCAGGATGTAAATATTTAGCTTCTAGGGATTGGAACTTAATCTCAAGTGAAACAAAGCACAACATGGGTTGAATTCATAGGGCCTGAAGGATAGAGAGGAAAATTAAAACCATATGTGGCCAACATAGCAAAGAACTTATGGGGACGTGATTTATACAGTGGAAAACACAGATCAATATTTCTCCAATTTCAGAAACAAAGTATAACATAGAGAATGCTTCAGGGAGAAATATTAAAAGGTATTCTTTAGAGAAGTCACAGACTGTTAAAGTTGTACATAAAGAGGACCCCAATGGCTGGTGACCTCTCAAAGATGCCAATAGCCCTACCTTTACAGTGGTTAACTAACAAGCTTGTCTTGGTGGAACAATGGCCTTTGATATCAGAAAAATTACAGGTATTAGAACAGCTGGCACAGGAGCAGCTGAATGCTCAACATATTGAAGAATCAACCAGTCCTTGGGATTCTCTTATATTTGTAATTAAAAAGAAATCTGGAAACTGGAGAATGTTAACAGATTTGAGAGCCATAAATAAAGTAATTAAATTGATGGGTCCTCTACAACCTGAAATTCCCCTGCCCTCTCTATTACCTAAAGGATGGTCTATTATAGTGATTGATTTAAAAGACTATTTATTTACTATACCTTTACAAGAACAAGATAGAGAAAAATTTGCCTTCATTGTGCCTACTTATAATAATTCTCAGCCCATTAAAAGGTATCAACGGAAAATTCTCCCACAAGGGATGTTAAACAGCTCCGCCCTGTACCAATATTTTGTACAACTGACATTAGAAAGAATCCATAAACATTTTCCTCAATCTATAATTTATCATTATATGGATGATATCTTACTAGCTGATCCAAAAGTACATACCTTAGAAGAAATGTTTGAGGAAGTAAAGAAAATATTGCCTTACTGGGGATTACAAATTGCTCCTGAAAAATCAAAGAGAAGATTCTATTAACTACCTAGAATGTAAGATAGGTTTACAAAAAATTCAACCACAAAAGGTACAAATCAGGAGAGATTAATTGTAGACTCTTAGTGACTTTCAAAAATTACTAGGCGACATTAATTGGCTATGGCCCACGATTGGATTAACAACTCAAGAACTAAGTAATTGATTTCAAACCTTATAAGTTGGTAAGGACTTACTTAAATAGTCCAAGAAAAGTATCAGCTGAAGATGGAAAAAGAATTGGCTCTGGCAGAGAAAAATTTACAAAATGTACCTGTGGATCACTTGGATCCAGAGCTTGATTGTATTCTGGTTATTCTATCTTCTACCCATTCTCCTACTGGAATTCTTATGCAGAGAGATGATAACATTCTGGAATGGATATTTTTGCCACACAAACAGAGCAAAAAATTAAAGACATATGTAAAAATGGTTTCTAAACTGATTCTAAAAGGAAAATTAAGACTTCTTTGATTAGCAGGAACAGACCCAACAGACATTGCAGTACTTCTTACTAATGCTGAAATTTCCTCTTTATGGACAGAAAAAATGAACATTAGCAAAGAACTTTCAGTAATGTTTTGGGAGAGATTAACAACAAATATCTCCAAAGCAAGAGAGCAGTAAAGCTATGGGCCACATGGCAATACATACATTAACTGAAATGGGTTAATTTAACAGTAAGAGCTAGTTAATAATAAGCCCGAGCTATCGGCTGAGCATTTTGTAATTAATATAAGCCTTTGTGTGTTTATTTGGGACTGGGTGGTCAGGACATAAAAGCTCTGCCTCCATTTACACTTTCCCAAACTTAGGAAATCATCTAATTGAATATACTTTGTGTGCTTTTAGCTTGTACTTTTTCTATGCCCATGATTCATCAACTTGGCCTTTTAATGATGTCTCACAGATCTTTCTAGCTCTGTCCATACTCTCACTAGTAGTTATCTGAGTGTTTTTAACTCATCCACCTTGTCTTCAAGTCCTGATATTCTGTTTTCTACTTTATCAATTTTATTGGTAAAACTTTGCACTATTTTTTGATTAATTAAACTTTTTGTTTCCAAAGTTTTAATTTTTCAGTATTTCTCTTTAATTTCCTTTTCATATCACGTATTGACTTCTTTTATTTCATTTAACTGCTTGTGTTCTCTTTGTATGCATTTAGAAGTTCATTCATATCCTTTTTTATTTGGTTGCACATCTGTCTCTATTTTTTCAAGTTATTTGTCTAGTATTTTATCCAATTTATTCCTCTTGGAATCAATTAATATTGCAGTGGTGATTTTCCGAGTAGTCACTGAAAGGCTTCCGGTCTGGGAAGAGAGTAAGGCAGATTGTCCTTTGAGGCAAGAGGTCTATTAGAAGAGTTATTAATTCTGTGGACAGACAGATGGGTAGGCAGAAGGATGGCAGGGGTTCTAAGGAGAGTTCAGGCCCAGGAGGCAAAGCAGGGACAATCTTCCCTTACAGGTTTCACAGGAAAGGGAGGTTCTATACCATGAGATGGAGGAGTGGTCCACAGTTGGTGCTGAAGTCAGGCCGTCTCTGGTTTCTCAGTGGTAAGGGGAAGGGATGGAGTCTGTTAGCCTGGGGCCTGTATGCAGAGTCAGCTATGGAGGTGAGGAAGAGACACAGTCACAGAGGGACATGATCTGAGCTATGGCGGGTCTTGATTTTAACAGTCATGCTTTCTTGACGTCTCATGGTGGGTGTGCACACACACACTGGGAGCGAGCCCTTGGAACCCTTGGCACCAGCTGCTCCTGCCTTCTTAGTGTTCTGGATGGACCTGTTTGTGTGCATTCAAGTTTTAGCATTCCACTGCAGCACGGGTTTCATTGACCTCCGTAAGTATTTTCCAGGGTTCACACTGCTTGTGTCTAGGTTGTAGCTTGGGTGTGCTTGCTCCACAGTTTCAGTTCAGGTCAGCTCCCATAGGGTGCTCTGTGGGTCTGTGATTCTCTGGACCTCTTGCTCTCAGTGGGTGGGGAAAGTCTTTGGAACTTAGGGATGTGGTTGTGCAGTATGTTCTACTCTTTCCAGAGGAATGGTTTGATTTCAGAATTCAGCACAAATCTGCTCCCTCCAGGGTAAGAGATAGTATCAGAGAACAGCAGCAGTGTGCTTTGCCCAACACCTGCTTCATGCACCTTGATGGTCTCTGTCTGCAATTCCACTTCTTACAATTGCTTCCATGATGCTGTGGAAAACTACAGGTTCTGTGCTTCTGTCCCCAGCCTACTGATGCATATGTCCCCAGTGGTTTTGCTGGGGTCTGCTGACTGGGTGGGTACCCTGGTCTAGCCACTGGGCCTCTCCCTCTCTACCACTTCTCTGCTGAGTGCCTACTTTTATTTGCTGTTTTTCTTATCTTCACTTTGGATTTGCTTTGTTCTCAATTTATAGTTTCTTAGTCTGTTGACTTGAAATTTTTCCTCATTCCTAATCCAGTTATTTATTGTTATTAGTTTCCTTTTCAGCATTGCTTTAACTCTGATGTAATTCATTTTCTCTCGCTATAATGGGACACCACAGCCATTATAAGAAATTGAGACTTACTTAGCTCCTGGTTCTGGAGGCTAAGCCGTCTAAAAGCATTGTGCTAGCAGCTGCTGAGCATCTGGTGCAAGGCCTGGTTGAATCCTAACAGGATGGTGGGCACCTCATACATAAAAAGAGAAAGCTTGCTTTTATGACCAAGACATCTCCTTGATAACCTATTTGTCTTTGTTAGGATTACTATTGCTGTGATGAAACACCATGATCAAAAGCAACTTGAGGAGGAAAGGGTTTATTTGCTTATGCTTCCACATCACTGTTTATCATCAAAGGAAGTCAGGACAGGAACACAAACAAAGCAGGGACCTGGAGGCAGGAACTGAAGCAGAGGCCATGGAGGAAAGCTGCTTACAGCCTTGCTCCTCATGGCATGCTCATCCTGATTTTTTTTTTATAGAACCCAGGACCACCAGCCTAGGGATGACCCTACCCACAATGGGCTGGACCCTCACTCATCAATCACTAATTAAGAAAATGCCCTACAGAATTGCCTACAGCAGGATCTTTTATTTTATTTTATTTTATTTACAATACCATTCAGTTCTACATATCAGCCACGGGTTCCCCTATTCTCCCCCCTCCCACCCCTCCTCTTACTCCCAGCCCAACCCCCATTCCCACCTCCTCCAGGGCAAAGCCTCCCCTGAGGACTGCAATCAACCTGGTAGACTCAGTCCAGGCAGGTCCAGTCCCTTCCTCCCAGACTGAGCCAAGTGTCCCTGCATAAGCTCCAGGTTTCAAACAGCCAATTCATGCAATGAGCACAGGACCTGGTCCCACTGCCTAGTTGCCTCCCAAACTGATCAAGCCAATCAACTGTCTCACCTATTCAGAGGGCCTGATCCAGCTGGGGGCCCCTCAGCCTTTGGTTCATAGTTCATGTGTTTCCATTCATTTGGCTATTTTTTTCAATAATTGAGTAAAACCGAAATTTATTATAAGCCACAGTCGTCCTAGAGACCTCCGTGCTATATATATATATATATAGCCTCCATGGTTCTATGGGTTGTGGTCTGATTGTTCTTTATTTTATATCTAGAATCCACTTATAAGTGAGTACATACCATGACTGTCTTTCTGGGTTTGGGTTACCTCACTCAGGATAATTTTTTCTAGTTCCATCCATTTGCCTGCAAATTTCATGCTTTCATTGTTTTTCTCTACAGCAGGATCTTATGGAAGCATTTTTTAAATTGAGGCTCCCTTGTCTCAGATGACTTAGTCTGTGTCAAGCTGACAAAGAACTATCCAGTACACTATTTACCCATGAATGTATAACCCACACATGAGGAGAAAGAGCCTTTAATGATCAATCACCTTCAAAAGCTTCATCTCCAAATACTGAGGCTGCATGCCCAACACATGAATCTGAGGATGACACCAACTTGTAGCAAGCTGTATCTGTGTGGATGAAAGTTCCCAGAAAATGCTGCCCCTTCAAACTGAACCTTCTGCAAGGCTGCTTAACTGATTAATCAGTCAATGATTGTGGAAAATTTGGAATGTCACAAGCCCAGAGCCAAATTATCTTGGCTGCCTTTGGGCCCCTTAATAGCCAATAGTGTTGTTCTCTGTACATGACCTAGCAACTCTGTGACCCCCTGGGTAGATCACTTGTAATGTATAAGCAGGCTTTTAGTTTCTAACCAACCAAAAGGCTGTCAGGTAGCATCTAAGGCCTATGGTAGAATTTTCCTCAGTTTGCTGTAACCTGCCTATCTAACGTACTTACCAATGTATTTACAAGTATGTTGTTTTGACTTTGTTCTGTTATAAAAAGTACATAAAATGACTGCCTCATTGGAACATGGCATTTGGGGAAACCTAATTCAGTGTTCCTGAGCCATGGCCACTCATATTTGGCTACAAAATAAGCCATCTTTTTCTTTTTTTAGGGTGAGAGCTGTATCTTTCATTAACAATATAAGTAGATGCATACACGTGTATGTACACTCAACAAGTGAAACTGGTTTGGAGTTGATCTATCACCTAGGAGAGTCCGATCCTTTGCCTATGCTATTCCTTCTACTTGGAGGACAACCTCATTGCTTCTTGCCAGAAAAATTCCCGTCTGTGACTCTTACCTCTGTTTGCAATTTGGAAGCTTTTTGCCCTCTCCAGCATTAGGTACAGAAAACAACAGGTGCCCACGTGCTCTGCTCCCATGCCCATGTACCATCCACATTTAGGGAACTTAGCCGCCCTGCTCTGTGATTACTATTCTCCTCATATATAATTTAATGAGACAAAAGGCAAAATGTACATGAAAGAGTCTCCACAACTGTATTGCTCAAACAATAGTGCTGTGCACATGTCTATACTCACATCTAGTTTAAGAATATAGTATTCCCAATGGCCTGAAATACACCCTCTCAAGCCAGGTGGTGGTGGCACATGCCTTTAATCCCAGCACTCAGGAAGCAGAGGCAGAGGCAGGTGGATCTCTGAGTTTGAGGTCAGCCTGGTCTACAGAATGAGTTCCAGGACAGCCAGGGCTACACAGAGAAACCCTGCTTCAAAAAATCAAAAAGAAAAGAAAAGAAATACACCCTCTCCCTTCCCGCTTGATACGCTTAGGCCATCTTTTCCTTGCTTTTCACCAGACAACACTGTCCCGATTTTCATCATGGCATCCGTGGCCTTCTTTGCTAATATATAGAGTGCACTTTCTATTGTTCTAACTTTTCTCAGCCTTTTGAGTGTCAGGATTACATGTGTAACACCACACCTGCTTTTTACATGTATTCTTAAAACTTGTTTTGAGATTTATTTATTGTCTTAGTTACTGGTCTAATGCTGTGAAGAGACACCATTATTAAGGCAACTCTGATAAAAGAAAGCATTTAATCAGGGGCCTTGCTTACAGTTTCATAGGGTTAGTGCGTGATCGTCATGGCAGGGAGCAGACAGGTATGAAGCTAGAGCATCAGTTAAGTTCTCTACATCCTGTTCCACAGGAAGGGGAGAGAGGGGAAAGAGAGAGACAGAGACAGAGGTAGAGACTGGGCTTTTGAAACTTCAAAGCTGACTCCCAGTGACAAGGAGCCACACCTCCTAATCCTTCCCAAACAGTTTGACTTCCCGATGACTAAACATTCAAATATACGAACCTATGGGGCCAGTCTCATCCAAACCACCACTCTTATTTTTACTTTATGTGCATAGGTGTTTTGCTTGCTTGTGCGTCTGCATACCATGTGCATGCTGTGCCCATGGAGGTCAGAAGAGAGTGTTGAATCCCCTGGAACTGGAGTTACAGACAGTTGTGAGCCACCGTGTGGGTGCTGGGAATCAAACCTGAGTCATCTAAAAGAGCAGTCAGTGTTCTTCGCAGACATCTCTCCAACTCCTCCAACACATATTCTTTTGTTTTTCTCTACATGAAGAATTTGAGATTTGTGCATATTGGTAAACATAGCTACAATTTATTGCTTTCTGCTGCTGTGAAGCTGTATTCAACCTCACACATGCAATATTTTCCTGTCACTGTTGGACATAGGAGCTTTCATTTTTCCCTGTTGGCTAATGGTGCACTCATAGGCCCCATGTGTGGCCTGTCACACACTCACCTGCATTCTCTGTCACTTTTTCAGGCAAAAACTTTGCTAGCTTCATCTCTGAAAGAGCCAAGATGTAAGAGTGATGGCTATCGAAATTTTCTGCCTCCTGAAGTTATTTAAACCTGTGAATTCGGCCGGGCGGTGGTGGTACACGCCTTTAATCCCAGCACTCAGGAGGCAGAGGCAGGCAGATCTATCTCTTGTGAGTTCGAGGCCAGCCTGGTCTATGGAGTGAGATCCAGGACAGGCACCAAAACTACACAGAGAAACTGAACCAAAACAAACAAACAAAACAACAGCTGTGAATTCACTGCTTAGGGTAGCTTTGGCATACTTCCTGTCCCTCTAACGTACTCTAGTGCAAAAACTATTCAGGCATGCGGCTTGTTCAGCCCACTGTTTGGGCATGCGGCTTTTTCAGCCCACTATTCGGGCATGCGGCTTGTTCAGCCCGGCTCTCTCAGTGGCAGCCGAAAGCCAATGGCACTGGCTTCTCACTCGCCTGCAGCTCCTTGGTTTGTTTGGTTGGTTTTTTTTCCTTCCCCTGCATCCGATCCATCTCTGTTTCAAATCCTCCCTACTTCCTCTTCATGAAACACAGAAGAGATCCTATCAGGAACCTAATGTTCTCAAATGTTTCCAAAATTGAGAATTTACTTTCCAGAACAGGAATATTACAAGTTTTAGACTAATTAACTCCACTAAATAAGAAATACGATATTATTACACATGTTTACTGTGTGTCAATCACTCTTAAAAGAATCACAGATGTTCATCTTCAAAACAATCCTACAACATAGCTACTGTTAGTGTACCTATTCAGAAGAGGTAACCAAAACCTAAAGCAACTAACAAATTCAACTAAGACTGTAAGTCTGTTAATATATGAGGATTCAATCCTGCTACAGACTATACTGTCTTATTTTAAAAATTTATATTGTTGTTGTTGTTGTTGTTGTTGTTGGTGGTGGTGGTGGTGGTGTGTGTGTGTGTGTGTGTGTGTGTGTGTGTGTGTGTCTGCGTGCATGTGCCGTGGTATAAGTGTGGAAGTCGGAGCACAGGTTTTTTTTTATTATATAAAATTTATTAATCAAGTACAATCTTCTGTATTGTTCTATGTTAATTAATTTTGTTTATTTTGCATCATAACCACAGAGTGCAGTTTTGTGGAGGTGATTCTCTCCTTCAATTTTTACTTGGATTCTAGGGTTCAAACACAGGTCATCAGCAACAACAAATGCTTTTATCCACTGAGCCATTGCTCAGGCCCAGCATATATTAGCTAAGATAACGTTACTGAAGTGGAGTCACAGTCTACACCCCAAGAAGCCAGGTTTGGTCACTCATCCTAAAGAAGTCAATTAAAACACAAATATATAGTGAAAAGTAGAAGTGGGAGACTTAGTCTACCTGGCCACGTTAGGAATAGACAAAGACACCCAAGAATCTCCCTCTATTTCCTCTTTGGAGTCCTGAAATGGGATTAAGAAGAGGGCCAGGGATCTGTGTGTCTAAGAAGTCTAGTGAAGGTGTGTGCTCCCACCAACCACGGACCCATCACTGCCTGAGATTCTGATTCTTGACAACATATTTAGATATTAAGTAACCTAATTTGTAACATTATAACAAAATGTATTATCTCCTAGTAGTTATCCCAATAGCAAAATTAGCCCACTTTGACATTGACCAGCTATGTATATTTTAAATAGAACAAGGCTGAGAAATCATCGAAAGTGTCTCTATACACAGATGAATGCTAAAAACACTGTTTTCCTAGCAACAAGTGGAGTAAAGATAATTTTGACCACTTATTAAAAGTACAACTTACTAATTCAGCCCCTGTTTAATATGACACTAGTTTACATTACTTTGTAAGACCTAATGGAATAGGCCTTTTTATTACAGAGTAAGTCACCACAGGTCCTCAGAGTCTCCGTTGATAGGATTTATGTTTCCTGTGACTTTCCTTTAACTTAATAAAATTTAAATTCAAATTTAAATTTAATTTTAAATTTAATTAATTCAACCTAATGATCTAACAGACAAATCTACTTTGTATATGCCGTCTTAACCAAAGTCTTATATTTATCATGAAGCTATAGTCATTACCTAACAAAAGTTTAATTTCTATTATTTAGAGGTATGTTTATTAACATACAGTCACAGTCTTATAATTTTAGTTAGCTTTGTAAATTCTATAATAAGATTTTTTTTTCATTCTTCCTGTTTGTGTAATTCTTTGAAAGCATCAGGCTCAAACAGTCTGCCATCTAGGAAGCTCATCATTAACATTTCCACTAGTTAACACTTACATAGACCTGTAGCCACCCTAACTAAAATCTAACTTGCCTTTTAGTCTTGATTTTTTAAAAAAAATTTTAGCTAGCTTCATTTTTGAAGGAAGGAGAAAGGAAAGAAGAAGGAAGGGAGGGAAGGAGGGAGGGAGGGAAGGAGGGAGAGAGGGAAAACAGATGCAAAAGTATTATTTCTTTCATAGCCTGAAGAGCTCTTGAATGCATGCATGTTCGTTCACACATGCAATGCATACTAATTTCAAAAGGGCATGCCAATAGTCTTTATTTTCAGTGCACAATGAATTTAAAAGAAAGACATACAAAATAAAAGTGGCCAGGAGTTTCTTACTCAGGTATCTTTAGGTGCTCTGGGGGCTGAGATTCATTTTTGTCTCCTTACTATCTTGAGTTTGTAAAAGACCAGTCAGCCACAAGTCCCACTGGGAGGTATTTTAAGAGGTGGTATTTTTATGGTCACATAAATCACAGCAGAGAGCTACTTAGCACCCTTTGTTATCAGGGATGGTGGTATAGAACCCAATAGTTTAATGGAACCCCAACCTTTCCTGTCACACAGCAAAGGCCCCAAATGAAAGAGCTTCCCCATCGACAGAGCCTGTCCTGCAAATGGTGTCTTTGCAGAGCTGGTGCAGCCGAGAACAGCTCAAGACAGCCGGTCACCAAAGAGCTGGAGAGCCCAAGCAGGAACGCGAAGCCTGACCGGCATCCATGGGAAAGAAACTTCCCAAGGCTAAGCCTGCCTCAAGCATCCGAGACAAAATCCAAGTACTTGTTTCTGTGCTTCACAAAGCGGAGGTTAAAAACAAATCAGCTCCTGCCAGCTGAAGTGAAAAGGGAAAGAGACTCCAGCGGTGGCTGGACCTTCCATTTCGTTTTTTTCCTTCTCTCCATACAAGGTCAGCTTGCTGTGAGTAGCAGATACTCCAAGGATGTGTCTTTTGTCCCATCTGCATCAACATATTGTTATCCAACTTGGGTTCACAATCTTCACCCCAAGAAACCAAGTTTAGCCGTCCATCCTAGAAGTCAAAAGAGCCCAATTATTAGTCAAAGGCAGAAAAAGAGATGTATTCATTGAGAAAAGAGGTAACGTGTTCAATGGCCTCCTCTATCCCATCCTCAGGTCTTGAAGTGATATTAAAGTCTAACTGCACTTCTAAGCAGTCACAGTTACAGTGTGGTCCTGCCAACCGTTGATCACCATTGCCCGTGCCTTAGTTTCATCCTACAAAGTGGCCCAATGACTTGCCAGAACTCTATGAATCTGTTTCTGGAAGACAGGTTCCTTCTCCGGCACCAAGCCTCAGAGTTTCTCTTCTTTTAGTGTGAGATTCTTGGGGAAATTTCTATTTCTCGGGATCCGTTGTTTGAGTCGTCTGAGAGCTGAAGTGTTTCTATAGAGTACGTTCATCTCTTGCTGGCAGGTCCTAGGGCAGCTATTTCAGATGCCTCTTGTCTTGTTTACAGCCCTCTATTCGGTGTGAGCATTTCCTTCAAACACCAAGTAGCTTGTGACCCCTGAGCTGGCATGCCTGTCTGGGCTTTAAGATTACCAAGGTGGCTGGATGTGGTGGCGCATGCCTTTGATGCACTCAAGCTTGGGTCTCTGTGAGTCCCAAGGCCAGCCTGGCTTACAGAGGAAGACACTGAAAAAGCTTAGCAAGACTGACAAGGTCCCCACTCAGTATTCTTTCTCTCCCCCCTCTTTCCCTCTCTCCTCCTCACCTTTTCCCTCCTCCCCCTACCCCTTCCTCTATCTGTGTCCCTTTCTCCTTCTCTGTTTCCTCCCTCCCTCTCTCTCTGAGTCATTAGAGAAAAAAATTGCCAACATCACAATCATTCCCAGGAATTTCACCCTGTCTTTTAAAACAAGTACAGTCACTTATGCAAACTAATACAATTATCTAATTTCACATCGACTTTTTGACAGTTCCAAGTAGTGCAGGCCAGCTCTGTAGAACATTTTTTTTTTTTTAGTTTGATGTTCTTTCGTGATTAGATTTAGGTTATACACTTTGGACTGAAGTGACACTAGATCTTTCTTAGGGAAACAATTGACACTGACTTGTCCCGTTACATGGTATTAACCTTGAGTCAACAAGGTAATATCTGCTGGAGTTCTCCATTGTGAGGGCATCTTTTTTTCCACTTTAAGATTAATAAATAATCTATATTGGTTATCTATTCCCTAATTTTCTCCATTTAATGGTTTGAGCATCCATTGATGGTGAACCAATGATTATAAATCACCCCAAAATGATTTGCTGCAGGTCACTTTCTTACATTTCTTAAAAAACAGTATGTATGTGTGTACAATGAGTATAGAGTACCGCAACATGGTAGTTTAAAAAACCCTGCTCCTTAAACTGTGAGCCATGACCCATTGTGGGCATTATAACTGAACGTGGGGGGTGTCAATAAAATTGTGTAAAATTTGTCAACAGCAAAAGATTTGGAGTGTACAATAGCTGGAAAATAATTCAGAATCACACACACAATGATTCCATGGTGCTTTGGGCAGTACTTGGTCTATCACTCAGCTTCTGAACATCAACATGGGAAATTTGTACCATAAATGCCATGCGATGATTCAATAAATGATTGAATAAATGATTCAAGAGTATGTATGCCATGAATTGAAGGGGTTTGTTTGTTTTTGTTTTTGAGACAGGGCTTTTCTGTGTATCCTTGGCTGTCCTGGAACTTGCTCTGTGAACCAAGCTGGCTTTGAACTCAGGAATCCATCTGTACCTCCTGAGTGCTGGGGTTAAAGGCATGTGCCATCACACATGGCTTCAAACTGAAGTTTGTTTTTTTTAAAAAAAATTATGTGTATTAGATACTTTTCTGTTACTGTGATTAAAAACAAGAACAAAAACACAACAAAAGCAACTTATGGAAGAGTGGTTTTGGCTTATGGTTCTGGAAGGAGAGTCCATGATGATTAGGAAGGCATGATAGCAGACAGCAGGAAGCTGGCAGATTGCATTTGCAATAGCAACAGGAAGTGGAAAGAGTGTATTTGAAGTAGAGCAGGACTATGAGCTCTCAAAGCCTACTCCCAGTAACATACTTCCTCCAGGAGGCTGAGTCACCTCTCCCAACAGTACCACCAGCTACAGACCAAGAGTTCAAATGCCTGAGCCAACTAGGGGCATCTCATTTTCAAATTACCACATTCCACTCCCTGGCCACCACAGGCTCATGACCATGTTATATGCAAACATATATTCAACATCATAAGTCCCAATAGTCTTTCACAGTCTCAACACTGTCTAGACACTCTCGCTGTCTTTTTCTGAAATAGTGTTTTACTAGCTCTAAGAAAATAGGCTTATTTTGGCTTATGGTTCTGATCAAAGCCAAGGAACTTGATGATGACAAGGTTCCAAAATGGTACAGGGTACCACATGAGGAGACACAGGAACATCAACAAGCCCTGGTCAAAGCGGCTCTTACAGAAAACCCACGGTAATCTGTTAATGACTGGCTTAATCCACTCCTGAGGGAAGATCCCAATCACCCTCTAAAGGTCCCATCTGATCGCATTACCCAGCATCTTATAGTGAAAATTAACTTTTGACATGACGTTTTTGTCTAGGGGACAAACCCTATATGAGGCCTATCCCTGGGGACCTCTAACTCAGACTGATGCCTAAAATTAATCATCATGGTGCATTTATGTTCCACTTTGCATTCTGCCATGTTGCCAAGGAAGCCTTGGTTCAGTTGTGTTGGGCCTGGCATTTAGAAATGGGTCTGGAATCTAGTTGAGTTCATTAAATTAAGAGTCTATCCGATAAGCTAATTCTAGTCCAATACACATGAGTCTTCTCTTCACCCTACTCTGTATTTTTTGTTTTCTTCTCTTCAAAATAGATTTACTCAATTCTAACACACACACACACACACACACACACACACACACACTTCAGAATTTAATAATGGGTTTTAAAATTTATTTTGTAGGTGATCTCCCATTATCTTTATAATCTCTTCCATTCCAGTGATTTCTCTTTGCCTTGACATTTCACACACACACACACACACACACACACACACACACACACACACACACAAATAAATGCTTAAAGGAAGTAAGAAATAAAGAGAATCCTTCTGCAGCAAATTGCTGGCACAACTGTGCCGTTTTGCAAGACAACGATCTTAGATAAAGGCCAGGACGACTCCAGCAGGATCCACTTGGTACCATGCATGGGAAGGGAGAATGGAAGCTGGCTGTGATGCTCTGGTGTGTGGGGACAGAGGTTGTAATCCTTTCCAATGCTTCCCTGCCTCCGCCTGGACCTCCTGTGATGCTACAGCCTGCTGTACTTGAGTGGCTCCTTTTGTGCAGTTCCCCTATTCTCTGGGTGCTGTGCTAGGCCAGTGTGGTCCTGATGCGGAGGGCTGTGGTCCTGCCCTGCCCAGCACTAATTCTCAGGGCTCCAGTTTCCCATGGCTTAGTTACTTGCAGGCCTTGTCCCTTGTGGGAAAAGAGCTGGTTGTTTATTATTGTGATTATTTCCTTTCACCAGGTACCAGTGGGAATGCATCTAATCTGCCATTTTACCTGAAGTCCTGTTTGTCAACTCTTGAGGCTAGTTCCTATTTGTGGGGCTCTGTTAAAAATGTGTTGCCAATATCTGTTCTGAAGCATTTCCACAATATGGTTTTTTTTCTTTTCTTTTCCTTTTTAAGCAATTTCAGCCTCTCTGGGTTGAAATTAAGGTCTTTGATCCACTTTGAATTGATTTTTGCTCAGGGTGAGAAATACAGATGTAATTTCATTTTTCTGCGGGTTGATATCTGGTTTTGCAACCACCATTTATTGAAAAGTCTATCTTTTTCCCAGTGCGGGTTTTTGACACATTCATTAAAAACCTGTCCAGACTGTGCGGGTTTATCTGCGGGTCTTCTATTATGTCCCGTTGGTCTACACATCTGGTTCGTACGGCTCTCCCGCTGCTTTACACTGCCGGTCTCTGTGTGGTTTGTGGCTGCGTAATGGGATGCCTCTGGCTGCGCTCTTTTCACTTAAAATTGTTTTGTCTATTTGTGCTCTTTTGTGTTTCCATGTGAATTTTAGGATTGTGTTTTGTCTAATTCTGTGAAGAATATCGTTGTAATTAGAAATTATTCAAATTTCATTCTTTAGTTAGCCACATCAGAACTCACTGTAGAGATGCAGAAATATCTAGTTTTTGCTTAACTCATTTCAAATAAAGGATGTGACAGTTATAGCAGACCACAGCCACTCAGCACTGGCCTCAGCCTGACCTCTCTGGCCAGGTAACTGGGGTGTGAGAGCATCCGGGACTCACTAGCCTGGCGGGCGCTTGGAGAGTGTCATACGGACTGGAAACTGACTTCACCCCATGGCGAGACTCCAAAATCTTTCTCTGGCATTTTCCTTCTCATCATCTATGTTTCCATCCCCAAGAAGGGCATCTCGTGGGTTGTAGTGAGTGTCGTCTTGTGGTTCTGTGGTTCTCTGTTGTGCTCTGCTCATCTCTTGAGAAGCATGTATCTCCTGGTTTATAGTTTTTGTTCATTATTCCAATTTTTTAAATTTTAAAGTTTTTTTTCCATTTTACATACCAACAGTTCCCCCTCCCCACCTCCTCCCACTCATCCCTCACCTTCCCCACACCACACATCCACCCCTCAGAGAGGGTAAGGCCTCCCATGGGAGTCAACAAAGCATGGCCTATCAAGTTGAAGCAGGACCAAGCTCCTCCCCCTTGTATCAAGGCTGAGCAAGGTATCCTTCCATAGGAAATGGGCTCCAAAAAGCCAGTTCATGCACTAGGGTTAAATCCTGGTCCCACTGCCAGTGGCCCGACATACTGCTGAAGCCACACAACTGTCACCCACATTCAGAGGACCTAGTTTGGTCCCATGCAGGTTCCCCAGCTGTCAGTCCAGAGTCAGTGAGCTCCCATGAGCTCGGGTCAGCTGTCTCTGTGGGTTTCCCCATCATGATCTTGACCCCCTCCCTTGCTCATTTAATCCCTCCTCCCTCTCTTTGACTGAACTCTGGAAGCGCCACCCAGTGCTTAGGTGTGGCTCTCTGCATCTGTTTCCATCAGTCACTCGATGTAGGTTCTATGATAACATTTAGGGTAGCCACCAATCTGATTATAGGAAAAGGCCGGTTTAGGCACCCTCTCCGCTATTGTTAGGAGTTTTAGCTGGGTCATCCTTGTGGATTTCTGGGAGTTTCCTTAGCACCAGGTTTCTCTCTAACCCCATAATGGCCCCCTCTATCCAGATATCTCTTTGACTGTTCTCCCTCTCTGTTCCTCCCCCAACTTGACCATCCCGATCCCTCATGTTCTCTTGCCACCTCCCCTTATCTGGCCCCCCCCACGCTCCCAGTTTACTCAGGAGATCTGATCTATTTCCCCTTCCTAGGGGGATCCACACATGTCTCTCTTGGGGTCCTCCTTGTTACCTAGCTTCTCTGGGATTGGGGGTTGTAGTCTGGTTATCCTTTGCTTTACATCTAATATCCACTTATGAGTAAGAACATACCATGTTTGTCTTCCTGGGTCTGTTACCTCACTCGGAATGTTTTTTTTTTTCTAGTTCCATGCATTTGCCTGCAAATTTCATGATGTCATTGTTTTTTACTAAGTAATACTCCATTGTGTAAATGTACCACATTTTCTTTATCCACTCTTCAGCTGAGTTTTAAAACTTGAATTTTGAGAATTTTGTACATAAGGACTGTATTTATATAATTTCTTCTACTTCTTCCCCTCCAACTCCACCTGTGTCCCCCCATTTCCCCTCACATTTATGACATCTTCTTCAATTGTTACTGTTGTGTATATGTATGTGTGTGCACGCATGATCACATATGTACATATACACATACAAGCTGCTGAGTCTATTTAGTGTTGCTCATGTGTACATGTGTTTAGGGCTGACCTCCTGGGACTAGATAACCTGTTAAGAGACTAGTCTACTGATTCTCCCTTTCTCAGAAGCCATCAGGTCCCTGTAACTCTTCATCTAGGGTGGGACCTTGTGAGATTTCCCACATCCACACTGGAACATCAACTGGTGTTGTCTCTGTCCTGGTCTTGTTTAGGTGACCTTATTGAGACTGCATGGGGGCAGCTTTCCTGTCACATACAGAAGACACTGTCTCACATCAGAAGTCCAGGGACTTCACGGCTTGTATTTGTTTTATTTTCTATGAGTCCTCCTGGTGAGCTGTCATGGCTTGCATTTATGTTCATGGAAAAAGTCACTTGTAGTAACAAAAATGATGATTTGACCGAAATCTCAATGTTAGCTACATTGGAAGATATTGTGCCCTTGACTTGTGTCCTCGTAATGCTGATGGACAGGAGCCCTAGGGTCTTGGTTGGAGAAAGTGTAGTATATTTAAGTATATATATGAAAGGAAGGGATAGTGAGAGATGGAATAGAGGTGAAATAAGAAGAAAATAATATAGTTATAAGTATGAAGAGGAGTAGAGAAGAGATCACTTATTAGGTTTGGAGAAAAGGACAGACATATGGACGTTTCACAATCTAATACAAGTTATAAGATATTGATTGAACATTTAAAAGACAAAAGTGTACATCTTAAAAGAAAACAGTAAATAATTTTTTAAATTAAAAACTTCAAAAATTTGCCGGGCGTTGGTGGCGCACGCCTTTAATCCCAGCACTCGGGAGGCAGAGCCAGGCGGATCTCTGTGAGTTCGAGGCCAGCCTGGGCTACCAAGTGAGCTCCAGGAAAGGCGCAAAGCTACACAGAAAAACCCTGTCTCGAAAAACCCAAAAAAAAAAAAAAAACTTCAAAAATTTAATAGTAAACAGAATATGTATGCATCTAAAAATAGAATATTAAAATAAAAGATAAAAGAATGTGATAAATAAGCACAAATGATCAATAAAATGAAATAGGTATGTTCAATAAACTGCAGTATTATATTCTCGGTCAGTTCCTCCTGGCTGGGGAGAGTCCAAGCCTGGTATTTTCTTGAGTTCTGTCCCTCAGGACACTGCACCGAGTTCCACACACCTCCTCAGACGGTGTCTCAGCCTCAGACTTCCTTACCACTGACTCCACAGTTTGTGTGTCTGGGTCCGTTGCATTGATCAGGGGAAGCAACGCATTTCCCATTCTGCCCTGTACTTCCTGTGTTCTCCCACAGGACACAAATGGGGGTGAAGGGGTGTGCGGTCAGAGTGCCCCAACTTTGGGGTCTCTTCCCTTTCTATGGGGCTGGGTGGGGGGTGCTGAATGATGCCCTTTGCTTTTGGGATCTCAGGCTCTCTCCTCTTGCAGGAGGGTCCATTCTTGTAGTGCCTTGGCCAGATCATTTTTCTCTGGGTTATGGCAGGGTGGAGTATTGTGGGTGCTGGAAAACCCAGTTTCAAATCTCTGCATCTCTTGTCTTATCGAGCCCTGCTGGAGACAGCTCTGCCTCTCATTTGGGTCCAGCAGGTGAATTGGTACAACATTTTCCTCTTTGGCCATGCACATAGAGTCCTGGCATTCAGGGCTCCAGACACACAGCCCTGCACTTTGTAGCAGGGCTGGTCTGCGGGGGTGAATCCACCCTCTTCTGCCATGGTGTTCTCCACATTAGTACACCTGGCGCTGCTGCCATGGTGTTCTCCACATTCATACACCTCATTTTTTCTCCTTTTACAGATTTCATTTTTATGTTTTTGTATTCTTTCATAGATTTCCAAAGCCTTTTCTTCGATATCTCTCTTTTGGATAAATTCTCTTTATTCTTACTTTTTTTCTTCTTATTTTTGACTCCCTCCTCACCGACTCTGACCAGCATGGCCTCTAGTCTGCCATCTTAGAACTCTTTCAGAGTTTGAAATGCCTCTCTCCAAGTCCTCCTTTCTTTTAAAGTGTCTGAGGACAGGTGCTGCTAACCCGGGGTCTGTCGTCACACACAGCTACTTTCAAAGTACTGTCTTGGCTCTGTATATTGAGCAGGTCATCAATACTGTGGCCGACGGAGGTTCCTGTCCAGTCTTGTCTGTTTGGTGTGTCCTAGATGCCTTCTATACCAGGAATAGCATCTCTTTCCTTGATTTTCCAGAAACTAAAGCTGTGACCTTGTTGAAACTGTTTTCCATGCCTCTTGAATGAAATGTGTCTCTTTTTATGGCCGCGATTCTGAGATTTGGTCTTTTTATGGTGTGCTGTATATCTTGAAAGTCCTGTTTGTTACAAATTTACCTTTGCCCTTGTTTGAATGTCACACTTCGGCCACCACGTCTTCACATCAGCCATTCTGGCTCTCTTTTCCTTACAGCTTTTTATTCGCCTTATTGTGTTTTTCATTTCCTGCATTTAATTCAGTTTTTTTCCTTTGTATTTCCATCCCTTTGTTGAATTCCTCTTTCATCTTGTACTGACTTTCTTCATTCATCCAGCCACTTGTGTTCTCCTGGAATTCATCCGGGGGTTTGTCTTCTTTCATTTCTTTGCATATATCTACAATCACTCTTCCGAGTTCTTTGGGATCTCCAATTTGTTGGTGGATATTACTGTGGTACCAATAATTTTGGAGGAATCATGGTGCCTTGATATTTTATGTTTCTAATTACCACGTTGGGACTCATGCATGAGGTTCTTTCTTTGCTTGGGCTCTGTCTTACCAGTTACGTCCTTTCAGTTAAAGTGTTCACAATGCTCCGGTGAAGCTGGGTTGTGGTAGAGCCAAGGTTTGTAGTCCAGGCGCTAAGAGGGAAAGCATATCAGTTGTGTGTGAGAATAGTAGACTGTGGAGAAACATCCAGAGCAGTTCCTGAACCTAATGGGGCACAAAGGAGGAGGTCGTTATTTGTAATCCCCTGTAGTTGAGATATGGTAAGTTGGGTTCTGTCAAGTCCTTTTTAGTTCTTCCCAATCTCTCAAATGCTCACTGTCCCATTCTGTGACCACCCGGGAAAGTCAGTAACTGCCTGTGTGACCTACAGCCCTCTTTCCTAATCTGAGGTTGCTTGTCACCCTGAATGGCCTTCGCCGTATCATCTCGGCGTCCAGCATTATTACATTTCCTGGTCCCAGTTGTTGCTATTCTTAACTACAGTTATTCAGATATCTAGAGTTTAGGATTCAATAGTGACCACACATATATTTGCTTTATTATGTTCACTCACCAGTTTGAGGAGTTCCTTTCTCTTAGCACCCCGCTGTCCCCACATGTTTCCCACATTCCCTAGAGGAGAGAGATGCTGGGTCACCAGAGGAGACACTTGGCTGCCTCCCCTTGGCTGCCCAGGGTTTCCTGGACAGCGACTCCTTCCCTGTAGGGTGACTGAGAATGGTCTGCCAAGCACGTCGACGGCTCGCTTGTGCCAGCACCACCCATCCCTTGGCATGACTTCCATCTTCAGGTTTTGCAGAGCCATTTGTGGGCGAGTCGTCCTCCTCAAATGACGAGTTGACCCGAATTTGTCAGGCACCTTCCGAATCTCATCTTTCCCCAGGAGCTCAGGCGGAAGTGTCAGTGGTGATTCTCTGACCGCAGTGGAAGACACTGGTGTCATCTGGAGTCCCAGCCCTGTCACCTTATCTGCAGCCTCCTCCTAGGTGCTCAGCTTTCTCCAGGCTCTCCTAGGCATGGTGAGGAAGATGTGGCAAGGCTGGCTGGCTTCTGGGAAACTTGCCTATAAAGGAAGAGCTTGCAAAGGCTTTTGGGTCCCCAGGGCAGGTCTCCTCTGTGGCCTGTGGGCAGAGCATCAACTTCCCCTCTGGGAACCTTGCCTTCAAGGTGGGATTGATTAGTGCAGGGAGGGGGTTTTCTGATAGATGCCCTGGGAGCCACACCCATAATCCCTGACAATTCCCCATCCTCCCTTATGAGAAGATACACTCTTTGTCTTCTGAAAAGGAACTGCCATCGTTTGGTGGAACTTCTCTAATTTCCCAATTCGCTAATCAGTTTTGAAAGAAAGAAGATCATTCTGTAGTGAGTGGGAGACTGAGCACCGGGAATGAGCTGGGGGGCAAAGAATGATTTGGAACCTCCTGCCTCTTTTGCCTGATGCTCAGCCTGTCTTCACTGCTTCCCATGCTCCTTGAGGGGACCCTTCCAGCCACCAAGCAGTCAGTGGGCTCTTCACTCTCCACCCCAAAGGCAACTTCTCCGTTTACAGAGTCTAAGAGCCTTAAATGCTTGCTGGCCCAGCTCACTGGTTTTATATTACAAATGAAACTAGGAAGTCTAGAGACATAAGTGCAGCCAGTGTACATAAATATATTAAGTAAAATAGAAAAGTTCCGGCTTCCATTGTCTCTATAAACACGGGTTTCCATTTTCAGAGGCGGCCACGATTTAGCAGCAGCTTGGGTTGTATTCCAGACATGTTCTGTGAACCTGAAAGCGTGCATGTGCACATAGTAAGAGTTAAGCAGATTCCTTGCTTCTGCCCAGGGTGCCTCCCAGAAGCACCTGTCCCCGGAGAACCATCCTTGGCTGTTATTCAGAAATGTCCGACTGGATGCCATCCCTACCTTGCAGGGTCACCCTTAGCCAGTGACAGTATAGTGCAGGAGCAGCCTGGTTCCTTGGCTTCCAGGTGGGCAGCTCTGTGTGCCATTAATGGCCAACATTCTCCATGGGACCAGGCAGAGTCATCCCTACATCCCCACCTTGTCTTTCTCCTCCCTAGCCCTTCCTTACATCCCTGAGCCCTTCACAGGTTTTATCTGAGAGCATTTCCCCAGCAAAACCCTTGCATAGACCTGCAAGGGCGTAGTCTATCTGTGCACGTGTACACACGTGAGTATATTCAAAGAAGAGCATGTGTGTACCCTAAGCTTTCAGGAGTTGATTTTTTTCACATGACAATATACTACAGACTCTGAAAATAAGTCTACTTAGTTTTGATGGCAGCAGGATTCTCTCTGGAATTGATCAATAGCCCGGCTAATGAAATTGAGTTCATTCATTCATTAAACAAATGGTTCCCAAAGATCCACTGCTTGCCAGGTGCTGCTTTAAGCCCTGGGGTTGTCTTTAACTTTTTTTTCTCTTAGAAAAAAAAACAGAAATATTTTTAAAGCATATTCAAGCATTTGTGTAAGTGGTTTCGGAGGATAGATTCTTGGAGATGAAATCATGGGTCAGAGAGAAACTGCATTTACAGTTTTAATGGGTCCTTTAAAAGGCAATGTTCCTGCTTGAACTGGAGCCAAGGCTCCTTACTGTGTATCTGCCTCTCTCTTCCTGCTTTCCTCCCATGCTCTTCCCCTGGAGGCCAAGTGCATTCTGGGAAGCACCATACCTGCAGCTCTCTCCTCTCTTCCTGCTTCCTCTGCTACCTGGAGTGCAGGGGTTCCTCCCCAGTTTTCTCTTGGGGAATCCAGACCAGATCTGGACTGGGACAGTGGCAAAGGGAAGTCAAAAAGGAGATGGCCTCAATGGAGGATAGGGGACTCACAGAAAGCAAGTGACCCACACTGTGGTTGAAACGATTTCCAAAAGTTCATGTGTGGTTGAAAAGATTCCCAAAAGTTCATGTGTCCCTAGTGTAGCCATGCTGGGCAGCTGTTGGTTATGGCAACACTGTACTTAGAAATGGATTCATCTGCCCATGGGATAATGGATTAACAGATTATCACAGGAGTGGCTTTATCACCACAGTGGCTTTCTTTGACATGCTCCTCTGCCTCTCCATGGCTTCTACCATGTCATAATGCAGCAGAAGGCCCCAGTTGACACTGAGCAGATGCAGGAATTGGGCTAAGTCTCCAGAATCATAAACTGTATACGTCTGCATCCCTTTAAACCTTTGACGTTTACTTATTAGCCTCGTGTGTGCGTGTGTGCATGTGTACGTACGTGCCCGCCCGTGCGTGGAGGGGAATGAGTTTTCTTCTTCCACCATGTGTATTCTGGGAATCAAGCTTAGGTCTCCAGGCTTGGCTACAAGCATCTTTGCCTGCTGAGACATCTTACTGGCCTGGTGTTCCTGTTTATTTGTTTTAATTTTATAATCTTCACTATAAAATGTATAAATCAGAAAGACACTCTATATAATTACCTGTTAAAGAAGCAGAAGTTAGACTGAGTCATCCATTTCCCCAGACCTACGAGTCAAAGCTCCTATCAACAATGTCTCCCTGGCTGTCTCGGGAATCCTTTCAGAGTCAGCTCCCAAAGTAAGTGTGGTGTTTCTACCTGCAAACTTGCCTTCCCAGGTTCCCCTAGTGCATGCCCAGGGGATTGATGACTCTTCACTTCCCCCAACTCTCCTTCCCTTCCTGGTGTGCTTTAGATCCCTCCATGTCATCTCTTCTTTCGCTTCCCTTTGTCACTATCCCAGTCCAGTCCTGGTCTAGACACCATCTTTAAGGGGCTTGCTGCCTCATAGGCAGCCCATTCCCCACTTACGCAGTCATGTGAGAATGTATTCAAAAGACGCATGTCCACGTCCCTTCTGGGCTCACACAACCCACCAAGCATTCAGAGCGGGGAAGCCAAGTGCATCCGAGACTAGTGCAGTCTGATTCAAGCTATCCTACCCAGGGGCCTCTTGGGTCTTTAAACACTTGGACTAGCACCATCTACAAGCTGCATGTTTCCCCCAGCTAACTACCACAGCACAGGCCATTCCAGATGCTTCCTATGCAGCCTTCCCATCTTCATGTAGCTTCTTCTTTTGGACCCTTGGGAAGTGCTTCCTTTTCTCTTGGGCAGCCATGGGCTCAGTGGATGTAGAACATCAGAAGAGATGGATGTCCTTCTGAGAGGGGTACCAACTACATGTGGTGGGAATGGGAGAGGAAAAGGAAGTGAGCCTCCTGGACCACCTTCCAGTTACCAGGGAGGTCACTCTGTCATCTAGCTCCAGTCTTTTTATCAATAAATTACAGAGTTCCCAAGACTCACTTTGTGGAGACCTGAGAGTATTTGGAGAAAATCGGGCAGGCAGACCGTTTTTACGCACTCTTTGTTCTTTTCTTGACAGACTTCAGTTGGGTTTGCATTTGCCCTCTTGAGTGCCGGTAGTGATGTCTCATTGCACAGGAAGTTTAAGTGGGTATGTAATAAGTGAAAGAGTGAGATCTTACACTTTTATTTATTAGGAAAAATGCATGTCATTCCTCAAGTAGCAAGGTCATTTGATTTTACTGCTGTGGAGAATTGTTTTAACAAGAGTGATTGGGTCACTGTTGGCAACTGTGTTAGTTGGTAGATATTTTTGGAAAGAAGTTTAATAATATGCACAGGAAGCCCTAAACTTATATGCATTTAATTTTATTAAATTTCTGAAGAAATAATAAAAGATATAGATGGAAATTTAGTTTTGGGCTGGCAAGACAGCTCAGCAGATAAGGTGTTTGCTGTCAAGCCTGCTGACTTGAGTTCAATGCCTGGTCCCCTCATGGTATAAGGAGAGAATCAACTCCTGCAAGTTGTCTTCTGATTTGGTCCCTGTACAAGCACACACACACACACACACACACACACACACACACACACACACACACACACACACAGTGTGAGCAGCAAAATGTTTAGCTTTGTTAGGGCTGTTTATTATAGAAAAAATTTGAAAACATCTTAAGTCCAATAATAAGAGATTGGTTAAATAAACACTAATATTTGGAGCCAATGGAATTCTGGATAGCTATTAATTATTATTGGAGTATAGTTTTAAAAGGTTTCTTTCATTTTTATTTATGAGTATGTATAGGAATGCATGGGGTTGCCCATAGAAGCTGTCAAGTCCCCTGGAGCTAGAGTTACAGGTAGTGGTAAGTCACCTGATGTGTGTGCTGGGAACTGAATTGAGGTACTCTGGAAGAGCATCAAGTACTCTTAACTGCTGAGCCATCTTTCCTGAAGTGTGTGTGTGTGTGTGTGTGTGTGTGTGTGTGTGTGTGTGTGTGTATATACTTTTTTATTGGGACAGGGTTTCTCTGTGAATCCCTGACTGTCCTGGAACTCACTCTGTAGACCAGGCTGACCTTGAACTCACAGAGTTACACCGGTCTCTGCCCCCTGAGTGCTAGGATTAAAGGCATGCACACCATGCCTAGTGTGAAGGATATTTTTAATGTTGATGAAGGGAGTCATAACAAGTAATTGAATAGTGTCAGGTCATTGAGAAGCATTGTATTTTAAAGAGATATATTAGAATAAAAATGTATGCATATATCTAAAAAACACCTAGCAAGATCTTTCTATTTCAAGTGCATCACCTTGGAACTCATCAGAAACGCAGAACACAAGTTGGACATTATGTTCTGGTAATTCTAGCACTCAGGAGGATAGTGAGTTTGAGGCCAGCCTAGACTATATAGCAAAACTATATTTGTGTGTTAATATATATATATGTATACATACACACACACACACACACACACACATATATATATATATATATATATATATATATGGAGGGGTGGGAGGGTAAAGAAGAGAAGGTATCTGTGTAGCAGGAATCTTAAACAGTCTTATTAATAAAAAAAAAAAAACCCTCAGGGCCAGGTATTGGGGTGAATGCTGGAAGATCAGAGAAGCGGAACAAGCCACAGCCACCTCGCCTTGCCAATTCCTCAGCTGATCCTATTTCCTCAGACTGGAAGCTTCTGAGTCCTCATCCAGAATGAATCTCAGCTGAACTGTTTGCTCAAAAGCCTAAAAGCTTAACCAGCCAAATGCTTCTAGTTTCTGGTCCTCACGCCTTATATATATCTTTCTGCTTTCTGCTATCACTCCCTGGGATTAAAGGTGTGAGTCACCATGCCTGGCTGTTTCCAGTGTGGCCTTGAACTCACAGAGATCCAGAGGGATTTCTGCTCCTGGAATGCTAGGATTAAAGGTGTGTACTACCACTGTCTATCCTCTATGTTTAATATTGTGGCTGTCCTGTTCTCTGACCCCAGATAAGTTTATTAGCATGCACAATATTTCGGGGAACACAATACCACCACAGTATCTGGGCTGCTGAAAACTTTCATGTGATGCTCCTGCACTGTGTGAACTTGCATGAGGAACTGCAAGAAGTTTTCATCTCTCTCTCTCTCTCTCTCTCTCTCTCTCTCTCTCTCTCTCTCTCTCTCTCTTTTGAGACAGGTTTCTCTGTGTAGTTTTGGTGCCTGTCCTGAATCTCACTCTGTAGACCAGGCTGGCCTCGAACTCACAGAGATCCACCTGACTCTGCCTCCCGAGTGCTGGGATTAAAGGCGCATGCACCACCACTGCCCAGCTTATGTCTCCTTTGGATTTATTTATTGGAACAAAACTATATTGTGGCCACAGCAAAGAAAAAAAGAGATGATATTCTCTGCAAAGCACGTAGTGGATTTGCGATCGTCGAAACCTTCTCGGCAGAGAATAGCAGGCGTGAGAGGACCAGGCCCACTCAGGTGCTCCCTGAAAGTCCTGCTCCCTGTTTGCATGCATACAAGGTAGCTCCTGGGTGACAGAGTGACATTTCCAGAACCACCGCTGCTCTGGAAGGGCCTCTGCCTTTCCCGGGCAGGACAAGTGGCAGATGGCCACAAGAGCTGGCCATAGCCGAGCTTCTAGCCTGGGCACAGAGAAGCTCTCTCTCTTTCCAGCCTTCCCACCCTTGCTGCTGCCCGGCCTTCCCATTAAGATTCAGGCTGGCTTGGCCGATTAGATCATTTTGCTTCCAGTAAGTGAGCTGGCTACTTATGCATTCTCCAGCATCCTCAGTGCCAGACACATTTCTCAATCCTCCTCTGCTGGTCAGCCAAGGCCAGGAACAGAGTGTTTCCACCTTCCTTACGTCAATCTGTCCGGCTGTAGCAGGTGGCTCTGTTGGAAGGCTACACCCTTAACTCTGCATGTCCAGAAGACTGTCTGCTTCCCTGTCCGCTGACACCAGGCAGAAGCCCCACCCAGGGAACAGAGCTACTGCCTCTGGAGCGCACCCTTTCAGACCATCTCCCTGTGTGCGTACATGGGAAGAGTGTGACCAGCAGCTGGTGGTTCTGAGTGGGCGTGTTTCCTGATGGTGGACCACGTTCTCTGAAGCTTCTGAAGTGACATTGTCATCACTTGAACCAAAGCACAGACCAGCCCTTGAGTGAGGAGGGGGTCTGGAAATTAAATATGCCTGACTCTGGCCTGAAAATACGTGCTCAGGGAGTGGAGTTGCCCTGATCGGGGCTGACCTTGGTTCTTTAGGAGTTAGAATGCAGGGATAGAATAGAGTGAGTGCCCCTGTCAGGGGAGAGCTGGAACTACAGCCCGGAACCCAGACATGGGCCGTTTGGAGAATGAGTGCCAGTCAGGCTGCAGGCCTCTGTGAGGGCATGGTGTGGACAGCTGACCAGGCTGAGGTAAGCTTCGGAGAGCTCAGGTGCACACAGAGCTAGGCCTGCGTCTTGAAAAGGAGGGTAGAAGAATAGCAGTGGATACAGGGTATCTTGCCTGGGGCTGAGAGGCAGGTCCAAGGAGGCACAGTGGTTAAAAAAAAATGTGCTAAGTAAGTAAGGGATCCACTCGAGAGAGAGTCGAGGCTGCAGAGTGTCTCAGAATCTTTTCTCTAGTTCACCAAAACTCGAAATCCAGAAAAGCTCCATACCGCACATGTAAACTGGAGGTCAACACAGTAAAAGAATGGCCTGGAAGGTGGGACAACTATGGTAGTGTGGTTGGTCCTCAGGGCTGGCCACCAGAGCCTGCTCCATGCCATTAGCTGTTGGGATGCCAGTGAAGCGGGTGGTCAGCAGTAGGATGGGGCTCCGTGGTACTTCCCTTTCCTTTCACTGAATCTCTTTTTCTTGTCGGGGAGCAGCTGTAGGCTGCTCGTTCTCAGCCACCCTGGGGCTCTGGCCCCTCAGGGTTCTGGAGCTGCAGTGAGTACTTCAGCAGTTTACTGAGAACTAGCTCCTCTCAGTCTCCAGGGCTGACACCTCCTGCAAGCCACCTACAGTCTAAGAGGAATGCTCTCCACCACTTGGATGCTAGTTTTGCTTGTTTTCACACAGGGTCTCACTATACAGCCCATTCTGTAGCCCACTGAGCTTCTGATATAGTCATGGCTGGCCTTGAAGTCTTGATTCTCCTGCCTCAGCTTCTCAAGTGTTAGGAATTACAGATGTGTGCCTCCATGCCCTTCTTGGATGCTCATCTGGAGCCACTTCTCTCCAGGAGGGTACAAAGACCCGCTGGCTCCCAGTATCTGGTCCCCTGCCCTCCCATCTTGGCACCCATGGTCCCAAGCTCTGTAACTCACTGCTGGCTGCAGCCAGGATCCTTGTCCACAGTCTGCCAATTCTCTATTTCTAAAGGCCAAAGAATGCCAAGTTCGTGAGGCGGGAGTGCAAGCTGGTGAGAGAGCAAGAGGTGTGGCCCCAGAGTGTAGAAGTCCAGTGAGCAGGGCCTACATTGAGCCTGGACATTGCCTCTATGGGGAGCCCGGCCTGTGACAGAGCCTACATCAGGACCACTATGAAGAAGCCAGTATCCAGTTTCCCTGGTGATGTTCTCTGAGAGCCCAACCCTACCCACAGTCAGCTAGATACCCCAAGAGTTGCTCCTGTCTGGGATGATGGCTGCTTTCAGTGGTCTTTGTCCTTGGGTCCTACACCTCGGGCAGAGTTGCCTTGGTTCTCATGCGCTATCCCGAAGGCTGTGGTGACTGCCATTTGCTTTAAGGAAAAGTAAAACTGTCCCAGGCCAGGAGTCTCTGACCAGGCCTGAGTGTGCAGCTGGGCACTTCCCTTGGTCAGCAGGCTTTGCCAGGACCACCACGGACTGAGATCCAGCCCTTCTCTGTGGGAGCATGAAGGTGACTGACCAGTCCTCAAATGGACACCTGTAAGCACCCGGCACAAAGGGAAACCAAGGTCACTGCCTTGTTGCAATGTCACATGCTGCCTGACCAGAGCACACAATGCTCCTGAGCATGCGGCTGGGGCTGCCGCCTCCGACAGCTGCATGACGTTTGTCCCTTCTGTGCTGTCCAGAGTTCAGTGTGAGCATTCCTGGCACCGTCTCCATGGCTGACGCCATTGTCACCACCCCCACCTTGGAGCTTCTTTAACTTCTCACACCCTCCACCTGCAGGGTCTGGTGATGTCATCATCCACTGATGTCACTAGTTGAGGAGAAATTGAAGAAGGTTTTCTTGTTCCCCTCCGTGCATTGGGCCAAATGCTCAGATACCTGTCCTTTCCACTGCTTTCTCTATAGAATTGGTAGAAGCCTGGAAGAGAGCCAATAGGGAGCCTCCAAACCCCCAGTTGCCCCCAGTCTGAGGCCACAGGTGGAAGTTCCAAGTCTAGCCTCAGCCAAGGCAGCACCCGAGGCTTGGGACAGTGGGAATATAGGGAAAGAGCCTGCCCACCCCCTTTTCCATGTTGAGAGATTTCTCTAAGGAGAGTTGGCTGTCACGTGCCATCCACATACATCTGTACCTCTGCAGGCAGATGTGACCTCCACTGTCCCTGTGTAGAACTCATAGCAGATTATGCATGGTGTGTCGCGAGCACCAGCCAAACCACTAAGTGATGACATGTCCAGTTAGGTGATGTCATGTGAGTGAGATGCTCCCTCACAGCCTTCTGCGTTTCTGTGAGTGCACAGCCTATAGAGACACAAAGCCACAAGGAATGCCAGAGGCATGCGTGCTAATTACGTTGTAAGGATGTAGGAAAGGAGGATTTGACTTTATCTGTAAGGTCCGAGGTTTTGACAAAAAGATATTCATGTATTCAGGATGTAATTAAACTACAGCAAATTAAAAAGAAATATCACGAGGAAATGATTCTATTAATAAAAAGATGTTAGGCCTGAAGCCATGGCTTAGTGGTAAAGAGCACATGCCGCTCTTGTAGAGGACCCAAGCTCAGTTCCCAGTGCTTATTCTAGGTGGCTCACAAACCCCCATAAGTGTAGTTCTGAAGGATCCATTGCTCTCCTGGCCTCTGTGGGCACTGCACTCACAAGCAACCGCCCCCCCACATGCACAATTTAAAAGATATTAAACATAAAAAAGTAACTAGAATCCTGTACTACCAAAACTATATAGAAAGTCCAGAGACTTTAAAAAGTCAAATAAATAGCTATAGAACTCTGATAAAATGACTAGACATATGATAACACTTACCAAAGTAGATCTTCACCATCACTGTTTATTGAGCTTGTAGTCTGAGAGCACAAAAGTGGTCTTTAACCTTCTGTCATGGCTGACCAGGAGGGGCCTTAGTGAGCAGAGGGGCTTCTGGCCCCACAGGGAGAGACAGGTAAGGCTTTCAGTGGTGTCTCTGAGCAAAACAGACAGACAGACAGACAAGCAAACAGAGCCAAAAAGGGGAGATGTAGTCCCTAAAGACCCCAGAGATGAAGATTGATGCTGCCCACTTTCCTGTCCTGAAGACAGTGGTCCGGTCCTTGACCGAGAGCTAGTCTTGGCACTGTGGATGGGCCAGCACCCTGCTTCTCCTCGACCCATTGCACCCCCATATATCTACAAAGGATGCAGACAGGTGCTCTATTGCAATCTCTCCTCCTCTCTGGCAGGAATTTAAGGATCTCTGCTTGTCTGCTATCTCTGGACCACAACCTCCTTAGGGATGCCTGTCACAGAGCCATCGTTCCTTCCAAGAGCTCTGTGGCCATGCAACCAGCCCTATGTCACCCACCCCAGCCCTTCATGTAAGGCAATAGACGCCCAGGGACAATCTACCAGATGAGAGGAGACTTGAGGCTGACTGTGATGGACACAGCCTATTAGGCCTCTGCCATTGGATCCTTGGAAAGCTCAGGCTGTGGAGAGGAAAGCTATGTCCTTCCTCCAGGGACCTGGAAATTACAGCTGGTGATAAACCTGCTGTTTATCCTAATTAGCAGCCTTAATACCTCATGCAAGCCATTAACAGGCCGGTGCATTGATACACATCTTTAGATGTAATTAGTAATGTTGTTAGCCTAATCCATAATCAATACCTGGGTAATTGCTTCCTAAGGTTTTTAGACCTTGGGGTTGTGGCATTGTGAGCAACATCCATCTGCAGACATTCTAATGGACGTATGCAGGCTACTGACAGCCAAGCTCGTCATGGAATCCCAGGAGTTGTGGCCTCTGGTCAGAAGGGGAGCGTGGTGGGTCATAGAGTGGGTGTTGGCTTTCCAGCTACCTGGCCCTTCAGGGGCTTGAGCGATCACACTTCTGGCTCATCCAGAAATGGATTGCAGCTCTAGAACAAGAGGGACCACTTCAGAAACTAGGTAAAAAGGGTGACCCTAGGGCCTGGAAGACTCCGGACCTCAGGCATCATCCCTTTGGATATCACCTCCCTGCCAGAAGAATGTGAAGAGGGTACTGAGGATGACACCCAGATTAGAGATGCTGAGCCATTAGGCCATCCTATCACATTCTTCTCCGTGCCTTCCCCGGTTGCCGCTTAGGCTTGCCGGGAAGGCTGCAGTTGAGCCCTGTGTTTTCCTCTTTGACAGCGCTGGTGGCCCAAGGTCAGGCCAGAGTGACAGGAGAGGAGCCTGCGGACAGCTATCTTATGAATGGGCTCCCATCTGACTGTGATTGGAATGAATACCCAGCTTCCGCTTCCAGGAACGTCTCCAGCAAAGAGATCTGGGCTGCGAAGGTCTGGGCTGGAATGCTCTGAGGGCGAGCCATAAATCTCTCCCCAAAATGATGATGCATAAGCTAATTGCTCTGGAGGCACCGTGCTCACCCCTTGGAGCCAACATGTCATTCTGCATCCTCCCAGCTCTACCATTCTCTGGGAACAGGGCCAAAGAGGGGTGGATGGGCGTTGGCAAAGTCACCATGAAGGAAAACATTTTAATTCATTTAATTATGAGACTCTCAGAAACCCAGGCTCTGTTTCTCCTTGGGCTGGTTAAAGAAAATGAGAAGTGGCTTGTTCCCACCCCCCACCTTCTCCTTAGCCAAAGAGGCTCTGAAAAGTGGGGGGTGTGGGCAGCGTGGAGCTATGCACAGCCAGGAACGCTAGCCCAGACAATAAAATGCTAGCCCAACCAGTGCTGGCTTGCAAGGCTTCCCCACGCAGTTCACCTTGTTTTGTCTTTCCTTCCATATGAGGAGTCCCCAGGGATCTGCTCTTTGGGGCCCACTAAACTTTGTCTTTCTTCCTTTCCCAAGCGTACCCATGACATCAAGATTGTAACGTGTGCAAGTTGTAGGTAATAATCAGCCTTTCCAGTTTAACCACAAGGTCCTTATCTCTTATCATCCAGTCCATCTGTCTTATAACAGACCCACAGGGTCCGCAGTCTGCATGCTGGGCTCCGCTCTGGCTCCTGAGAATGTACACAGGTAGCTAGCTCTCACTAGAAGCTTACAGCTCTTTAAAGAAATCACTGAGTGAAGAGGAATGTATCAAGTGGTGGAAAGGAACATATACAAACTATCCCCGCCCCCGAGTTAACACCTCCAGTGTTGCCTCCAGTCTTTACCATGAGGAGCAGGAATCTGGTAGCTGCTGGGCCTTGGTGGCTGTGATGGCTATCAGGAGGCTTCTGAAGGACTCTGCTACAGATGTGTAAGGCAGTGGGCACTGGTACCCTGAGTCTGAATGGCAATGTCTTTCTTCCCACTTTACAGGGTAGCAGTGGAAGCCAGAGAGAGAGAGAGAGCAGTGCCAGGGCAGGACAGAGCCCCGAGTGGCCTGCTTTTGTCCCCAAGGCCTAGAGGAGGTTGGGGCAGGCAGGAATTGGGACATCGCTAATCCGTGTATGAAGGACACAGTCTGTTCTTTCCAGGGAAGGAAGGATCTTGTCTCTGACCCCTAGCAGGGAGTTTCAGCAGCTTCCTCAATTTCCCTGTTTCTCTGAGCCTCTTGACCAGCTTGGCCTCTGGCTCCATATGGGCCCTATCCCAGGCAGAGGCCCCACCAACCAGCTAGCTCCAGACAGGGCAATAGGCTGAAGCGAGCAGTGGCCAAGGTGCTATATAGTAAGTGATAAACGCATGTCCATGCGATCTTGCAGCAGCCCTTTACTGAGCCTGAGCAGCGCTGACAGTACCCATCCTTCCCCCACGGCCCCAGGGGGGGTGGAAACAGTAGTCACATAAACATACGAAACAGTTTCTGAGGATGCATGCTATGAAGAACATAAAACAAAAATTGGGACACGCCAGTGAGTGGGGCTGACGTGGTGGAGGCAGCCTGCTAGCCCAGCGGACTGAGAGGGCGGCCTCTGTGGTGAGAAGTCAAATCTGCAAATAGATGTCTGAAGTAAGGGCACAGCAGAGCAAAGGATTGTGGCAGGAAGAAGCTTGGAGAGTTCTGGGCAGGAGGAGGATGGTATGGGACCGAATTGAGCAACCCAGGAAAATGCAATGGCCAGTGACACATACAGCCTTGGTTTAGGCCCCTTCTAAGTGCAGGAAAGCAGGGTTTGCATAGGGGTTAATGTGGGCGGTCCACTTAGGAGCATTGGCCTGAGAGGCAGCCCTGGATGCTAGGCTGAAGAGGCAGGATCTCCCGGAGGAAACAGGCAATTCAGCAGGACCGTGGCCCACTGTTCTTGCTCATCTCTATGCCCTTGCCCTACTCAAGTGTCAACCTTTGAAGGTATGACCTTGTCTTCCCTAAGTGTCAACATCTATAGGGCTCACACCTGATCATATTCCACCCCCAAGGGAGAGAGGATACAGTGAATGACTGCTTAACAGAAACGGGGTTCCTGTGGATGATGAAAATGTTCTGGAACTAGATAGTTGCATGACACAGTGAATGTCCCAAACATCATTGGCCCTGCACTTTAAAATATTTAAAACAGCAAAGTTTGGGTCATGTGTGTTTTTGTGACAACAGAAAATTAGTTCAGTGCCTTTTCATGAAAAATTGTTCTAGAATTAGAAGGAAATGTCCTCAACTTTCAAGTGCTCTTTGTCTCAGTCTCCATATTTCTCTCTCTCTCTCTCTCTCTCTCTCTCTCTCTCTCTCTCTCTCTCTCTCTCTCTCTCTCACACACACACACACACACACACACACACACACACACCCTCTTATAGCTAACATTGAATTCAACATTGGAGTCAATCAGAAAAGACTAGATAAAAGGTCAGGAGCATCAGGGACGCCCACTTTTACCTCTCCTACTCAGCACTGTACTAGTAATCTGACTGTGCAACATGACACACACATATAAGGAAATAAAAACCATTACTGTTGGGAAGGGAAAATAAAATTGCCTCTATTGTAGATGGTTGTCGACATTAAAAATAAAATCTAAGAAGGGCTAGGGACGTAGCTTAGTCTACAAAGCACTTGCCATGCAAGCTTAAGGAACAAGCTTGGTCCCCAGAACCCACGTAAAAGGCTGTGCATGGTGGTACATGCTTTAATATAGGACTGGGGAAGTGGAGACAGGCAGATCCCTTGGGCTTGCTGGCCACCAGCATATTCTAGTCAGTAAGTCCCAGGCCAGGCACAGACCCTGTTTCAAAAACACAAGATGAGAGGCACCTGAGGAACAACACCCCAAATTGACCTCTGACCTTCATACAGAAGCACACACATACACATATGTACAAATCCTAAGGAATTTGCAAAAAGTAGGCAAGTGAAAATAAAATAATACCTCTTATAATGCATGAGTTCAACCAAGTAGGACACAAGATACACACACCAAGAGCTATAGAAAGTACACAAACTCATGGAGACTAAGCATACTAACTACTGATACCTGAGTCACTGAACAAATCATGAATTAGAGTTAAAAAAATCTGAGAATTGAATGAAAGTGAAAATACAATATACTAAAATCTATGGGATACAATGAAGACAGTCCTAAAAGGAAAATCTGTAGTGCTAACTATCTGCATAAAAAATCCAAGAGTTCTCAAATTAATAACTTAATGATGCACAGGAAGACCTTGGGAAAACAGCATCCCAAACCAGTGGCTTGGAAGAGATTATCAAAACCAAGGCTGAAATTAATGACAAAATTTAAAAATACAAAGAATCAAAGAATCAATGAAACAGAGCTGGTTCTTTGTCAAGATAAACAAGACTGATAAACCTTTTAGCCAAATTAACCAAAAGAAAGTAAAAAGACCCAAAATAATAAAATTAGACATGAAAAATCAGACTATAACAGATACCAATAAAATTCAGAAAATCATTAGGACATATTTTTAAAACCTCTACACAATTAAGTTTGAAAATCTAAAAGAAATGGATGAATTTCTAGATGCACACAACATAACCCAAATTAAACCAGAATGAAATCAATAGCTTAAAACATCCATAGCCAGCAATAATAAAAAGCCTTTCTATTAAAAATAAACCCAGGACCAGGATTCACTGCAAACTTCTCCCAGCAACTAAGGGAACAACCAGCATCAATACTACTCAGGTTATTGCATAAAATAGAAAAGAAAGAAATAGTTTTCAAACTCTATGAATCTAGTATTACCCTGATGTAGAAACCAAATAAACAACAAGAAAGAAAATTACAGGCCAGTCTCTCTGATGTACATAGATACAAAAACTCTCAATGAAATATAGGAAAACTGAATCCTAAATTATATAAAAAAGATTATGACCAACTTAGCATCATTCTAGAAATGCAAGTGTGGTTATATATATATATATATATATATATATATATATATATATATATATATATATATATATATAATCTCCCATCACATGAACAGACTCAAATATAGAAATCATAACGATCATCATTATGCAGAAAAGGCCTTTCACAAAACCCAACAGACCTCCATGATAAAAGTCATGGATAGCATACTTGAACATTAAAATCCTACCCATGACAAATCTATAGCCAATATCATGCTAAATAAATAAAACCTCATAGCATTCCACTAAGATCAGGAACAAGGGTGCTCATTCTCTCTATTCCTATCCAATAAAGTGCTTGAAGTCTTAGCTAGAGCAATAAGACAAGAGAAGGAAATAAAAGATACAGATGGGAAAAGAAATCAACCTGCCACTATTTGCTGATGATACAATTCTGTGTGTAAGAGACACAAAATGCTCCATCAAAACTCTTAGACCTGATGATAAACTTTTTCAGCAAAGTGGCAGGATACAAAATTAACACACAAAAATCAGCAGCATTCCTACATACCAATGACAAATGGACGGAGAAAGAAACTAGGAAAATAATATTGTTCACAATAGACTTAAAAAAAACCCTGGAATAAACCTAACCAAGAAAATGAAGGACTTTCAAAGTGAAACATTAAGATAAAGAAAAAATAAATTGAGGAAGATACCTGAAAATAGGAAGACCTCCCATACTTATAGATTAGAATAAGCACTATTATGAAAAATGATCCCATGCAGTCCTATCCCCTTGGTCTGCCTCAAATTTAGGGCCTCTATTTCTTTAATTGTTGTTACACACATTCCTAAATATATGCATACGACCAGTTCAGTCCATGATATGTTACTTGAATGTATATGATTTCAGGCATGGCTACATGGGATTAGATAACCAATTTGTGGTGTCTTTCCTGGGGAAGACTATTTCTCTCACTCTCAGCATTCCTCAGTGGATTGCAGTTCTCTGTCTAAGGTAGAGGTTTCTGGATCGACTCCCTTCCATGTTAGTATGTCAATTGATGCCGACTGTGTTTGAGTCTTGATTAGATAACAATTATGAAACGTCATAAGTGTAAGTTCTCTGACATTTCTAGGAGACACAATCTCACAGCAAACTTCTTGTTCCTCTGGCTCTTACCATCTTTCTGCTTCCTCTTCTGCTATGATTCCTCTACCTTAGGGGCAGAAGTTGTGTTGCTGATGTATCAGTTGAGGCTGGGTACCACATGGTCACTTGCTCTCTGCATTTTGATCAGTTGTAGTTTTCTGTAATGGTCTCTATCTATTACAAGGGGACATATCTTTGATAAGGAGTGAGAACTGTATTTGTGGGTAGAAGGATAAATATTTTATTGTGGTTAGAAACTATGCTGGTTTAGTTAAGTGGGTTTTATGAGCTCCCTTCTAATGTCTGTGTCTGTGTCTAATGTCACTAGCCCCAGGTGTTGGCTAGGTTTCTGGTACTTACCATAATCTCCATCTTGTTGAATCAGCCAGAAGTCCATAGAGAGCTGTTGGTTACAACCAAGGTATGCATACCAATATTGCACTCTCAGGATATCATACGATGTTGGGCACTGTTTTAGTTCATGGGCATCGTAACTGTGTGGACTACTGGTTGCTTCCCTTCCTTGGAAGCCTGCATGGCATCTTCTGGTCTCAACAAAGGCCTAAATGTAAAAATCTAAAACATGGAAACTGATAGAGGAAAACATAGGCAGTTCCCCTACAGAATATAGGTGTAGGAAAGGACTTTCTGCTTAGGACTCCATTTGTCCAGAATTGAGGCCACCAATTGATAAGTGGGGCATCATAAAACTAAAAGGCTTTTGCCCAGCTAAAGAAACAATCAATCAAGTGAAGAGGAAGCCCACATAATGGGAGAGAATTTCTGCCAACTATATACATGACAGGTTTACTATCTAGAATATATAAAGAACTAAAAGAAAAAAAAAAAAAGGAATCAAAAAGCCAAACAACCAATTCAAAAAATGGGCTATGGATCTGAACATAGAGTTTTCTCAAAAGGAGAAAAAAATGTCTAAGAAATATCTCAAAAATGTTCATTGTTCCTAGCAATCAGGAAAACGAAAATCAAAAGAACTCTGAAGTTCCATCTCAGCACAGTTAGAAAGACAAAGATCAACAAAACAACCAACAACAAGCCCTGAGGATGGCGTGAGGAAGGAGGAATACTCGTTCGCTGCTGGAGGGTTGCAAACCCATCCAGCCACTCTGGAAACCAATGTGGAAAATTTTCATAAAAGTAAAAATAAATCTGTGGTGCAGTAGATGCCCAAAGGACTTGATACCTACTCCACAGATGCCTGTTCAGCCATGTTCATTGCTGCTCTGTTCATAATAGCCAGAATGCAAACAGCGGAAATATTCTCCAGCTGACAAATGGATAATGAGAATGTGGTACATATACACTATGGAATTCTATTCAGCTCTAAAAAAAATGAAAACATAAAATTTGCAGATAAATGGATGAAACTAGAAAATGTCATATTGAGTATGGGAGCCCAGACTCAGAAAGACAAATGTCACATAGTCTCTCTCAGCTGTAGCTGCCAGATCCAGATCTTCAGATGTGAGTATACAACCTGGAATAACCACAGAAACCAGGAGAACAAAAAAAGACCGTGACCAAGAGAGAGGGAAACAGCAGGTCTAATAAATTTTCAAGTAACTAAAAACAAAGCAAAACAAAATCTTCATTATTTATTGGTAGGCTCGGTATGGTGGGAATATCATTGTTCTTCAGCCCTGCAATAGGGTAACCTCACACCCACTTCAGATCTCCCCATCCATCCATCTATCCATCCATCCATCCATCCATCCATCCATCCATCCATCCATCCATCCATCCATCTATCCATCTATCTACCTACCTACCTACCTACCTACCTACCTACCTACCTACCTACCTACCTACCTATCCACCATGTGCCTATCATCATCTACCCTATTCTGGCTCTCTTAAGAATTCTACCCTCAGACTGAAGAGACGGTAAAGTGCTTGCCATGTAAATATGACCCGAGTCTGATTTCCTCCTTGTACTTTGAGTTAGGAATCAGAGAGTGAACAGACATGAGACCCCACTAGAAAAACTTCAAGCCCACCCCCGGTGATTGACCTCCTCCAGCAAGGCTCCACATCCTAAAGGTCCCATGACCTTCCCAAACAGTACCACCAGCTGGAGACCAAATGTTCAAACACATGAGCTCATGGGGAACATTTCACATTCAAACCACAAGAGATGGCCTGCCTGAAAGCTTACTGTCAGGGACAGTAGCCAGATGTTCAAGGAAAGAAAATGGAAACCAGGAGATGTTGAAAGCAGAGTTATGGGGCCATGTGTTATGGGGTTGCCAGTGTGATGGAACTTGTAGGATTCCTGATATGCCACGCAGTAAGACCATTACAGTGGGACAAATTGTCCGAACATTTTGCATAGTCTGAAGTGGTGGGTCCTTTAATGGTTTGTAAAATGGATGATGTAAAGGTTGTTTCATATATCTAGAGCACTCAGAGTGACCATTTAAAGAATCATTATACACACCAAACATGTAATAAATACAAGCTGTGTATGGTGGTTCATGCCTATAATCCCAGAACTTGGGAGGCTGAGGTAGGAGGACCATAAGTTCAAAGCCAGCCTAGGATACCATAGTGAGACCAAGCTTTAAAATAAACAGAAAGAGGCTGGGCAGTGGTGGCACATGCCTTTAATCCCAGCACTCGGGAGACAGAGCCAAGTGGATCTCTGTGAGTTTGAGGCCAGCCTGGTCTATAGAGTGAGATCCTGGACAGGCACCAAAACTACACAGAGAAACCCTGTCTCAAAAAAAACAAAAACATAAATAAATAAACAAACAAACAGAAAAGAGTGTGTACAACGTGAGTATACTGTAGCAAGAATAACACAGGGCTGGAATGTAGCTCACTGGTAAGGTTCTTACAGAGCTAGTGCCAACCCCAGCACAAGGTGGAGGGTTGTCTCTCATCTTCTATGAGCATCATTAGAAATCAAATTGCCAGCTTGAGCAGTTTAGGCTACCTTGATCCTGTGAGCTAAGGCTAGATCCCGCATGGAGACTCACTGAGTTCTTTGTCTGTCTCCCCTGATCCTGTGAGCTAAGGCTAGATCCTGCATGGAGACCAGGCTTCTGTTCAAGGGCTTCATTGCCTGTCTTCTCTGTACTGAGGTCCAGGGCAGCTGCTTTTCTTGTTCCTGATTGGGAGAGGCAGATTTATTTCCATTCTAGCTTTTAAGTCAAGTTTGGCACAATCAGGACTCCTGTAGAAATCTGGGCCATTCATGGACTAGGACTTCTGTCCATGGTCCATCAGGAAGTCATGAAATTCACAAATTCAAGTTCACCTCTTTTGGCAAACTCCTTCATGCTAACAGTTCTTGGCTTGCATTTCAAGGATTAAATAGTCTCTTCCTTTTTCCTAAATCTTTAATGCACTTTAGAAAATTAATTCTGTATTTTGTCCAGGTTTTCAGTGTAAGAGATACTCATCCCACCCACTATATCATCAAAAAGTATCCAGAGTGACCTACTTTTCGAGTTTGAATTTGTGTAATTTAAAAAATTCTGCAGTAAGTTTTTGAAAGAGCTGACCTATTCCCGGAGGTTACTGACCTTCCTGCCTCCTTACTCTCCCGCCCACTGCCAACTCCACTGGTAACACCTGGTTCTTCCAGTTCCCTTCCCCGGTGACAGTGATCTGTGTTGAAACACGCAGTCCTGGAGTCCTCTGGAGGATGGAGGCTGTGACTCTGTTCTGGTGGAATGCCATGATTCCAGAGCAGACTCCACCGAAACCCACTCCCTAGCACTAAAACACGGATTGCACACGTAAGCCTGATTCTGTGGCTTACAGAAATCAGGCCATGTCCCTCCACACTTGTCTCTGGGACAGAGTTAAGAAGCTGTTCATGCTATGGCATAACAGCAGCCCTCGGTTCATGATCCTAACCACTACCAGGCTCTTCCATGTTCCATGTGATACACACGATGCTGAACTACATCACAAAACGTGAAGCTCCCCGCCGCCGCCGCCCCTAAAGAGTGGTAAGAATTCAGACCTTCCCTTTGTTCTAAAGATTGGTCTGAGACTCCTCAGGGAGACCAACTGGGGATTTGGTCCAGCCTCTGCTCTCCCCCCACCATCTTTCTTCTTGGTCTCCCTCTCTCCTCTCTGGTCTCTGTCTCTGTTTCAGCTCTCTCCCCTTCCCACTCTTTGTTTTTGAGTCAGGATCCTTGGCTGGCCGGGAACTCACTATGTAGACCAGGCTGGCCTCAAACTCTTAGAGATCCACATGTGTGCTAGGATCAAAGGCACGGGCCACCACACCAGCTTATTCTCACTCTCAATGTAGCTTCTCTCTAGACTTTAAAAGGAGTCTTCTCATATTAAAGAGAATCGTTGTAGTTTCCCTTTGAGACCGACTGGCACTCTATCATCTTTTATAACTCCAAGCTCATGAAGAAGGCTCCTGCTGGCAGATCCGGGTAGTAGGGCCTGGCATGGGCCAATCTACTCCTCTGTGGATGTTCTGCTATGCACCAGCTGTGCCCTGTCACACGCTGAGGGCATGAATAAGAGTGTAAATGAGTCTGAGGTGGCCCAGCTCTGGCCCTCAGCTCTTCCCAGGCTCCTTTGAGCTTCAACAGAGACTCTGGCCAAGGATTGCGCTCTCTGGCAGGCATCTCCACATGTAGACCATCCAGAACATTGTCTTTGGCAGTGGTGATATGGTCAAGTCCTGTAGCCTTCCAACTCCTTTGTCAGGAGGGGAGCTCCTCACTCGGGCCGGGACCTCTCTTGAGAAGTCCAGTAGGTAAGGGGGAAATCAGAGCCCACAAGTGTTCAAGTGGGAATCTGGTCCCCATCCCAAGCAGCCCTTTGGCCTTGATGAGATCACACAGGGGACTCCAGGACAGAGACCTGGAGTGGAAGCAGTCACGTGTGCTTCGGTAACATGAACGTTTGCTCCTCCCAGAGGAGGAGCCGGGACCATGTGGTGACCAGGCCTTACTGAGCCAGCCCTGGAGTGTCCAGTGTGGCTTCTGCAGTGCTTTGGCCTACACACCCATGAACCTCATTGGCTGAGAACTCAGCCACTCTTGACCAACCTGCCCAATGGCTCTTCCTGAGAAGACATTGAGAAGCAATTGCTAGCATTTTCTCGAAGCCAATAACTGTTATTGGCTGCATTAGGAGCACACTCAGCTGTCTTGGGGCCTGGCCACGTGCATACACACACACACACACACACACACACACACACACACACACACACACGGCCCAAGCCACAGATGCAAAGGCTCAGTGGTGCAGCCGAAAACATCTGTCCCAGCCTTGCAGCCACCTTTTCAGCATGCCTTTCTGTTTATGTAACATTTGCCCTCTGACTGTTTACAGCTGAACATGGTCCCAACCATATAGTACCATAGAGCCTTCCCAATTTAGTCTATTCAGCAGTGAACCGTGTTAAGGATGATGATGCTTCCAGAGCTGTCACATGGGCATCTTGAAGCAGATCCTGACAACGCCCTGATAGAATGTCACTCATAAGAAGCCTTGGAGAGACTGGTGCCCAGAACCACAGAAGCCCTAGCTGAGTCCTGGCCTATCCTAATGCAATGACCCTCTCTGGGCTGCCATTTTTCTCATCAGGAACAAAAGGAAACAATGATTGCCTAGTGTATGGCAATTATGCTTATGCCATATCACCGTCATTTCCCGAACTCCCTCAGATGGGCTGCACCTCCCAGCATGTTCCCCTGCCAATCCCATACAGCCTGGGGACGCTACCACCAGGAGTGTAGTAAGAGTGGCTTGGTGTGGGCTCCCGAGGGGTGGGGGTGGGAAGAGGGAGAGTTTGCTAACCCCCTGGGATCCACACACTCTATGTATGCCCACACCACTCCTCTCCTGGCCCATGTCGGCCTGGACTCCAGCATAGGCCTGGTCACCAGCTCTACACAGCTAGAAAGCCAGAGAAAAGGAGAGGGAGGTTTAGGCCGTTTCCCTGCAACCCTTGGCCATCCTTCTGTTGGCCTGATTTACCAACCCAAACTAGGTCAGCTGGAGCCCGAAGCCAAAGCCCTCGCTCTGCCAGGTGGGAAGCACAGCTGTTTCCACAGGCCTTCTGGGTGCTCAGGGCCCGAGTGTCCACACAGCCCGTCCCTGCCTAGGCATCGGCACCAGACGCTGCTCAGTGTTGATCTGCGCTCCTTACTCAGGGAGTCGTGTTTCCTCACGAGCCCATGATGAAAGCACAGGAGTCCTCCATTTAGCCAGGACCCCCTCCTCTGGTTCCGCAGGACCCTGCTCTGTGCAGGTATCTCTGTTCCTGACCCTTTGCCAGGCCTCTCACCTCCAGAGACTAGGTCTGAGGTGACGGAAAGAAGATGGAGGCATAGGCATGGGGCCAGGACGGAGCTGCAGCTGCTGCTTCAGGATGGAGATCAGGAGTTGAGGCCCCAAGAGGAGGTCCAAGAGGTGGAAGCCTTGCAGGAGAGCCATTGGACAGATGGGGGATTCCCATCTCTGGTGGAATCCTGTCCAAGTCGTGGGCTCTTTGTCCAAAAACAAATGTGGAAGGGGCAGAGGTTTCCTGGGGACAGCAGCTGCAGCTGGGTGTCCGATGTGCTGGCTCTGGGCAGGCTGGGAGAGAGATGACCTCATACTGCTATGGTCTCCAGTTCAGAGGGGCCTGCTGGGGGCCCCAGCTGGATCCATGAGCAGCCCCTTTTGCATAAGTCTGGGACTCCCGACCCTCCAGGAAAAGAGTTCTTCCCCTTCCAGACACCGTTCCTGGCTACCCAACAGCCACAGTGGCAGCTTCCCAGGGGCTCCAGCTGGCATGTGACAAGGGTCTGGGGGCGGGGAGGGAGGAGGTCCCGGGGAATCTCTGACAGGGTCAGGAGTGGCCACCAGCACTGGACAGACACCAGCATGTCTGCACGCCAGAGATCTCCTTTACTCAGGGAGTAAACAGACTGGAGGGTGGCCCCAGAGCTGACTGGGTTTGGGGGAAACACTGGGAGCCAAGGAGGATCAGCCAGCTCAGTCCCTTAAATACTGGGGACTCATCAGTTGTCTATCCAGCTTCAGCATCGATGGTGGGCTGGCCATAGTGCAGGGATTGCAAGATGCTTGCGGTCCATTTCTGTAATGCGCTGGCCACAGGTTGATGAGGATGGTGTCCTGGAGCTCTTGTGTAATGTAAAACCAGGGATGTCCTGTTACCATGACTGATTGCTGACAGTCACCTGGCAGCAGACCTTGTCTGTGAACCACGCTGCCTTCCAGAGCTCCAGAAAAAGAAAAAAAAGAGCCAAACATTTAATTTTCATATACTTGTACAATATCCATACAAATATACAAAACTATGAGAAATGGTGGGGAGACCGTATGTGCCCCTTTACCTAGTTTTCGTCAGTGATGTCATTCTAGGAGGGACAGGGAAAAAGCTGCAGTGGAGTATCCCAACTGAAGCTGACAGAGTGTGGACACGGGCCGTTCCTGTGGCGGCCATAGGCCACGCCAACCTGAAGAACTCACTTCCCTATTGAGCAGTTTTGTCATTTCAAGAAATGTTATATAAACGGGATCATCAGATTATGTAATCTTCTGGCAGGGGCTCCCCAACCCCCATTCAGCTTCAGTCACTGGTCCTGTGTGTCCACGGCGGATTCTTTCTTAATGCTGATGGGGATCCCGTGGAGTGGATGTGCCCTGTGTCTTTAACCCTTTACCTATGTAATGAAGTCCCATTTTCAATGACTACAAAGACAGAGCCGTGGACTTTTGTGTATTATTTTTGTGTGAACATCACTTTCCATTTCTCTGAGACAAATGTTGAGGGAAGCAAGGCTGGATGGTATGGTAGCCGTGTATTTACGACCTCATATCTGCGCAGCAGGCTCTGTGGGCTGCAGCTCGTCTGTGTCTTGCCGCTCGGCATTCTCACTGACTTCCAGTTTTAACAGATGACGTCTCAATGTGATTCCGAGTTTCATCTTCCCTGTGGATAAGGATGATGAGCATGTTTTTGTTGTTGTTGTTGTTTTGTTTTTTTTGGTGAGTTTATTTCTGAGCAATATATACTCTTATGCAAAGCAACTGTATCTTTTATTCATTTCCTAATTAGATTATTATTATTTTTACAGTTGAGATTCGAAAGTTCTCTAAGTAGAAAACAAAGTTTGCCAGATACAAAGTTTGTAGAGATTTTAACCTGATCTGTAGCTTGCCTTTTCATTCACCTAAGGTGAGGTTTCACTGTGCAAAAGGTTTGCTTTGAGGAAGTCCAATTAGGTTTCGTGTCAAGTCTAAAAACTGACCAGTCTTAAATTTTGACAATTTTCTATTTCTATTTCTATTTATGTCTGTCTTAGTTAGGGTTTCTGTTGCTGTGAAGAGACGCCATGACCACAGCAACTCTTATAAAGGGAATCACTTAATGGAGGTGGCAGCTTACAGTTTCAGAGGTTTAGTCCATTAGCATCATGTCAGGGAGCATGGTGGAGGGCAGGCAGATGTGGTGCTGAAGAACGGCTGCTACAAGTTAATACGCAGGTGACCGGAAGTCGACTGACACACTGGGAAGTATCCTGAGCATAGGAAACCTCAAAGCCCACCCCCACAGTGACACACTTCCTCCAACAAGGTCCAACATGTTCTTGGTTGTTTTTGCTTTTTTGAGGGGCCTGTGACCCAGCTCCCAAATAACTTACACATGGAGGCCTATTCTTAATTATAAATGCCCAGCCTTAGCTTGGCTTATATCTAGCCAGCTTTTCTTAAATGATCCCCATCTACCTTTTGCCTCTGGGCCTTTTCCTTTTCTTGTTTCTGTAATCTTACTTTGACTCTTATTCCGTGACTGGCTGTGTGGCTGTGTGGCTGTGTGGCTGTGTGGCTGACCCCTAGCATTCTGCTCCTTCTCTCACACCTTCTTCCTCTCTTCCCAAATTTCTCCTTCTATTTATTCTCTCTGCATGCCAGCCCCACCTATCCTTTCTCCTGCCTCACTATTGGCCATTCAGCTCTTTATTAGACCATCAGGTGTTTTAGACAGGCAAAGTAACACAGCTTCATAGAGTTAAACAAATGCAACATAAAAGAATGCAACACATCTTTGCATCATTAAACAAATATTCCACAGCATAAACAAGTGTAACACATCTTAAAATAATATTCTACAACATCCACACCTCCTAATAGTACCATTCCCTATAAGATTATGGGGGCCAAATACATTCAAACTACCATAATACCCATGACCCAGTTTGAATTAACTTTTATACAGGTTGTTGAGATTTCAATAAAGGCTCCTTCTTTTTGTTAAAAAAAAAAAAAAAAAAAAAAACACTTTTCACTAAATTAACTTTAAATTCTCAAAAATTAGTGAGGTCCAGTCGTGAGTCTTCTTCTGGGTGCTGTCAGAGTGCATGTCTGTTCCTGTCCATTCCAGGGTCTCAATCCACAGTGTCTAATGGATGCAGGGACATGACCCATTTTTCTTCCCTTCTAGAGACTGCCTTTGCTGTTCTAGGTTCTGCATCTTTCCATTTCCAGGAAAATGGTGTCCACATTAAACACATAGAAGAATCAACACCATTACCATGTCTAGTCCTGGATGGGTTTTGTCAGGTTATGGCCTAAGGACTCCACTGTTTATATAGTAATTGTAAATGACAATGCATTTCTAATTTGCTCCTACACATTCATTGCTGGAATATAGGGATGCAATTGATTTGTACATGATACCAGTTTGATAATTTCACTTATTGGCTCTAAGAATTTTTATGTGTGTGACTTTCTAGACAGACCATTCTGTCATCTGCAAATATAGACAGTTTCTTTCCACCCTATGTGTTCGTTACTTTTTTCTCTGTCTTACTTTGGTGGGTTGGACGTCCAGTGTCACATTGAATAAGGGAAGTGACTGTAGTTGTGTCTTACTTAGTCCTGATCTCAGAGGAAGAAGCATTCATAGCATGAAGCATAGTAATGGTTACAGGATTTTCATAGATGACTTTCATGAAGTTGAAGAAATTCTCCTCTGGTGCTAGTTTTCTGAGAATTTCATCTATGAGTATGTGTTTCTGCTTTAGCTGGTATCATGATATGAGATTTTTATTCTCCAACCTGTTGTAGATCATATTACATAGGTTAATTTTGTAGTATTGATCAGCTTTGCATCCCAGTGATAAATTCCAAATGGCTGGAATGTATAATCCCCATTGCACACTGACTTTGTCTTGTTAATATTTAATTGATGATTTTCATGTTGAAGGTCAAGAGAAATCACCTGTAGTTTTCTTTTTGTATTCTCTCTGTGTCTGGTTTTGGTATAGCCTAGACTCAAAAGACAAACTAGGAGATTCCTTCATCTTCTTTTTTTCCAGAAGGGATTTTATAATATGGCATTAATTCTTCATAAAAGGATGATAGAAATCTCCAAAGAAGCCTGTGGGGCCTGCTGGAGATTTCTTCTAAATTCCAAGTTCGTTTTCTTTCATTGTGAAGAACCTTTTGGCCCGCATAGGTAACTATTCCGGCCATGTAACATGTATGTAAATCATACTGGTTGGGTTTTAGGCCCGTTTATTTCACACTGTCGGATTTCCGAGTATTAAACAAAATGGTTTGTATTCTTCCATTCCTTGCCTTCAAGTGGCTGCAGGGTCTTGGACGACAGCAGTTTATGCCTAATGTTGGCTGTGCCCGATCCTCGGTTTGTTTAAAGAAGTCAAATGGCTGTTTCATTGGTTTCGCTGTGACCCTCTGTTGAGAGCTCCATCGGCTCCTGCTCTTTATTGGGGCCTTAATTTTACTTCTTCTTTTTCATGTCTCTTGTGGGTGGCAATAGGGCTATTTATTTGAAATGTTTCCTGGTTTCCAGTGTGAGCTTTTAGTGCTATACATTCTGAGCTTCGGGCTTTTTGCTTTTGTTTTTTGGTGTGTGTGTGTGTGTGTGTGTGTGTGTGTGTGTGTGTGTGTGTGTGTGTGTGTGTTCGCGCGCGCATTTGAAATGAAAGGTTCATTGAGGCGCCCTGAGCAGAGACGGCAATGTACTTGGGAGGCAGATGGTTGGTGTTCATCTGTGAGCCCGGCAGCCTGATCCACAGCTTAGTTGTTTCAGTCTCAGAGTTCTCTCATCCAGAAAGTGAGATGCTATCCATGATCAGGGATTTTGGGGATTGTTGAGGCTTCTTACCTCAGAGCAGATCCTTATGAGCAGTCTTTCCCCTTCCTCCCCAGCCCTGTTTTTTTTTTTTTTTTAGCTCCAATTGTTTGAGTCTGATAAACTTTAAAGTAACAGTTATTTTCCATGATTATAAAATCAATACATTTTAACTGAATAAAATTTGAAAAAGTAGGGGGAAAAACTGTAAAAAGGCTGGGGATATTCTTCAGTGGTTAAAGTGTGTATAGCTCAAACATTAGGACCTGAGTTCAGACATGTACCTATGTGCAAGCCAGTCATGGCTGTGTGCATCTATAACCCCTGCATTGGGAGGCATGGAGATCAGAGGCTCTGGGGCTTGTTGCCTGCTGGTCTACCTGAGGCAGCAAGTTTCAGGTTCAGTGAGATACACTGTCTCCAAAAATACAGTGGAAAATGATAGAACACACTCAGTGTCTGCCTCTGGCCTTTGCGCATGCACAAACACGGGTGAGTATACCTGCACACACACCTGCACATACTCACAAATGAGAACAGAGAGGGGGAGGGAGCAAAGGAGGGAGGAAGATGGAGGGAGGGAGGGAGGAAGAGGAGAAAGATACACAGAGAGAGAGAGACAGACAGAGAGAGAGGGAGAACTATTAAGGAAGCAATGTGTGGAAAGACCTTGTCTTTCCCAGCAGGCCCTGAACTCTGCTGACCTTAACAGATGTTCCCCAGGCTTCTTAGATGAGAGTCTATTTGTGTATAATAAAGTGCACAAGTGGTTTGGACACTGTTGCTTTCATTTTACAATATTTCAAGCATATCTTTGAGTTTTAGATAGTCTACTGAAATGTTATCTTAACATATGTAGATATACCACAATTCCATGGTTGGTGTACATTCAAGCTTATTTTAAACTTTTGCTACTATAAGGTAAGTTGTTTGGAAAAAATCCACACATAAGTGCATGGTATACATCTTTAATTGTTTCCTTAAGGTAAATTCCTAGAAGAAGAATTTTGTGCCAAACATTATGATCATTTTTAATAATCCCCCCACTAGAAAAATCTATTCCCCAATCCATTGTCAGATTCCCTACATTCCTCTATGTGAAATTACCAGCTTTGTTGTGTTGCTTTGGGGTTTTAGAGTCTCACTAATGTAGCCCAGGAATCAGACTTCTAATATTCCTGCTTCAACCTTTTGAGTACTGGGATTACAGGTATATTATCATCTTTTTAAAATTGTATTTGCCATTATTATGGATGAAACCTTGCATTTTATTTTTTTTAATTTGTGTTCCCTATTGTGTTAAAACAAATGTGATTTTTGACTCACAATTCCCAAATTTTGACTCATTTCTTCCTCCATGTTGGTTTCAAAGACCTATCCCTTCCTTTTTGGAATTATCCCACAGGAAGGGGGCTAATTGGAGACTTTTCAGCCCCCTGGTTGCCTGCCCTGTCAAGAGCCAGTGGTTGAGCCCAGTCTGCACTGGCCCTTTAGGAAGGCTTTTTTGTTGTTGTTGTTTTCGAGACAGGGTTTCTCTGTGTAACTTTGTGCCTTTCCTGGAACTTGCTTTGTAGCCCAGGCTGGCCTCGATCTCACAGAGATCCGCCTAGCTCTGCCTCCCGAGTGCTGGGATTAAAGGTGTGCACCACCACTGCCCGGCAGGAAGGCATATTTTGCTACCACAACCTTTGCCTGTGAGCCTCTCCCTCCGCTAGCTGCAACCCCACCCTTGAAGGCATCCTGTCCACTTGTAGGAGCAGGTATTGGATCCTTCTGCCTGCAGGGCATACCTGTCCGTGCACTATCTCCATGACATGAGGAAGTTCCATTTCCAAGGAAGCGCTGCCTTTTGGCCTCTTTCTGACTCTTGAGAGGTTAAATAGAAGCAGAACAGAAACCAGGGCCTTAGAAAGTCACCTTGCTGCATGAGCCAGGCTCTCCTGGTCTGCCAGGTTCTGACCTGGCATCTTTATGTCACATGACGGCTTCAATTCTCAGCCATCCTCACCATCTCCTCACCGAAGTCGAAGAGCAGCAAAGACCATGAATCTCTGGCCATCCCGTGGGTGACGTTGTCTCCTTCATTTTCCTTTGAACTTACCCTAGGCACTTTGCTCACTCTGCCTTGCTGACTAATTTTCCAATGAATCCTTCTTCTTCTGTTGTAAAATCACTTCCACCACTTGTGAAAGTTCTCTTTCCAGTTGGCATTTGCTGCTTCCTCTGTGTGGGAGGCTCTGGGTCTCCAGGGAAGCAGGACAGAAGGACAAAGAAGTTCGTCCTAGGGCCTCTGTGTGGCACCCAGAGTGGCATCACTCTGCCACGTCCCTGCGTATACCTACACTTTTCCTGGTGAAAGAAACGGTGGTGTTGGGGACCACGTGGGGACCCTTTCCTCTGCAGGCGGGGGAGGTAAGGCCTTGGGGGTGATCTCCTTTCTCCTCAGCCTGGCGACATCTAGAATTTCTACCAAAAAGAAACTAAATGCTGGCTCTACAGCAGCCAGGGCTGGATCTCTGGCCCCATGGCTTCTGTCTGTCAGGTGCTAGGATCCCAGACAGGAAGCTGGCCTCCGTTCCTCCTCAGGCTTTCATCAAAATTGTGCTAGGTTGGGACAGAGTGGGGGTGGCAGGCGATGCAGGAACAGGCAGAGAATGGCCCTGAAGGGCGAGATGCTGGGGAGCGGATGTGATCTTTCTTAACATGTCATCTAAAGCTCCTAAAGCAAATTAGGAAGAGCTCTCCGTCATAATTAAGGAGGACACAACTAGGCAGACAAGGAGCCCTTAACCCTGTAGAGTTCGCCAATGACACCCACTTTGACCGAAGGTTACCTCCCCCAGTCACTACTGTGACAGAGCTTGCCCTGTTGCTAGCTCCTGCCCAGAGCACTCCTGCTAAGGTCCCAGCCCCTCAGCAAGAGGCCCCTTTAGGATAGGGTGGGGGCTGGGCACCCAAAGCACCAGCGAAGAAGAGGCAGCTATCTTGTGTCTGGCATCTGAGCAAGATGGAGAGATCCATCAAGTACAATTAGGCGAACAGCTCCTTCCTGTTCTGCTTAGCTGACTAATTCAATAGGAGCCGAGGCAGAGGCCTGGGCAGGGTGAGGCACTCTCAAATCAAATGAAGGCCGGCTTCTGCAGCCTGCACGCCGGCATTAACATGCTGGTTTCCGCTCAGCCCCAGACTCGGAAGTCAAGCTCGGGCCACTCCCTGCCCCCATCCTCCTTCCTCTACCGTCCACCGGCTAGCTACCAGGGCCATGCTGTACCATCCCTGCCTCCTCTCCAAACCCTGTCAGACTTCAGGGATGCTTCCTCCGGGTGGATGGAGACTAATGTAATTGACAGGGCACAGAGAGCACCCTAGTCTCCATCCAGACCACCCACAGCAGAGTTCCCTGCGGTAGAGCTCTTCTGTCCTCACGTAAGGCCCTTGCTCTGAGTGAACGGCACTGCTGGGGCCGTCGAAGAGGCAGGTGGAACTCAACAAAGCGGGCCTTTTTCTGGGTAGGCCTACCGGAGAGGCTCTGGGCATATCTGCCAAGAGCATGGGGCTGGAAGAAGGGAGAATCAGGGGTCTCTCTCGCAGGAGGCTGTGTCCCATGTGCTCCCCAATAACCAGCCTGAAAATTCCTGTTTTTTCTGTTTACAAGGTGTATGTCCATGTGGCTGTATGTATGTATGCATGTGTGCAGGTGGCCCCCCGGAGCCGGGAGAGGACATCAGATTCCCTAGAGCTAGATTACAGGTGGTTGTGAGTTGCTCCATGTAGAGGCTGGGAGCTGAACCCTGGCTCCCTGGAAGAGCGCTGAGCCATCTCTCCAGCCCCTTTTTATTGTTCTACTTCATTTTTGAACTGCTTAATTTTTCCTTGTCTGCTTTGGTTTGTACTCCAGGTAATACACACGATAAGCTTCAAACAGTACTGAAATATGTGAAATTCAAGGAAAAGGAAAGAGCTACTGCCCAACAGTCTCTTTGCACCAGGGTAACTGCTGTGAACATTTCATGTAGCTACTTCCAGAAAACCATCTCTGAAGACTCACTACACACAAGCAGCACTTTCCTGCCCATGGCCCTTGATTACGCTGCAGATTCAAGTCTCTTTTCAGGTGTCGGAGTGGTTGGAAGCCCCTCTGAGCATCAGTGTGTTGCGTGGTAGTGGCCTAGGTTCCCACTGAACACTGAGGCTGTGCCCAACATTAGCCCTGGTGGGCAATATTCTATGACATTTTGCATGGAAAACAATTTATAATTATGCCCTTCAAACACATTTTAGAAACAGCACCTAAGAGTCAGCAAAACCAACCGAGCCAAAGGAATACCAGTAAATTCTGAAAGGGATCTTCCCAACTTGCTTTAGAAAAGAGTTCCACATTTTCCAACAGAATACACTATTACCAACAAGACTGGATTAAAAAAATCTTACCCTCTTTTGAATTTATGATATTTAGCTCTGAGCATAATAGAACACTTTTTAAATATATTTTATCCATTTTTCTAAGGTGTCTCTTCCTCACTAGTGCATGAAAACTCTGTGTCTCCATCTGTTAGGAGACCAGGTCCTTGGCTTCATTTGTTTGACAAATATTTCTCTCAATGAGCTATTTGTTTTACTGTACCTACGCTTTTAAATGTTTGTTTAAAAAAATAAGAAAAGTCTCCCCCTTTTAAAAAATTGTGCTTACTTCTAGTTAGTAATTTTATGGTTTTATATTGTATGCTTAAATTGCCTCTATGTCTGGTATTGATTTAGAACAAAAAACTTCATTCTAGCAAAAAGAACCTTGCTCCTTCGTATGGCCGATCTTTTAATACCTCTATTTATTGAATTGTCGGTCCCTGCCCCATTGCCGCAATGCCCCTGAATTTCCCTCTGAAACTCCACTTGCAACCTAGTGGTAGACTGCCCTGCTAGTTCTTATGCAGTACTGAGCTATTGTAATCATAGTTATTATTGTGGCACAAGTCTGTTCCTGCCCTTCAACAGCAGCGCGGAGTTTTCTTCATGTCAGTCCTGCACATGTATTGTTGTTGCTGTTCTGAATGGGAATCCTCATTACATTTTGTCTCTATTTAGTCAGAGTTTGTGTATTGAGAAACCCTCGACCTTTGTGTGGTGTTTGTGTTGGTGGCCACACTCTCACAGAATTCTACTTTCAGCTGAGTCTGTTGGGTTTACTTGGCAGCCAGCCTCACATCTGCATGTGAGGACCACTCTGTCTTCCTGCCCTCTCAGTCCCACTCCTTGATCTCAATTAGCTGTCTCCAAGACAATATCAGATCATCGTGAGAGCCCTGCCTTGGTCTTCCGCCTCCATGCTCACACGGACCTGTGATCCAGCTGCCTTGGGGTCGGCACACACTTGCAGGTACCTCCCTCTATCCCCTTCTCACTAAGGTGGAAGGCTATTGAGTTATGTCAGGGGGTTGTGTAGAATAGATTGAAGCCTGTGTTTTCTATTCATCGAAAATTAGCTTTGGTCATTTCTATATCTCTAGAAAGCCACTCTTTTTTAATCTAACTACAGCCATGTTTGTGTAATGATGGGGACACATTTTCAGAAATGTATCATTAAGTGTATTTATTATGTGGCCACCACAGAGTGTATTTATATAAGACTAGATGGGGTGGGTTAATTCTTCAAGGTGGAAATTTGACTACATCAAGAGATGCAGGACACATGACGCGTGTAAGTCTGCTCCTGGTATCTGTCTGTTCCACAGTGAACATTTTGATAAGTGAGAGTACTCTATAAATGGCATGCTTTTATAATGCATATCACATATATTGCAGTAAATCCCACCTCTCTGTGGGAGGACATGGGACCAAGCGTGGCCTGCTCCAGCTCAGGCCATAGGAATGACTCCCTGAGCACTGCTCATTTCTCATGAGGATCTGATGCTCACTCACCTTCCAGAAAGGACTCCCACACAAAGGGCTTCTTTCTCTGGACACAGTGAGGAGCAACTTTGGTCTGGACAAAGGGCTTTCTTGGGTGCCTCTGCGATGGTGGCAGGCAGGCATGAACATGGCTGTTGGGGGCTTCTGAGACGATGTGAATAGGAAGGCTGAAAAGGCTCTGGTAGGCCTCCGCAGTGTTCTGAAGCTGAGTCCTGAGCAATTTCAGAGAAATGCATCACCTCAGCTTAGTGGAGCCTGGGGGAGCTGGGGTGGCCGGGAAGCCTGGTCTCTACTGCTTGCTCTGTGGTATTTCCCAAGGGGACAGACATGGGGTGGGTAGTCATGGGCTGCCCTCACCAGTCAAATGGCCTTGTGGGAGATAATAAAACACGGGTAAAGAGGTGAGGCTGCAGGTCGCAGGCTGCTCAGGGACTTGTGTGCTTCTATGGGAGGGTCCAACCCTCTGAGGAGACCAACTGGATCAATCCACATTAACCCACGGCATGCCAGCCACAGGAGTCATCCTGTCCTGTCTAGTGCCACTTCTTAAAAAGCAAACACCAGAGCAGGTGACACTGACTCTAATGATACGTTTTATTGAACCTGCTATGCCAAAACATCATTTGAATATCATAAAATCAGTACAAATCTAATTGAGGTACTTACATCCTTTCTTACAAATCCTTTGTCTTAGGGTTTCTATTGCTGTGAAAAGACACCATGACCATGTCAACTCATATAAAGGAAAATATTTGATTGGGGCTGGCTTACAGGTCAGAGGTTTAGTCCATGATCATCATGATGGGAAGCATGACTGTGTACAGACAGACATGGTGCTGGACAGGTAGCTGAGAGTTCTACATCCAGATTCACAGGTAGCAGGGTGTGACAGTGGCACACTGGCCAGGCTTAAGCTTCAGAGACCTCAAAGTCCACGATTTCTAGAGACACCCTTCCTCCAACAAGGCCGTATCTCCTAACAGTGCCACTCCCTATGGGCCTATGAGGGCCATTTTTATTCCAACCACCACTTGAAACTCTAAGACATAATTTGCAGTGCGTGTATCTGTTTCATTTGGTACCAGCACACTTATGCATCAGCTCTAGGTGACCTGTGGTGACTGTGTTGGACAACATGGCCCTAAAGGTGTGTATTCATGAGTATAAGGCCAAGAGGCTAGGCAAGGGTGTAGAAATCAGTGCTGACAAGGACAGTCTGCTAGTCACAGGTGTTCAGTACAAATACACCATTTACATACACTGTGTATGCAAACGTAACACAAGACTTGCATACAATAACTCAAAGCGCATGCACGCACACACACACACACACACACACACACACACACACACACACATGTGGGAGAGTGCCAGGCAAACCTGGGCCAGGCATTGGGGCCTTGGGATTCTTCAGGAATATGTGCAAAGCCAGAGAGAAAGAACTCCAAGCTTAGAAACACTATACAGACACCACTGTGATGCCTCACAGCAGACCTGAGCTTCGGTCTCTTCTGTAAGCTTGCCTGGGTCTGCCCTTTCCCCTCAAGGAACCTCAGGGCGAATGGAGTGCAAAGGTGGGTGATGTCTCTTGACTTGCCTTTCCAGGGTGCACCAGAGAAGAGGAGACCTCCTCATGATCATAGCCACACCAAATGCCCCTGCTCTTCACAGAGGAGGAATGCACATTTCCAGAAGGAAGTGTGGGCCCTGCAGGTGAAGCCTGCATCATAATCTTGAGCCCTGAGCCATTTCCACTCACCCAGGGCCTGGCTGTAAGCCATATCTGATCCATGTCACTGCTTGGCACAGCCCCTGCCCTCTGTGGTGACCAGAACCAGGGACAAAAGATATTGTTGTGTCCCAAGAACAGGGCTGGTCTCTCAAGTGCTCCATGCAGCTCTGGAAGGGGCTTCCTTTAGGAGCAGTTGGATAGGATGTCACATGGAACTGCCACTCACACATTCATACCCACAACCCCCTCCACATGTACATACCACATACATTCATGGCCTTCTTTCACGCACACCACACACATACATTACCCACCTATATATACATGTACAACTCATGACCCATCCCAAAGCATGCCACACTCACTACACACATGTATGTACCATCTATATCTATATATCTATATCTTCAATGCACACACACATATGCACAGCACCTCCCATATGCACATTTACCATAGAATCACAAACACGTAAACCACTCACCACACACATCACACCATGCACATCATTAATACCTAAATATATCATACACATATATACACACTGCACAAACACACACATATACACATCCCGCCCACCTCCAAATTACACTCTATACCATACTCACAAACATATACATACTTTATATACTACACAAACATACCACACTACACATATACTATACACACACACCACACATATACATACACAACTTACTATCCACAGTATATACTAACACATATATAGAGCACACATAAACATGAACTCTAACCTTCATGTAAATATATAACCACACAAATGCATACATCATATTAATACACAAACAGACACAGCACACACAATACATACCACATGCATGTGGACACATACAATACATAGCACATGCAGGCACATATGTTCTATTTCAAACTGCACTGCAGCATAACAACCCCCACACACAAACGCACACCACACACACACCACACACAAACACCACACACACACACACACCACACACAAACACCACATACACACACACACTACACCATTCACACACACACCACAAATGTATAACACATCACACCACAAACTTACACATGCAAATGCACTATATGCAACAAGTCTACGTTCACAAAGATGTTGTCACTGGCTAAGGAAGGAGGAAGGACTTAGCTGGGGAGGGGCAGGACCAGGTGGGGGCAGGGGAGGAGAGCTGCTCTCCCTTGGGTGCCTGGGCGAGAGGCTGCAGGCAGTAGCCCGCGGCAAATTATTCAAGGAATTAGATAGATGTGGGTCCAGGGGCGGCACTTTGGTGCCCGTTATGGTTTAGCTATGAAGTGTCCCCCAAAGACTCGTGTTGAAAGCTCGGCTCCCAGTGCAGCAGTGTTCAGAAGTGATTAGACCACGAGGGCTGTGATCTCATCCGTCTATTGATGGGTTCATAATTGAGTGGTCTATTAGGAAGTGGTAGAACTCACAGGGGCGGGGCCAAGTTGCAGGAAGTAGGTCACCGGGGCCATGCCCTGCGGTATGTGCTTTGTCCCTAGCCTGCCTCTCCCTCTCCCTATTTTTCTCTTCCTCCTTTCTTCCCTCCCTCCTCCCCCTCACTTCCCCTCCCTCCCCCTCCCTCCCTCCTTCTCTGCATCCTCCCCTCCCTCTCTGCCTCCCATTCTCAAGCCCAGAGTGACAGACCAAATAGGCACAACCCCAAACCTCTGAGACTGGAAACAAAATAAACCTTTTTCCCTCTAAGTTGTTTTCCTCGCGCATTTGGTGACAGCGACACGGAGTCTGACGGACTCAGCACTCATGGGTTGGTGATTCAGGTCAATGGTGGCCTCCATCCTTTCGCAGGCTCATCTGTGCCACCCCAAACAGGCTCTCACTGCTATACCTTAACAGGATTGAGGTGAGCAGAGGCTGCCACATGAAGCTGGCTTCCTGGGGCTTCAGGATCACATGGGAGAGACCCCAAGTCTGCTCTTGATGACTAGAGTCCTTCCTGAGGACTGTTCTTGTCCTATGCTTCACAGAAGTCCAAGATTCAGATGCTGTGGCCTCCTGTGGTTCTGCCTTCCAGCTGAATTACTTGAGAGCCCTGAGCCTAATCCTCACTCCCATGAGCTGAGGGTTTAGTGTGGCTCACCCCGACAGAGGCAGCCTGCAATTGCCCCTAGACCCTACCCACTGTGGGCCTGGGCTCCACAGGCTGATGGGGGGGGGGAGGGCCACTTATCCATGCAGGGGTCCAACCTCCCTCCCGATTCATTGCCCTGGGTCAACTCTAAGCAAGATGAAATGCCCCTGGGATTTCCAGACAGCATTTGCCCTAGAGCAGAGCAGAGAGTGAAGCCCAGCGCAATCAAAGAGGCCATCCATCAGTCACGGAGCCCTGAGCCCCTGAGCCCCGCCCCCACCATCCTCTTCCTTCAGGCAGCGCATACCTGTGGGAGCCCAGGCGTCTCTGCACTGTTTCCAACCTCAGCCTGCCCCTCTGGCAGTCTCTGATCTTGTACCTCTGCCAGCTCAGGATCGCACTGGAAGAGCAGAGGCTGGAGAAGGGAATAGTCACTGACTGCTCTGTGGGCACAGGGAGTGTAGCTGGAGGCATGGGTAGGAAAGGACCCTCCCTAGAGTGAGACAAGATACAGGTTTCTCCCAGGTCCCCAGAGCCTACAGTCACAGCCTGCTCTAGAAGGTGACTGGAACTCTCAGGACCAACATTTGCAACCTAAATCCAGAGAAGAGAGCAGCAAGCCAAGAGCTGGAGAGACTCGTGCCTGGGCCATGAAGGGATTCTTTGTCATTTTCCAGATACAGGAATCAGGTTTGGTAATGCTGCAAACCCAAGCAGAAACTGTCTGGATGCTCCTCTAGTGCAAGGCGGAAGGGTGGTACTGCGTGGTGCCCTCACTTCTGGGCCATGTACAGGTCTACTATTTGGCCCTGGCAGCACCTGCCATGCCCAAGATGAGTGTAGCAGAGACCCCTGAGAAGGCAAGGGCTGGCAAGTCACCTGAGAGGGAGCTGAGGTGTGCAGGGGTGCACATCTGCTCAGCACAGGTTGAAGCTCTCACTGTTATTCATCCGCAGCCCCGCAGCCCTGTGGCCCCGCAGCCCGCAGCCTCGCAGCCCCGCAGCCCCGCAGCCCCCCCCCCCCCGCAGCCCCACAGCCCCGCAGCCCCGCAGCCCCCCCGCAGCCCCCCGCAGCCCCTCCCCCACAGCCCCGCAGCCCCGCAACTTTCAAGGATTACCAGTCTTAAACAACAGAACCACAAACACACCCCTCCTGTGAGTATAATGAGGCCACTTTTACCAGCCTGCCCATGCAGCTCAGCTGAGGATGGGGTCTACAATATTGATTAACTTTCACTTTGGAGACACAGTGTGGGCAGACGAGAAATTCCCAGTGGCTTGATGGTCAGGGTCTCTGTTCCCACATACATCAAGGAAGAGAAGAGCATTCCCCCACCTGCCACCTGCCAGCAGTCTCCATGTTGACAGCCCTGTGAAGGGACAATTGACAGGACTTGTGACTCACTCTGACCACTTGCTTCTGAGGCAGTGGTAAAGTAATGTAAAAAAAAAAAAATCCAGGCAAGGATGACTGAAGGTTAATGCAGTTCTCTTGGTGTCCTGCTCTACAGGGAGAGGCACTTTGCTCATGATTCAGCTGCCAGCTCTTCAGGCTACTGGAAGGTAAGACTAAGACTGATGCAGCAGGAACATGCCCCCGAGAAGCAAAGCATGCTGGGGGAATTCTGCAGGGAAAGCACAAGAGACTGTGTCAACAAGGAGAAGGATCTGTCCTATTCCTGGGGTGTCCAGGAAGGCCAGGTCAGCAGCTGAGGATAAGGCTATGTTAGTCAGTGGAAAGATGCCATGATCATGGCAACTCTCATAAAAGAAAGCATTTAAAAGTGGGACTTTTCTATACTCTGAGGTTTAGTTCATTATGGTCATGGTGGGAAGCATGGTGGTGTGCAGGCAGACATGGTGCTGGAGAAGGAGCTGGGAGTTCTACATCTGGATCCGCAGGCAGCAGGAAGAGAGAGGGAGACACTGGGACTGGCTTGAGCATTTTAAACAGCAAAGCCCACCCACAGTGACACGTTTCCTCCAATAAGGCCACAAGTCCTGTCGAGAAGCACCAGTCCCTAATGACCAAGCATTCCAATGTATGAGCCTATGGGGGCCATTCTCCTTCAAACCACCACAGGCTGGGAGTTGGGGTTCACTCCATTATACTGCTTTGGGATCTTGGACACGGCATTTACCATTCTTTCATCCCGTCCCCTGTATCCATGGCATGGGGTGATAATGGGCAAGGAGGGAATGCATTTCCTTGAGTAACATATAGTAAGAAACATCATGGCTTCCACTAATGCTCTGTGTCCTGAAGGCTTGGTCATGAGCCTGGGGCATTTAGGGAGGGATCAAACTTTTTTTTTGTTTTTTTTTCAAGACAGGGTTTCTCTGTATAGCTTTGGTACCTATCCTGGATCTTGCTCTGTAGACCAGGCTGGCCTCGAACTCACAGAGATCCACCTGGCTCTGACTTCCCAGTGCTGGGATTAAGGTGTGTGCCACTACCACCCGGCAGGGGATCAAACTCTTAAGAAGTAGGGCCTACAGGGAGGAAGTTGGGCCATTCGGGGGTTGTTGCTTCCTACCACCGTGGAATGGACAGGTTTTCTCCACTACATACTGTAGTGTGCTACTCACTATAGGCCCAAGGCAACAAGACCAGGTGACCGTGGACTAAGACATCTGAAGCTGTGAGCTGAGTAAACCTTTCTTCCCTTTGAGCTGTCTCTCGCAGCAATGGAAGCTAACTGGCAGTGGTACTTCACAGAGGCTCTGCTTGTCAAGATGTCGGAGGGAAGGCCAGGTGTTCAGCTCTGTTCCCCAGAAGACTCCAAGATACATTCTGGTGACCCCTTTAGCATCAGATTCTTTGGAGGGAAATTCTACTTCCTGAACCAGGGAACCAGATGGGTTCATAGTTCGGAAAGAATGAAACGTGGTTTGGAAGCCAGTGCCAGACACTTGAGCAGCGTGTTCACAGGGTGTGGCCCGTTCTCTGTCCTCACAGAGCCCTTTGTCGTGTGGGCAGAGCACTGCCAGGGGAGAGGAGTGCAAAATCCAGTCTCTGTGCCCGTCTTCCTCCCAGCAGAGCTGGTGAGGGGTGCTCGCCCGGCATTACCTTACAACCTGAATGTAAAGTACCCCCACAGACTCGTGTTTGAACACTTCGTCCCCAGGAGTGGAGCAGTTTGGGGCAGTAGTGGAACCTTTAGGGGGTAAGCTTAGCTAGAGGAAGTAAGTCACTAGGGGACACATTAAGAATTATAGGCTAGTCCAGCTTCTGGCCCCAATCTCTCCATTTTATTGATCTGCCAAGATCAGTGCCATGAGCTCCTGACATTGTGAATGGTGCTACTGCCACCTGTAGCTAGAGTTTTCCTGCCTGGCCCACAGTCAGGACAAATCTTTGTCACCCGCCAGTCCCACAGCCGCTCAGACCCAACCAAGTAAACACAGAGACTTATATTGCTTACAAACTGTATGGCTGTGGCAGGCTTCTTGCTAACTGTTCTTATAGCTTAACTTAATCCATTTCCATAAATCTATACCTTGCCACGTGGCTCATGGCTTACCGGCATCTTCACATGCTGCTTGTCATGGTGGCGGCTGGCAGTGACTCCTTTCGCCTTTCTGTTCTTTCTTTTCTTCTCTCTGTTAGTCCCGCCTATACTTCCTGCCTAGCCACTGGCCAATCAGTGTTTTATTTATTGAGCAATCAGAGCAATTTGACATACAGACCATCCCACAGCAGCCACCATGGATGGAGCTCCAGCCTCCGTGCCTCCCCTGCCTTGACACTACAAGCCAAAGTGAGTCCTCCCTCCCTCCAGATGCTTCTTGTTAAGTATCTTGTCACAGTTGCAGAAAAAAATCCACTAATGTAGAAAACTGGTACTAAGATGTGGGGTGGTTCATTCCCATAAGAGACCTGACCATACCCTTTTAAGCTTTGGATCTGATTTCAGAGTGTGGAAGAATATTCACAAGTTAAGTGACTGCCTGAGTCTTGGATGAGACTTTGAACTTTAGACTTTTAAGCACTGTTGGAATTGTAAGACTAAATAGACTTTCGAATTGAATTGAGTGCGTTTTGCATTATGAAATGGCTACAGGCTTGTGGGGGCCCGTAGTTGAGTGTTACTATTTGGATATGAGTCCTCGCAGGATTATGTGTTTGAACACTTGGAGCCCAGCTGGTGAAGCTGTTTGGGGGAACTGTATGACTGCAGAATGTTAGGGCCTACGTAGAGGAGCTGAGTCACTGTTGGTGGTGGGCGTCTCGGTGCTCTATACCCCGGTCCCACTTCCAGACCCAATGCCTTTGCTTCAAAACAAGTCTTTCCCCCTGAAGTCACTTCTCGTCAGTTATTCGGTCACATTGCTGAGGAAAGTAATTAATAGCCCAATATGTTTCCTAGGTGAGGAGCTGGAGCGATGAAGATTTGCTCTGAACCCCTAACATGGCCCTCCAAATCGAATATCACATTTCCAGAGCTCCGTGGTTGAGCGTGAACATGGCCATCCTTGGCTTTTGTTCCTTGCTCTGTCTGTACTCTCATGAGGAGTCCAGGACACAGACGAGGGGAGTTGATGTCACTGTTTCACAAAGCCCTGGCTGTGTAAGCTCCAGGGCCTCGGGAAGCATCCGCGATGCCTGTGCCCTGTAGAGAAATAACCTACTCTGGGTCAGAGACCCGCTGAGATGGGGCAAAGAGGTGAGTGTCCCAGGGTACCTGAGTTTTCAGAGTCCTCCCTCACTGTTTCGGTAGCGTTTTAAAAATCCAAAATGGTGTTGGACTCCACTTCTGCATTTGCTTAAGATTTTTCATTAATTTAAATACTTAAAAAATTTTCTTGTTCACTTAATGAAGAGCTATACAGTTTTCTCTAAATGAAGCTTTATACTAAAGCTATTATACAAGTTTTACTGTATTTCAGAGAATGTTTATAAATTACGAAGAATACTTTTATGTAAGTGATTCTTTAAATTTTTAAAAAACATTTTATTTTATGAGTGTATGCCTGCATGTATGCCTGTGCACTGTGAGTGTGCCTGGTACCCAAGGAGGCCAGAAGAGGGTATAGGACCCCCTGGAACTTGAATCACTGATGTTTGGGGGCAGCCCCGGGATTGCAGGGAACTGAACCCAGGTCCCTGGCAGGAGCCGCCAATGCCCTCCCTCATCTCTCCAGCCCTGTCCGTCCTCCTCCATAGGTGACTCCCAGTGACTGCTCTGTGGATGGAGGCCGCACACGCCACGGGACTTCCTTTCCTTTTCCTTCCTGTTCTCGTTTGCTGTCCATTTGTGATACTTTGAAGGCTTCATCGGTGTGACAAATGTATCGGTTTCTTCCTATGTCATTGAATGGACATAAGCATGGCTGGTGACCTCTATCGGCAAATATGACTGCAGGTCCCTCCTCACCGCCCCTTGGCTCTTCCCACCCTGTGTTCTGCTGTGTCTACTGTGGGCAGCCCTGTGCCAGCTTCCTTCCTTCCTTTCTTTTTTTTTTTAAACTCTAACAAGAGGATCGTGTATTTTGGAGGAATTGCGGTAGTTATTGACGAGTTTTAGTGACGGTAGAAATGGAATGGAAGGGGTATTGAAGTGATGGCTCGGTAGTTAATTGCACTTGCTTGTGCTGAAGTGGTCATGAGTACAGTTCTCAGAACCCACATGGTGGCTGAAAGCCATCCAGATTAGGTTCTCACCCTTCCTGATGCTGCAACCCTTTACTACAGTTCCAGGACTTGTATGTGGGCATACCTGCCCGTGGGCAGACCCACCAGACAGGGATAGAGGAGCGGTGTCTCAGTTCCTAAGACCATCAGAAATAAGTGTTTTCCAAAGGTCTTAGGTGACTTCTTTTGGGGACGGGACCCACAGGTTGAGAACTGCTGATCCACGACTTCCATTCCAGGAGATCTGATACCTTTTTCTAACCCCAGCAGGCACCTGGCCGAAACACAGATGTGCCAGAGTTTCTAAGGCTTTGCTCTAAGATTTTTCTGGGTTTTATTTTTTATATTCCTCTACTTTCCTATGATCAGGTGCCTGCTGGGAGTTCTGGAGGACTCAAATTTTGTTCTGTGACAGGAACACTCACTGAGCAAAGAGCTGAATGTGATCACTCATGTTCAAATGACACGCACATTCATGTGCACACACATATGTATTAACCCACATAGACTCATACAAATGTGCATTTGTACACACAACGCACTTAACCACATATATGCTCATGTACACACACTCTTTCTCATACGTAGACTGGAAGCAGTTTTAGTTAATAGATCTCTTGGTGAAAACAGACACAGCTCCTAATTTAAGCATTGTGTAACCGGGAGGAGATGATAGCAAGAGCCTTGGCTAGTGGGCTACATTTTAGTCCCTTCTCTTGAAGGCCTTTGCTTTTCTTGCTAAAGGGGGCTATCAGGAGGGCATTTCCTGCTGAGTAGCTTCTTCTGGCAGCCCTGAGGGAAAGAGCTCCTGGGGCTTTGTTGGAGGATGTCGATGCCTGGGGGAGGGTGGTAAGAACAATAGTCCCTCTTCCCTGAGCTCCATCGAAAAGAGGCCCAGACCTTTGGGGGCAAATGAAAGTCTAGGGCTCCTTGGTCAGCCACACACCCAGGACACCCAGTTCTGTCTCTCAGGTGTCAAATCGGCAGTTTCATTAGATAAAAACTGAACAGTCAGCAACATGACATCATAGTTCCTGGAAACTGAATTGTGGCCATAACTCTAGATGCTCATTATGTCCTTCAGGGGTTTAATTTTGAAAAATACACGATCTTTCAGTGCCCTGCGCTTCATTTGGTTACCTCCAGAGGGGGGCTGTCCTGGGTCAGCCCTACCTGGTTCGTAGCAGCCCCTCCCCCACCTCACTGTGGTCCCACTAGTAATTAAGCATGTTAAGGGGTGGGTGGGGGGAGCTTCGGTATCAGTAATTCAATCTCCCTGTTTACTGATCTCTGCCATTAGCAGAGTTGAAAGCAAAATGTTTTAATTAAAAAGATTGGCAATAAGTTGGTGTAATGCCATAATTTGCACAGGACCCCTTCTAGAAAATGACTTCGCCCTGTCTTGGTTGCTATGACAACTAATGGAGGGTGATTGTTCTTGCCTGAGAAGCAACCAGAGAGGACAGGGAGTAAGAAGGGCTCTCTACAGGGGACAGGACCAAGAAGTGGAAAGGCCAGGCCTCTGGGAAGCTCCAGAGGGTCTCTTCCTGCAAAGGAGGGGCGGGAAGCTTTTCACTGTCATTCCTTTGGCTGGAAGAGTCCATACCCCAGCCCCCGCCCCCGGCCAGGTGACCAGTGTCTTTCTAAGGCTGTATTAGGGCTAACCAGTTCAGTTCAGTCTGCAGAGGGCGAAAGCCAGCAGCCAGCACATCTGGATGTTCATGGGAAGAGAGCCTATCAGGTCTCAGGTAAGCCTTGACGACACAGAGCGTTGTACCCGTGTTTCTAGACCTTCACAAGCCATGGCCCGTTTTGCAGGCAAAAGGCCATGGGATCCATTGTTACTCAGTGGTTGGGCACTAGACTGGAGAGAAGCAGATGGGGAGCCATGCACACCCATGGTCTCTTTCAAGTGGCCTGAAGACCTGTAAGGACCTCAGTGCCAATGTTGAGTCTCTGCTCTGACCACATGGCCGGGCCACTGTAGAAGAAGTATGCCTTTTATGGTAGCAGAAAAGGGGCGGTCTGGTATAAATGGGCCAGGAGCTCCCGGGGCTTTGTTTTCTTGTCTGTGAAATGGGACTATAAATGTCTCTCCCCACCCCCACCCCTAAAGCTGAGGACCGAACCCAGGGCCTTGCGCTTGTTAGGCAATCGCTCTACCACTGAGCTAAATCCCCAACCCCTATAAATGTCTTTCTCTGGAAGTTCCTCCAAGAAGGAATAGCGATCCCGGCGAGGCCACATGCTCTGCAGCTCGGCCACTGGCGGGCCCTGAGGAAGGAGAGGAGCATTGCCTGCTCAGTTGCCCAGCCAGCCTAGCGCACGGCTTGCTATAGGGGAAGCACAGTAGCCCCCAAAGAATAGGGTGCAAATCAGGAGAAACAGCAGCTGTCACTCCAGAAGAGGAGGAGAGGAGGCAGGGTCTGTCCAACGCCAACGGGAGCAGAGTAGGGCTGGGGGCACTCAGCAGAGCAAAAACAGAACGCTGGAACGACGCAGGGTGTGGCCGTGAATTCTAACACAACACCCAGTGCCTGTGGGCGGTGCCCAAGGTCTCCATGGCTACGAGTTCAGGCAGACCCTCTGAGCCACAGCTCGGATGTGTTGTAGGGACCTGGGGGGCTCACTAAACCTCTGCTCACCCCACCAGGGCAAGGCGCTCCACTCCTTAGGTCCAGGCCATCTCCAACTGCAGCCAAGAGGGAGAGACCATGACACCAAGTAGCACTCACTAGCACTCCCTTCCACACTCAGGGAAGGTGACCCATGGGCTGGAAGATTCTGGATGATGTGACCAAGGGTGGGGTCTAACAACGAGAAGAGACACAGGAAATCAGTGGCACTGGGGAGCATTCGCTCTGGTCTGCTTGGGAAGTCCCCAGGGGTGGTATACAGGAAAGGCGTGATTAGGCATCCACCATCCCACCAGGTCCACCATATTGATCAGTGCCAGACAGCGAGCGGGGACCCACTCAGTACTACTCAAGAGTATCCCCTCCCATCCGGAGCATCACCAGGCAGAATGGGGGCAGGGCACACGGGCTGGCAAGAGAATGGCTCTCTGGAGCTGGCAGGTCAGGAAGCCCTGCCTGGCGCCTCAGGGCTTGTCTGACCGAGCTGAGCCTGCTCCTTATCAGCAGCTGGGAGGGTGATCGATCAAGCTCTGCCACGCTGGTGTGGAAGGACAATAAAACAGATATTGACCATGATCCTAATCTAGTGTGCATGCCCCTCTGAGGCCCGCAGAGTGCAGCACGCTGAATTATGGGACCAGATACAAGTGGAGGCAAGCACCCTCTGAACAGGAGTAAGATAAGAAAATGCCATGGTGGATTTGATTTAGTGTAACTGGCATTCTGAACATCCCTATCTACTAAGTGCAGTGGGGTACAGAGATGGAGGGGATAGAATCTAGCGGTGTCTGGTCTGAGGGACACGCACAGACCCCACTCTGTAGAAGTCAGATGGAACAGGGGGACATGTGTCCTTGGTTCCTCTGACAGAGGACAAGAGAACCGTATGCATCACTGTCTACAGGAAGCGCCGGGCCTGGCCAAGATGGAGTGGATCCAGGTCTGTAATTCAGTGCTATGGCACATGTACCCTTCAGGAGAAGCTCCCTTACCCCAGTCTCTGTATTTCATCCCCGCCTCCCTCATTGCCTTGACTAGGAGCAGTGAGTCCTGACCCTCTTCCCATCTCACGCCTCTGCTCTGATGGTGCCTGCATGGGCCAGTGCGACATTTGGTTGGTGACTCTGCCTCCCGCCCCAGGCTCCATCCTCCACCGGCCTGTCTCATGTGACACCTGCAGTTGGATGTCTGTAGCACTTGATGTTCAAAGGCCGGAACTCCTCCACACACATGCTGTGCATGTCACTCAGACTTAACTCCCTCTCAGAGCCATTCCTTCCTGCCACCTTGGTCAGCCCCCAATCTCTCCTGAGTCTGAGGGTCTCTCCGACTCCTGCAGCACCTGAATCTTTTGGAATATGTATCCAGCCCATTAGCTTCGGTTAGACCAACCCTTGCCAGTCCCTGCTCTCTGACCCCTGGGTTCACTTCCCTCTCCTGCATCAGGTACCCTTTGCGCTCTCCTGGTCTAGCTTATGGCAGCCATGTAGTCGGAGCTGGCCTTTGGCAAACTCCATGTCCTCTGGGGCTATTTATCCCTTATCCCACATCCTTGTAGCACCTCTCCCTCTAAGATGTTTCTTTTAGGTGCCTTTTCTCCTGAGGCCAGAGCCCCTCTTCTGGGAAGGATGCTTTTCTGTGAGGGTCCTGCCGTCACAAAGACTCCTGTCTGGATAACCCTGTTTAGCCTCACCCCTCTCCAGCACCTGACTCAGTCACTATTACACAGCCATCGCCCAGAGCAGGGCCTCAAGAGTGTTCAGTGCCCAGATGTATCTACTAAAGAACTAACCTTCTCTGAGTCAGTTTTTCTCGTCTGTGACATGGAGATAGATGGCTAATCATGGTTGTTAACTAGACACACCTGGGAAGAGGGAAGGAGTTTCAGGTGAAGAACTGTCTCCATCAGAGTGGCCTATGACCCCTATGTATGGCATTTTCTTTCTTTTTTTCTTTCTTTTTTGTTTGTTTTTTAAGACAGGGTTTCTTTGTGTAACAGTCCTGGCTATCCTGGAACTAGCTCTTTAGACCAGGCTGGCTGGCTTTGAACTCACAGAGATCTGCCTGCCTCTGCCTCTTGAGTGCAAGGATTAAGGCGCCACCACTGCCCGGCATGGGGCATTTTCTTATTGTTTATTGATGTAGGAAGACCTAGCCCACTGTGGGTGGCACCTGCCCTAGGCAGGTGGGTGTTAGTTGTTCAAGAGAGAGCTGAGCAAGCCAAAGGAAACAAGCTAATAAGCAGCGTTCCCCTCTGTTTTCTCAAGCTATAGTCTTGAGTTCCTGCCTTGGCCTCCCTTGATGACTGGAACTTGTAAGCCAAATAAACCCCTGCCTCCCACAAGTAGCTTTTTGTGGGTGTTTGATCACAGCAACAGAAATCTGACTTGAATAGTGCCCATTTACATGGCTACTGTAGAGACTGAGTGAAGTAAGGAATGTACGTCTTTAGGAGAGTATTTATTCAATGCGATTCTTTTTTTTTTGGTTTTTTCAAAACAGGGTTTCTCTGTGTAGCTTTGCGCCTTTCCTGGAACTCGCTTTGGAGACCAGGCTGGCCTCGAACTCACAGAGATCCGCCTGCCTCTGCCTCCCAAGAGTGCTGGGATTAAAGGCGTGCGCCACCACCTCCCGGCCTCAATTCGATTCTTATCAGTATCATTAGCATCGAGCCACTTTATCTTTATAGGGTGAGGCAATCAGGGAGGGAGAGAGTGTGGGACTCCAACGCCATGAAGACTCAGCCCCACTTGGACCAGAACATGACTTGATCAGGGTCCCTTTCCCCTATGTTTCTCAAGAACCTTCCAGCCTCTCCTACCCAAGCAGTGTCCATGCTCATCCTGGATCATCTCTCTTGGCTGAGGCAAAGGGCTAGGTTGGCAACAGGGGTAGCACAGGCTAGGCCTTGGGGATCCCCATTTACACTCAAGTCACACATACCAGCCTGGGTCTTGATTTAATTTGCCTCTGGCCTCCCAGCACTGATTTCCCAACTCCTGGGGCCTGCCTCTGTAGAGGGTAATTGTAGGAAGTAATTCTATTTGAGGAGCAATTGTTCTAAGAGTGTGATGGTGTGCTAGAAGCGAATGGACCATTACTCATGCATTCTAAGGACACATGACAGCCAAACACACAATGTTCTTGAGAACGGTCTCATTATCCATCAAGGCTCTGCCCTCCTGGAGCTGTTACCAGCTAGACTGAGAATATCAGCAGTGGGGGATGGGGTGCAGGATGGCTCTGTCCACTTGGTTCCTTCCACCCCATGGCCACACTGGGGCCTGAGGAAGCATTTTCCCACCACGTCATCTTGGTCTGATGTTAAGATTCTCTGGTGGACAAGGAGAACAGTACAGGTTATCCTAGGGGCCTAGGCCAAGAGAACTTACATCTTATTCAGAACTGGAAACTCCAAGATCTCACCCTTGGTGCCTGCAGCTCTGGAGAAGCCCTTGCCTGCATCTTGAATAGGCAGGCAATAGCCACTTGTGTTCTGGAGAGGATCCCTATTACGATCAATCCACATGAGTCTATTAAATGGGTAACAGAATTTATTAAGATATAAATTGAGGAAATACACTCATGATTGCAGAACAGAGTAGACAGCAGAAGTCATCCTCTGATCTGACTGGGAGCGAATCCACTTCACAGACAGGAGCAGGGAGAAGGGGCATGTGACCTTTCTCCAATTCCTTATGAGAGGCCACATACAATGGCTGGAAGTACTGCCTTCTTTAGGCTGAATAGCCCAAGGTCATGGGTGGAGCAAACACCACTACACTTCCCCTTTTGTCTAAATAAGAAGGTTCTAATATTTATTTATTTATTTATTTATTTATTTATTTATTTATTTATTTATTTATTATGTACATGGAAGAGGGCGCCAGATCTCATTACAGATGGTTGTGAGCCACCATGTGGATACTGGGAATTGAACTCAGGACCTCTGTAAGAGCAGTCAGTGCTCTTAACCTCTAAGCCATCTCTCCAGCCTCATGAAGGTTCTAATCTTAATGCAAACTATATAAAATAAGAATGATTATCCCTGGGTAGTGGTGGTGCACGCCTTTAATCCCAGCACTTGGGAGGCAGAGCCAGGCGCATCTCTGTGAGTTCAAGGCCAGCCTGGGCTACAGAGTGAGTTCCAGGAAAGGTGCAAAGCTACACAGAAAAACTCTGTCTCAAAAAACAAAAACAAACAAACAAACAAGCAAAAAACCAGGAGTGATTATCAAGTATTGTCCAGAAAAAAACAAAGGGTAATAACATAAACAAAAATGGAACTACAACCAACAAGAATTGTTGGAGCCCACTAGGTTTCCTAGTGGCTGTACCCAGCAGGATTGCATAAGAGGTTGATTGGACCATGGGCCTGGGTACCAGGTGACCATAATTAGCAAGGGGAGGTCTTTTGTTTCACCCCTTGGCATTGTTATAAATAGACCTTTGGAATAAAGCTCTGGGGCGGTAGATAAGAATCCAGGCCCACTTGAGTCTATCCTGTGTTTTCTTTCTTTCTCACTATCTCCCTCTATTTCCAACTAAGTCTCTTATCTCTCATTCCTCAAGAGTTCCTAGGGTAAATAAGTGTGGGAGCTGGTCTGCCACAAATAATAACATCAAACAAGAAAGACATGCCAAATGTCCAGAAATGTCCAGAATGAAAGTAAATGGCAAATTACTGAAATTGCTCCAATAGCTGTCCTATCTTGAAGATTCTGACTCTAGTACTAACATGTTCTAGCTAAGATATAAGAAGATTGTAACGGTAACTATCTAGTCTTCAACTCCATCAAAGACCTGAGAAGGAACAAAATAATACCTGAGAAAACAAGAGATGGACGCAAGCAACTTTCGGGAATCTTGTGAGAGTAGACAGAGACAACTGGAAGCCTGGACATCACCTAAAGTTTCTCAGCATTGTTGGTGAATTAAAATTGGCTACAGGCCTAGAGTATCTGACAGACCCTTTTCAGAAGCAGGAATTTCAAAAGACCATCTTACCCTGTCTTGGCAGAGTTCAGAAGTCCCTTTTCCTTATGTCCTGCTCATCCAAAAAGGACAGCATGCATACTGTCAGCAGTTGAGGCAAGGGCAATTTTTTGCCCAGCAGGCCATTTTGTGCCAAAAGAAGACAAACGAAATGTCTCAGAAGCCCAACATTCTCTCAGGATCAGATCGGTGCTGCCAGGAGCAATTGTGTCTCATGTCAACAGAATTCTAAGTTATCAAAACATTTACATGCCATATTCTCTAGGTCTATGAAGTGTTTGAAGATTACCTATCCATCTGACACATGTTTCTGTAAATCTGGAGAACTTAATTAACATAACTATAAAAATGACAAGCACGGGTGACTATAGTTCTGTAAGTCTTATCTACCTAAATGACCTAAGGACTAGGCTTCACATTAACAAGATAAACAGTCTGTATAGAAGATGTGCCATATAAGGACAATGACCTCAAAATTGTGACAATACACAAAATAGCTTAAATAGAGGTAGGAATGTATAGTGCAATATGCAAAATTGTACACACCCCACCAGAAGGTTATTATCATTTCATCCTTTGATCAGGAAATGAAAATATTTCAAACAAGAGTAGGAATATGTGTACAATACAACAAATATAGTTTTGTATTTGCATCAACATATAGATTATCTTAAATAGGAATATAAGAATAGTTTATATTTGTATTAATATACAAGAATCCATATCAGTGCAAATTATCTAAGGCTGATATCTTACTGAATTGGTTTACAAGTAAATACAACAATCTACCTTAATATCCTATACCTATCCATTGCCCTTTTTCTTCTCTAAAAGAGAATACTGAGTCCAAATTTTATTGTTCCACCCCCAACCCTACAATCATCCACCCATAACTCTGAGAAAAATGAAACATTTGGGAGAGAGGCATTGTTTTCTTATAATTACTTCCTTCTGTTTAGGGGGTTGACAGTATCTCTGTGGGGTCCTATAAGAAAGCTTAGATAGGTCTCAATAGGGCTAGCCATAGAGTCTGCAGCCAGTCTCAGAAATGGATAAGGTTGTCTGAGATTCTGGCTAGAAGTGTAGTATGATGGACCATCTCGTCTTAGAACTGTCCTGAAGAGTTTTCAGTCCAAAGCTGTTCAATGAGTAATGTTCTTAGGTACCATGACATCAGTTGGTAGAGCATGAGACCCTTAATCTCAGGGTCGTGGGTTTGTGCCCCACGTTGGATGCCACTTTTTATGATCAATCCGTATGAGCCTATTAAATGGGTAACGGAATTTATTAAGATATAAATTGAGGAAATACACTCATGATTGCAGAACAGAGTAGACAGCAGAAGTCATCCTCTGATCTGACTGGGAGCGAATCCACCTTACAGACAGAAGCAGGGAGAAGGGGCCTGTGAACTTTCTCCAATTCCTTATGAGAGGTCACATACAATGGCTGGAAGTACTGCCTCCTTTGGGCTGAATAGCCCAAGGTCATGGGCAGAGCAAACACCACTACAATCTCCCTGCATGCCGATACCCTGAGCCTGGGCCAGAGAAGTTTCTGCTCCTTTTGATTGTTCTACATCTAGCGTGGGAGCTTCTCCAGGGCTGAGGAATAAAGCACACAGGATCAAAATGTGGCCCCCAGCAACCCATGGCTCACACCCGAGACTGCACCTGTGCAAGATTGGAGGGGATAGCCCAGAAGCCATGCAGCCAGGAGACACCATTCTTCAATGAGACTTTGTAAACTAGTTCACAAGCAGGACAGCACTCATAGTGACAAACAGATTTTACTATGGTCCATGTGAAGCTGATGATGTGTGAGGTATGTGCCACCACATCGTGGTACCATGTCCACTGCAGAGAAGATTAATCGATTAGTCACTTTTCACCACTCAGCTCCCATGTGGCCGCCCCACACAAGCCACCCACAGCTACAAGCCTGAACAAGAAAACATCGTCGTCTTCACAAGAGAAGTTAATACGTCTTGCCACCTTTCTGTTTTTCCTGTTTTAAATGAGCCCGGCATGATCTCTGGGTATGGATGAAATGAGGTGACTAGAGTCCTCCAGCTGAGCCTCTTACAAACTGACCATGTGGGCATAACTCAAGATCCTATTTCCAGGTTAGGCATGAGCAGCCCCAGGCCTGTGGCCTCCCACCTCACAGGCCCACCAAGAAGACCACCTGGCTGCCGGGCGGTGGTGGCGCACGCCTTTAATCCCAGCACTCGGGAGGCAGAGCCAGGCGGATCTCTGTGAGTTCGAGGCCAGCCTGGGCTACCAAGTGAGCTCCAGGAAAGGCGCAAAGCTACACAGAGAAACCCTGTCTCGAAAAACCAAAAAAAAAAAAAAAAAAAAAAAAAAAAAAAAAAAGAAGACCACCTGGCTTCCTAGGCACGAAAGCACCTTACCAGCAAGTCGGAGAGTACCGCTGTCAGCAACACACAAGGCCCCATTGGCCCTGGAGCCTCCAGCTCCACAGCATGCACGCCCATGCCTCAGTTTCCTGGCATCTAATAACAACAACAATCAAAGCTAAGAAAAGCTCGTGTTGCCTGTCTTCTTCCCTGCCCGTGTGACACCTGCTTTGGGGTTCAAGTTCCTTACGTCCCCGGCTGTCCCTGCAGTAAAGGCAGGGCTGGTACCCACCCAGGCCATAGAGGCCCTTTTTCTCTCCTGGCTTCTTTGAGCTGGGCCCTTGGGGTGGGCTGTAGAGAAGGACAGAGGTGGGAGGACATGCCACATTTAGAAGCTGTCACCCTACTGCTCTGTACCAAGAATAGAGTCCCGAGGATACTAGAGCTGGACTCGGAAGGAAGCTTGGGGGCTGAAGGGAACTCTAAACAAGGAGGGTCCCCCAAGGGGTCCCCATCACTCCCGTGCCGCCGTCGAACACAACGCGATGCATTCTGGATCTTTAGCCGTGCTCCCTTGAGCGCTTCCCTCACCCCTGCCTCGACCTGAGCCTTTTAAGCAAATAAGCAATGTAATTATTGATCTGTAAAAGAAAAAGGAATTAATACGGCCGCCCACATCCTTTGAACATAAGAGTATTTAACAATGAACCCTGCGTAAACTTCATAAAAGCCTCTTCAGCAAATCAGCACACGAGTATCGATCTGGAGGTCCGCCTGTGATTCCCAGCTGTCTGCCTCGCCCACTGAAGACCATTAGTTTGCCTTGTTGGATGCTCCCCTCGGCATTTATAGCCAGCGCTCCCCCCACCCCCCGGGATGCTTTCTGCCTCTCGGTGGGGGCTGAGCTGCCCGGTTTTGCTGAGCCTCCCTTTTCCTGGAGTCCAAGGTATTGACTGGACTCGGTTGCATCAGACAGGTGCTCTCGGTCTGGGTTCGCCCGCTCGCGCTGGCCCAGCACTCAGGCCACCTAGGGCGTTCACATGCCCCACTTTCCAGAGTGATCCGCCTTTAATGACCCTAGGGGATGGGCATTCCCTGTCCTACCTTAGAGTGGGCAAAACCATCTGCCCTCCTGAGTTTCACACAGTGAGGACCAGGTACCAGAATCCAAGCTGATGGTTTGAGCAACTTCCTCTTCAGAAATGGGAGGTGGGCCAGGCACTGCCCACGGGGTATGGGTTGGGCCAACCGTCTATAGTACTTGTAGCCTCTAAGGCTGGATAAGTCCCCAAAAAGCTTTCCCCAGGAACCTGAGGAGACTAAGGTATCTAACGGGGGTGTTGCTGTGTTATGTTTGGGTTTTCCGGCACACCCATGAGCCCTGGCCCAGCTTTCACTCTTGCCTCCTTCATGCCGGACCTCAGACCCACTCTGCCGGTCCACCAGTCTCTGCGAACACATGCTTATGGTTAGACATCTTGTCTTGAATAACGGAAGAGTGACAGGGGTCACTTGTAAGACAGGTCAATCCTTCCAAAGTGCAGCTCTGAGCTCATGGTCAGCAGTATTCCCTTTAGTTTTGAAACTCCACCCCCTCTGGTCATAGCGCTGTCCCTGAAAAAGACTCAGACTTTGACCTTGAAGACCCCTCTGTCCCTGAATAGAAATAAGTGTCTAAGAGGGTCCCAACCATATACCCAAGTCACCAGTCCAGGCTCTCAGAAGTGCTCAGTGCCTGACAGTGATTGACCCCAAATGTCCTGGAAAGTAGATCCGAGGCCATCTCCCCCCAACCCGCCCACATCAACCACTTGTCAGCACCTCAGCTGTGACTGCACTGACCCCCAGCTCACTCGTGTCTGCCATGGCTCTGCCACCACCCTTCTTTTCCTTCTCTGCTCTCCCTTTGCCTCCACACTTGTCTTTGTTCTCAGCTTTCTATTCTCTGCTCTGCTGTTTCTCTGTGTCATTCTTCTGCTCACATGATTGTCTTCTTGTCCATCTGACCTCTTCTCATGGAGACCCATGTCTGGCACCTCCTGGACCAGGATGAGTCGTGTTCACATACACTTCTCAAGAGGGCCCTCATGTGGGGACGTACATTTGCAGCAGAGCATGAACACTCCGGGCATGCCCTGGGGGCACTCGTGAGGCTGGCCTCACTACGGCAGGGATCTGGAGGCTCTTGGCAGGGTGGGCCTAGAGCATCGCATGGGAGCAGCTACTCCTCCTGGCCTTGCATTGGACCATAGCTTGGAATCCACAGTGTTGGGACAGAGGCCATTGTCCAGGAGATCGTTTAGGAACCAGAGGGTCAGTTGGAGGCTAAGTCTCTCTTGTCTCACTGATCTACTGGCTGCTGATTGTGAGAGCAGCAGACCATACTCAGGGATGCTATGGACCACAAAGGTCTCCAGTTGTACCCTCTCCTGTTCAGTCACTAGCCCCCAAAGTCATTATCCTTGGCGAGATAGAAGTTAGTGACATTTTAACATAATGTCCCTCCACTGGGTGGGGATGGCAGCTCAGCGTCAGAGCCTAAGCACTGGCTGATCTGCTGCCACAGAAAAATCCCAGGTAAGGCAGGCAGAGGCAGCCTGGATGCTGAACTCCTCAGGGGCACTTGCACTAAAAAGAAAACAGACACTATGACCTAGTGCACCCCATGGCTCATAGTCTGGACCCTTCAGGCCAGGCCAGCTGCCCAGAGTCTCTTCAGATGCAGGTTGTATTAGAAGAGACAAGGCCTTAGAGTTCTCCAGAAAGGTTCTGAGGTGGGGCTTCTGAGGAATTCACTGGCAAGAGTGACCAGAGGAGAACCCTTAATAGAAGAAAGGGAGGCATCCAAAGACACCCTTAGTGCAGGCTTTTCACCTCAGGCCGCTCCTGGAGAGAGGCATCCCTCCCTCTCAGGGAGGAGGGAGTTCCAGGGAGGCTTTGGAAACAAATGATTCCCGCCCTCCTTGCGATTGATCTAGGCGTATTGGGGTACATGGGCCCCTCTGGATGTCTTCCATGACTCCCTGAGCCCATCCCTTCCTCTGAAGAGTGTCTTGTACAGGTACAGACCCTTACCCCTGGGACGCTTGACCCTTCTGTCCCTTGCTGACAGCACCCTGGTCTATGAACTCAGTCAACACCGGCTGTGAGAAAAGGTCACCTCCACTTCCTGACCTTTCTCTTTCCTGCTGCAGAGAGATCAAAGGACATCGCATTGGTGGCAGTTCCTGTCATCAGCCCTAATGGATGTGTCCCATTAGCACAGGGGTTAGGAGGAGAGGCCGGCAGCAGAGGGGCAGAGGACCTCAGATCTGAGCCTCAGACAGACAGAAGGCAAGAGGGAGGGACAAGAAGATCCAACCCCACCCCAGAGGTAGAGGAGAGTTAAGGGTGCTCACACTTAGTCTGCCTGGTGGGTCTGCCCCATTGGGGGTGCCTAAGAGCCATCCTGCATGGAGGAGACATGGGAATACCTCTGAGAGGGGAA